>NW_027435886.1:0-300000 GCF_964199755.1 Larus michahellis | reverse complement strand
TTCAGTGTGGGTGCCTTCTCCACGTGGTTCCTGGTTTCACTGCAGCTCTGAAGAGAATGTTAGCAAAGCGGTAATTGGGACAGTGAAAACAGTACTCAAAGACAGGGAGAGCAAGCTCTACATTACTCTCTTGGCACTTTCGATGTGGGACATACAGCGAGATGTTTGCTGCTTTTGCGTTTGCCTGTTGCGAGATTTACAGCACAAAGATATCTAGTTGATTTGAAGCAGTTCCGAGAAAGTCTAAACATAATCCCCACTTCTCCCTCCTGGCATTTTCCATGTGGGAGATATAGCAGGATGTATATTGGTTTTGAGGACAACTCAATGGACAGTGTAGGGAGAAAAGTTCCTGGCTCCTTGAATGCCGTTTCTGGAGACACTGCGATCAATGTGGGAGATATGTCAAGATGTGTGTTGGTTTTGAGGACGGCTCTCTGGAGAGTCTTAGCAAAGAGGTCACACGGATAATCAGAGCAATTCTCAGAGACACTGAGACCAAGCTCCACAATTCCCTCCTGGCCCTTTCCCTGTAGGAGATACCGCAAGACGTTTCTGTATATTGGGCACTGCGCTGTGCAGGGTGTTAGCAGAGACTTTCCCGGGACAGTGAAACCCTATGTCAGAGACACTGAGAAGAAGCCCCAATGTTCTTCCAGGCATTTTCAGTGTGGGTGCCTTCTCCACGTGGTTCCTGGTTTCACTGCAGCTCTGAAGAGAATGTTAGCAAAGAGGTAACCGGGACAGTGAAAACAGTACTCAAAGACAGGGAGAGCAAGCTCTACATTACTCTCTTGGCACTTTCGATGTGGGACATACAGCGAGATGTTTGCTGCTTTTGCGTTTGCCTGTTGGGAGATTTACAGCACAAAGATATCTAGTTGATTTGAAGCAGTTCCGAGAAAGTCTAAACATAATCCCCACTTCTCCCTCCTGGCATTTTCCATGTGGGAGATATAGCAGGATGTATATTGGTTTTGAGGACAACTCAATGGACAGTGTAGGGAGAAAAGTTCCTGGCTCCTTGAATGCCGTTTCTGGAGACACTGCGATCAATGTGGGAGATATGTCAAGATGTGTGTTGGTTTTGAGGACGGCTCTCTGGAGAGTCTTAGCAAAGAGGTCACACGGATAATCAGAGCAATTCTCAGAGACACTGAGACCAAGCTCCACAATTCCCTCCTGGCCCTTTCCTTGTAGGAGATACCGCAAGACGTTTCTGTATATTGGGCACTGCGCTCTGCAGGGTGTTAGCAGAGACTTTCCCGGGACAGTGAAACCCTATGTCAGAGACACTGAGAAGAAGCCCCAATGTTCCTTCCAGACATTTTCAGTGTGGGTGCCTTCTCCACGTGGTTCCTGGTTTCACTGCAGCTCTGAAGAGAATGTTAGCAAAGCGGTAATTGGGACAGTGAAAACAGTACTCAAAGACAGGGAGAGCAAGCTCTACATTACTCTCTTGGCACTTTCGATGTGGGACATACAGCGAGATGTTTGCTGCTTTTGCGTTTGCCTGTTGCGAGATTTACAGCACAAAGATATCTAGTTGATTTGAAGCAGTTCCAAGAAAGTCTAAACATAATCCCCACTTCTCCCTCCTGGCATTTTCCATGTGGGAGATATAGCAGGATGTATATTGGTTTTGAGGACAACTCAATGGACAGTGTAGGGAGAAAAGTTCCTGGCTCCTTGAATGCCGTTTCTGGAGACACTGCGATCAATGTGGGAGATATGTCAAGATGTGTGTTGGTTTTGAGGACGGCTCTCTGGAGAGTCTTAGCAAAGAGGTCACACGGATAATCAGAGCAATTCTCAGAGACACTGAGACCAAGCTCCACAATTCCCTCCTGGCCCTTTCCCTGTAGGAGATACCGCAAGACGTTTCTGTATATTGGGCACTGCGCTGTGCAGGGTGTTAGCAGAGACTTTCCCGGGACAGTGAAACCCTATGTCAGAGACACTGAGAAGAAGCCCCAATGTTCTTCCAGGCATTTTCAGTGTGGGTGCCTTCTCCACGTGGTTCCTGGTTTCACTGCAGCTCTGAAGAGAATGTTAGCAAAGAGGTAACCGGGACAGTGAAAACAGTACTCAAAGACAGGGAGAGCAAGCTGTACATTACTCTCTTGGCACTTTCGATGTGGGACATACAGCGAGATGTTTGCTGCTTTTGCGTTTGCCTGTTGGGAGATTTACAGCACAAAGATATCTAGTTGATTTGAAGCAGTTCCGAGAAAGTCTAAACATAATCCCCACTTCTCCCTCCTGGCATTTTCCATGTGGGAGATATAGCAGGATGTATATTGGTTTTGAGGACAACTCAATGGACAGTGTAGGGAGAAAAGTTCCTGGCTCCTTGAATGCCGTTTCTGGAGACACTGCGATCAATGTGGGAGATATGTCAAGATGTGTGTTGGTTTTGAGGACGGCTCTCTGGAGAGTCTTAGCAAAGAGGTCACACGGATAATCAGAGCTATTCTCAGAGACACTGAGACCAAGCTCCACAATTCCCTCCTGGCCCTTTCCCTGTAGGAGATACCGCAAGACGTTTCTGTATATTGGGCACTGCGCTCTGCAGGGTGTTAGCAGAGACTTTCCCGGGACAGTGAAACCCTATGTCAGAGACACTGAGAAGAAGCCCCAATGTTCTTCCAGGCATTTTCAGTGTGGGTGCCTTCTCCACGTGGTTCCTGGTTTCACTGCAGCTCTGAAGAGAATGTTAGCAAAGCGGTAATTGGGACAGTGAAAACAGTACTCAAAGACAGGGAGAGCAAGCTCTACATTACTCTCTTGGCACTTTTGATGTGGGACATACAGCGAGATGTTTGCTGCTTTTGCGTTTGCCTGTTGGGAGATTTACAGCACAAAGATATCTAGTTGATTTGAAGCAGTTCCGAGAAAGTCTAAACATAATCCCCACTTCTCCCTCCTGGCATTTTCCATGTGGGAGATATAGCAGGATGTATATTGGTTTTGAGGACAACTCAATGGACAGTGTAGGGAGAAAAGTTCCTGGCTCCTTGAATGCCATTTCTGGAGACACTGCGATCAATGTGGGAGATATGTCAAGATGTGTGTTGGTTTTGAGGACGGCTCTCTGGAGAGTCTTAGCAAAGAGGTCACACAGATAATCAGAGCAATTCTCAGAGACACTGAGACCAAGCTCCACAATTCCCTCCTGGCCCTTTCCCTGTAGGAGATACCGCAAGACGTTTCTGTATATTGGGCACTGCGCTCTGCAGGGTGTTAGCAGAGACTTTCCCGGGACAGTGAAACCCTATGTCAGAGACACTGAGAAGAAGCCCCAATGTTCTTCCAGGCATTTTCAGTGTGGGTGCCTTCTCCACGTGGTTCCAGGTTTCACTGCAGCTCTGAAGAGAATGTTAGCAAAGCGGTAATTGGGACAGTGAAAAGAGTACTCAAAGACAGGGAGAGCAAGCTCTACATTACTCTCTTGGCACTTTCGATGTGGGACATACAGCGAGATGTTTGCTGCTTTTGCCTTTGCCTGTTGCGAGATTTACAGCACAAAGATATCTAGTTGATTTGAAGCAGTTCCGAGAAAGTCTAAGCATAATCCCCACTTTTCCCTCCTGGCACTTTCCATGTGGGAGATATAGCAGGATGTATATTGGTTTTGAGGACAACTCAATGGACAGTGTAGGGAGAAAAGTTCCTGGCTCCTTGAATGCCGTTTCTGGAGACACTGCGATCAATGTGGGAGATATGTCAAGATGTGTGTTGGTTTTGAGGACGGCTCTCTGGAGAGTCTTAGCAAAGTGGTCACACGGATAATCAGAGCAATTCTCAGAGACACTGAGACCAAGCTCCACAATTCCCTCCTGGCCCTTTCCCTGTAGGAGATACCGCAAGACGTTTCTGTATATTGGGCACTGCGCTCTGCAGGGTGTTAGCAGAGACTTTCCCGGGACAGTGAAACCCTATGTCAGAGACACTGAGAAGAAGCCCCAATGTTCCTTCCAGGCATTTTCAGTGTGGGTGCCTTCTCCACGTGGTTCCTGGTTTCACTGCAGCTCTGAAGAGAATGTTAGCAAAGCGGTAATTGGGACAGTGAAAACAGTACTCAAAGACAGGGAGAGCAAGCTCTACATTACTCTCTTGGCACTTTCGATGTGGGACATACAGCGAGACGTTTGCTGCTTTTGCATTTGGCTGTTGCGAGATTTACAGCACAAAGATATCTAGTTGATTTGAAGCAGTTTCGAGAAAGTCTTAGCATAATCCCCACTTATCCCTCCTGGCACTTTCCATGTGGGAGATATAGCAGGATGTATATTGGTTTGAGGACAACTCAATGGACAGTGTAGGGAGAAAAGTTCCTGGCTCCTTGAATGCCGTTTCTGGAGACACTGCGATCAATGTGGGAGATATGTCAAGATGTGTGTTGGTTTTGAGGACGGCTCTCTGGAGAGTCTTAGCAAAGAGGTCACACGGATAATCAGAGCTATTCTCAGAGACACTGAGACCAAGCTCCACAATTCCCTCCTGGCCCTTTCCCTGTAGGAGATACCGCAAGACGTTTCTGTATATTGGGCACTGCGCTCTGCAGGGTGTTAGCAGAGACTTTCCCGGGACAGTGAAACCCTATGTCAGAGACACTGAAAAGAAGCCCCAATGTTCTTCCAGGCATTTTCAGTGTGGGTGCCTTCTCCACGTGGTTCCTGGTTTCACTGCAGCTCTGAAGAGAATGTTAGCAAAGCGGTAATTGGGACAGTGAAAACAGTACTCAAAGACAGGGAGAGCAAGCTCTACATTACTCTCTTGGCACTTTTGATGTGGGACATACAGCGAGATGTTTGCTGCTTTTGCGTTTGCCTGTTGGGAGATTTACAGCACAAAGATATCTAGTTGATTTGAAGCAGTTCCGAGAAAGTCTAAACATAATCCCCACTTCTCCCTCCTGGCATTTTCCATGTGGGAGATATAGCAGGATGTATATTGGTTTTGAGGACAACTCAATGGACAGTGTAGGGAGAAAAGTTCCTGGCTCCTTGAATGCCGTTTCTGGAGACACTGCGATCAATGTGGGAGATATGTCAAGATGTGTGTTGGTTTTGAGGACGGCTCTCTGGAGAGTCTTAGCAAAGAGGTCACACGGATAATCAGAGCTATTCTCAGAGACACTGAGACCAAGCTCCACAATTCCCTCCTGGCCCTTTCCCTGTAGGAGATACCGCAAGACGTTTCTGTATATTGGGCACTGCGCTCTGCAGGGTGTTAGCAGAGACTTTCCCGGGACAGTGAAACCCTATGTCAGAGACACTGAAAAGAAGCCCCAATGTTCTTCCAGGCATTTTCAGTGTGGGTGCCTTCTCCACGTGGTTCCTGGTTTCACTGCAGCTCTGAAGAGAATGTTAGCAAAGCGGTAATTGGGACAGTGAAAACAGTACTCAAAGACAGGGAGAGCAAGCTCTACATTACTCTCTTGGCACTTTCGATGTGGGACATACAGCGAGATGTTTGCTGCTTTTGCATTTGGCTGTTGCGAGATTTACAGCACAAAGATATCTAGTTGATTTGAAGCAGTTCCGAGAAAGTCTAAACATAATCCCCACTTCTCCCTCCTGGCATTTTCCATGTGGGAGATATAGCAGGATGTATATTGGTTTTGAGGACAACTCAATGGACAGTGTAGGGTGAAAAGTTCCTGGCTCTTTGAATGCCGTTTCTGGAGGCACTGCGATCAATGTGGGAGATATGTCAAGATGTGTGTTGGTTTTGAGGACGGCTCTCTGGAGAGTCTTAGCAAAGAGGTCACACGGATAATCAGAGCAATTCTCAGAGACACTGAGACCAAGCTCCACAATTCCCTCCTGGCCCTTTCCCTGTAGGAGATACCGCAAGACGTTTCTGTATATTGGGCACTGCGCTCTGCAGGGTGTTAGCAGAGACTTTCCCGGGACAGTGAAACCCTATGTCAGAGACACTGAGAAGAAGCCCCAATGTTCCTTCCAGACATTTTCAGTGTGGGTGCCTTCTCCACGTGGTTCCTGGTTTCACTGCAGCTCTGAAGAGAATGTTAGCAAAGCGGTAATTGGGACAGTGAAAAGAGTACTCAAAGACAGGGAGAGCAAGCTCTACATTACTCTCTTGGCACTTTCGATGTGGGACATACAGCGAGATGTTTGCTGCTTTTGCATTTGCCTGTTGCGAGATTTACAGCACAAAGATATCTAGTTGATTTGAAGCAGTTCCGAGAAAGTCTAAACATAATCCCCACTTCTCCCTCCTGGCATTTTCCATGTGGGAGATATAGCAGGATGTATATTGGTTTTGAGGACAACTCAATGGACAGTGTAGGGAGAAAAGTTCCTGGCTCCTTGAATGCCGTTTCTGGAGACACTGCGATCAATGTGGGAGATATGTCAAGATGTGTGTTGGTTTTGAGGACGGCTCTCTGGAGAGTCTTAGCAAAGAGGTCACACGGATAATCAGAGCTATTCTCAGAGACACTGAGACCAAGCTCCACAATTCCCTCCTGGCCCTTTCCCTGTAGGAGATACCGCAAGACGTTTCTGTATATTGGGCACTGCGCTCTGCAGGGTGTTAGCAGAGACTTTCCCGGGACAGTGAAACCCTATGTCAGAGACACTGAAAAGAAGCCCCAATGTTCTTCCAGGCATTTTCAGTGTGGGTGCCTTCTCCACGTGGTTCCTGGTTTCACTGCAGCTCTGAAGAGAATGTTAGCAAAGCGGTAATTGGGACAGTGAAAACAGTACTCAAAGACAGGGAGAGCAAGCTCTACATTACTCTCTTGGCACTTTTGATGTGGGACATACAGCGAGATGTTTGCTGCTTTTGCGTTTGCCTGTTGGGAGATTTACAGCACAAAGATATCTAGTTGATTTGAAGCAGTTCCGAGAAAGTCTAAGCATAATCCCCACTTTTCCCTCCTGGCATTTTCCATGTGGGAGATATAGCAGGATGTATATTGGTTTTGAGGACAACTCAATGGACAGTGTAGGGAGAAAAGTTCCTGGCTCCTTGAATGCCGTTTCTGGAGACACTGCGATCAATGTGGGAGATATGTCAAGATGTGTGTTGGTTTTGAGGACGGCTCTCTGGAGAGTCTTAGCAAAGAGGTCACACGGATAATCAGAGCAATTCTCAGAGACACTGAGACCAAGCTCCACAATTCCCTCCTGGCCCTTTCCCTGTAGGAGATACCGCAAGACGTTTCTGTATATTGGGCACTGCGCTCTGCAGGGTGTTAGCAGAGACTTTCCCGGGACAGTGAAACCCTATGTCAGAGACACTGAGAAGAAGCCCCAATGTTCTTCCAGGCATTTTCAGTGTGGGTGCCTTCTCCACGTGGTTCCTGGTTTCACTGCAGCTCTGAAGAGAATGTTAGCAAAGCGGTAATTGGGACAGTGAAAACAGTACTCAAAGACAGGGAGAGCAAGCTCTGCATTACTCTCTTGGCACTTTCGATGTGGGACATACAGCGAGATGTTTGCTGCTTTTGCATTTGGCTGTTGCGAGATTTACAGCACAAAGATATCTAGTTGATTTGAAGCAGTTTCGAGAAAGTCTAAGCATAATCCCCACTTATCCCTCCTGGCACTTTCCATGTGGGAGATATAGCAGGATGTATATTGGTTTGAGGACAACTCAATGGACAGTGTAGGGAGAAAAGTTCCTGGCTCCTTGAATGCCGTTTCTGGAGACACTGCGATCAATGTGGGAGATATGTCAAGATGTGTGTTGGTTTTGAGGACGGCTCTCTGGAGAGTCTTAGCAAAGAGGTCACACGGATAATCAGAGCTATTCTCAGAGACACTGAGACCAAGCTCCACAATTCCCTCCTGGCCCTTTCCCTGTAGGAGATACCGCAAGACGTTTCTGTATATTGGGCACTGCGCTCTGCAGGGTGTTAGCAGAGACTTTCCCGGGACAGTGAAACCCTATGTCAGAGACACTGAAAAGAAGCCCCAATGTTCTTCCAGGCATTTTCAGTGTGGGTGCCTTCTCCACGTGGTTCCTGGTTTCACTGCAGCTCTGAAGAGAATGTTAGCAAAGCGGTAATTGGGACAGTGAAAACAGTACTCAAAGACAGGGAGAGCAAGCTCTACATTACTCTCTTGGCACTTTTGATGTGGGACATACAGCGAGATGTTTGCTGCTTTTGCATTTGGCTGTTGCGAGATTTACAGCACAAAGATATCTAGTTGATTTGAAGCAGTTCCGAGAAAGTCTAAACATAATCCCCACTTTTCCCTCCTGGCACTTTCCATGTGGGAGATATAGCAGGATGTATATTGGTTTTGAGGACAACTCAATGGACAGTGTAGGGAGAAAAGTTCCTGGCTCCTTGAATGCCGTTTCTGGAGACACTGCGATCAATGTGGGAGATATGTCAAGATGTGTGTTGGTTTTGAGGACGGCTCTCTGGAGAGTCTTAGCAAAGAGGTCACACAGATAATCAGAGCAATTCTCAGAGACACTGAGACCAAGCTCCACAATTCCCTCCTGGCCCTTTCCTTGTAGGAGATACCGCAAGACGTTTCTGTATATTGGGCACTGCGCTCTGCAGGGTGTTAGCAGAGACTTTCCCGGGACAGTGAAACCCTATGTCAGAGACACTGAGAAGAAGCCCCAATGTTCTTCCAGGCATTTTCAGTGTGGGTGCCTTCTCCACGTGGTTCCTGGTTTCACTGCAGCTCTGAAGAGAATGTTAGCAAAGCGGTAATTGGGACAGTGAAAAGAGTACTCAAAGACAGGGAGAGCAAGCTCTACATTACTCTCTTGGCACTTTCGATGTGGGACATACAGCGAGATGTTTGCTGCTTTTGCGTTTGCCTGTTGCGAGATTTACAGCACAAAGATATCTAGTTGATTTGAAGCAGTTCCGAGAAAGTCTAAACATAATCCCCACTTCTCCCTCCTGGCATTTTCCATGTGGGAGATATAGCAGGATGTATATTGGTTTTGAGGACAACTCAATGGACAGTGTAGGGAGAAAAGTTCCTGGCTCCTTGAATGCCGTTTCTGGAGACACTGCGATCAATGTGGGAGATATGTCAAGATGTGTGTTGGTTTTGAGGACGGCTCTCTGGAGACTCTTAGCAAAGAGGTCACACGGATAATCAGAGCTATTCTCAGAGACACTGAGACCAAGCTCCACAATTCCCTCCTGGCCCTTTCCCTGTAGGAGATACCGCAAGACGTTTCTGTATATTGGGCACTGCGCTCTGCAGGGTGTTAGCAGAGACTTTCCCGGGACAGTGAAACCCTATGTCAGAGACACTGAAAAGAAGCCCCAATGTTCTTCCAGGCATTTTCAGTGTGGGTGCCTTCTCCACGTGGTTCCTGGTTTCACTGCAGCTCTGAAGAGAATGTTAGCAAAGCGGTAATTGGGACAGTGAAAACAGTACTCAAAGACAGGGAGAGCAAGCTCTACATTACTCTCTTGGCACTTTCGATGTGGGACATACAGCGAGATGTTTGCTGCTTTTGCATTTGGCTGTTGCGAGATTTACAGCACAAAGATATCTAGTTGATTTGAAGCAGTTCCGAGAAAGTCTAAACATAATCCCCACTTTTCCCTCCTGGCACTTTCCATGTGGGAGATATAGCAGGATGTATATTGGTTTTGAGGACAACTCAATGGACAGTGTAGGGAGAAAAGTTCCTGGCTCCTTGAATGCCGTTTCTGGAGACACTGCGATCAATGTGGGAGATATGTCAAGATGTGTGTTGGTTTTGAGGACGGCTCTCTGGAGAGTCTTAGCAAAGAGGTCACACAGATAATCAGAGCAATTCTCAGAGACACTGAGACCAAGCTCCACAATTCCCTCCTGGCCCTTTCCTTGTAGGAGATACCGCAAGACGTTTCTGTATATTGGGCACTGCGCTCTGCAGGGTGTTAGCAGAGACTTTCCCGGGACAGTGAAACCCTATGTCAGAGACACTGAGAAGAAGCCCCAATGTTCTTCCAGGCATTTTCAGTGTGGGTGCCTTCTCCACGTGGTTCCTGGTTTCACTGCAGCTCTGAAGAGAATGTTAGCAAAGCGGTAATTGGGACAGTGAAAAGAGTACTCAAAGACAGGGAGAGCAAGCTCTACATTACTCTCTTGGCACTTTCGATGTGGGACATACAGCGAGATGTTTGCTGCTTTTGCGTTTGCCTGTTGCGAGATTTACAGCACAAAGATATCTAGTTGATTTGAAGCAGTTCCGAGAAAGTCTAAACATAATCCCCACTTCTCCCTCCTGGCATTTTCCATGTGGGAGATATAGCAGGATGTATATTGGTTTTGAGGACAACTCAATGGACAGTGTAGGGAGAAAAGTTCCTGGCTCCTTGAATGCCGTTTCTGGAGACACTGCGATCAATGTGGGAGATATGTCAAGATGTGTGTTGGTTTTGAGGACGGCTCTCTGGAGACTCTTAGCAAAGAGGTCACACGGATAATCAGAGCTATTCTCAGAGACACTGAGACCAAGCTCCACAATTCCCTCCTGGCCCTTTCCCTGTAGGAGATACCGCAAGACGTTTCTGTATATTGGGCACTGCGCTCTGCAGGGTGTTAGCAGAGACTTTCCCGGGACAGTGAAACCCTATGTCAGAGACACTGAAAAGAAGCCCCAATGTTCTTCCAGGCATTTTCAGTGTGGGTGCCTTCTCCACGTGGTTCCTGGTTTCACTGCAGCTCTGAAGAGAATGTTAGCAAAGCGGTAATTGGGACAGTGAAAACAGTACTCAAAGACAGGGAGAGCAAGCTCTACATTACTCTCTTGGCACTTTTGATGTGGGACATACAGCGAGATGTTTGCTGCTTTTGCGTTTGCCTGTTGGGAGATTTACAGCACAAAGATATCTAGTTGATTTGAAGCAGTTCCGAGAAAGTCTAAACATAATCCCCACTTCTCCCTCCTGGCATTTTCCATGTGGGAGATATAGCAGGATGTATATTGGTTTTGAGGACAACTCAATGGACAGTGTAGGGAGAAAAGTTCCTGGCTCCTTGAATGCCGTTTCTGGAGACACTGCGATCAATGTGGGAGATATGTCAAGATGTGTGTTGGTTTTGAGGACGGCTCTCTGGAGAGTCTTAGCAAAGAGGTCACACGGATAATCAGAGCTATTCTCAGAGACACTGAGACCAAGCTCCACAATTCCCTCCTGGCCCTTTCCCTGTAGGAGATACCGCAAGACGTTTCTGTATATTGGGCACTGCGCTCTGCAGGGTGTTAGCAGAGACTTTCCCGGGACAGTGAAACCCTATGTCAGAGACACTGAAAAGAAGCCCCAATGTTCTTCCAGGCATTTTCAGTGTGGGTGCCTTCTCCACGTGGTTCCTGGTTTCACTGCAGCTCTGAAGAGAATGTTAGCAAAGCGGTAATTGGGACAGTGAAAACAGTACTCAAAGACAGGGAGAGCAAGCTCTACATTACTCTCTTGGCACTTTTGATGTGGGACATACAGCGAGATGTTTGCTGCTTTTGCGTTTGCCTGTTGCGAGATTTACAGCACAAAGATATCTAGTTGATTTGAAGCAGTTCCGAGAAAGTCTAAACATAATCCCCACTTCTCCCTCCTGGCATTTTCCATGTGGGAGATATAGCAGGATGTATATTGGTTTTGAGGACAACTCAATGGACAGTGTAGGGAGAAAAGTTCCTGGCTCCTTGAATGCCGTTTCTGGAGACACTGCGATCAATGTGGGAGATATGTCAAGATGTGTGTTGGTTTTGAGGACGGCTCTCTGGAGAGTCTTAGCAAAGAGGTCACACAGATAATCAGAGCAATTCTCAGAGACACTGAGACCAAGCTCCACAATTCCCTCCTGGCCCTTTCCTTGTAGGAGATACCGCAAGACGTTTCTGTATATTGGGCACTGCGCTCTGCAGGGTGTTAGCAGAGACTTTCCCGGGACAGTGAAACCCTATGTCAGAGACACTGAGAAGAAGCCCCAATGTTCTTCCAGGCATTTTCAGTGTGGGTGCCTTCTCCACGTGGTTCCTGGTTTCACTGCAGCTCTGAAGAGAATGTTAGCAAAGCGGTAATTGGGACAGTGAAAACAGTACTCAAAGACAGGGAGAGCAAGCTCTACATTACTCTCTTGGCACTTTCGATGTGGGACATACAGCGAGATGTTTGCTGCTTTTGCGTTTGCCTGTTGCGAGATTTACAGCACAAAGATATCTAGTTGATTTGAAGCAGTTCCGAGAAAGTCTAAACATAATCCCCACTTCTCCCTCCTGGCATTTTCCATGTGGGAGATATAGCAGGATGTATATTGGTTTTGAGGACAACTCAATGGACAGTGTAGGGAGAAAAGTTCCTGGCTCCTTGAATGCCGTTTCTGGAGACACTGCGATCAATGTGGGAGATATGTCAAGATGTGTGTTGGTTTTGAGGACGGCTCTCTGGAGACTCTTAGCAAAGAGGTCACACGGATAATCAGAGCTATTCTCAGAGACACTGAGACCAAGCTCCACAATTCCCTCCTGGCCCTTTCCCTGTAGGAGATACCGCAAGACGTTTCTGTATATTGGGCACTGCGCTGTGCAGGGTGTTAGCAGAGACTTTCCCGGGACAGTGAAACCCTATGTCAGAGACACTGAAAAGAAGCCCCAATGTTCTTCCAGGCATTTTCAGTGTGGGTGCCTTCTCCACGTGGTTCCTGGTTTCACTGCAGCTCTGAAGAGAATGTTAGCAAAGCGGTAATTGGGACAGTGAAAACAGTACTCAAAGACAGGGAGAGCAAGCTCTACATTACTCTCTTGGCACTTTCGATGTGGGACATACAGCGAGATGTTTGCTGCTTTTGCGTTTGCCTGTTGCGAGATTTACAGCACAAAGATATCTAGTTGATTTGAAGCAGTTCCGAGAAAGTCTAAACATAATCCCCACTTCTCCCTCCTGGCATTTTCCATGTGGGAGATATAGCAGGATGTATATTGGTTTTGAGGACAACTCAATGGACAGTGTAGGGAGAAAAGTTCCTGGCTCCTTGAATGCCGTTTCTGGAGACACTGCGATCAATGTGGGAGATATGTCAAGATGTGTGTTGGTTTTGAGGACGGCTCTCTGGAGAGTCTTAGCAAAGAGGTCACACAGATAATCAGAGCAATTCTCAGAGACACTGAGACCAAGCTCCACAATTCCCTCCTGGCCCTTTCCTTGTAGGAGATACCGCAAGACGTTTCTGTATATTGGGCACTGCGCTCTGCAGGGTGTTAGCAGAGACTTTCCCGGGACAGTGAAACCCTATGTCAGAGACACTGAGAAGAAGCCCCAATGTTCTTCCAGGCATTTTCAGTGTGGGTGCCTTCTCCACGTGGTTCCTGGTTTCACTGCAGCTCTGAAGAGAATGTTAGCAAAGCGGTAATTGGGACAGTGAAAAGAGTACTCAAAGACAGGGAGAGCAAGCTCTACATTACTCTCTTGGCACTTTCGATGTGGGACATACAGCGAGATGTTTGCTGCTTTTGCGTTTGCCTGTTGCGAGATTTACAGCACAAAGATATCTAGTTGATTTGAAGCAGTTCCGAGAAAGTCTAAACATAATCCCCACTTCTCCCTCCTGGCATTTTCCATGTGGGAGATATAGCAGGATGTATATTGGTTTTGAGGACAACTCAATGGACAGTGTAGGGAGAAAAGTTCCTGGCTCCTTGAATGCCGTTTCTGGAGACACTGCGATCAATGTGGGAGATATGTCAAGATGTGTGTTGGTTTTGAGGACGGCTCTCTGGAGACTCTTAGCAAAGAGGTCACACGGATAATCAGAGCTATTCTCAGAGACACTGAGACCAAGCTCCACAATTCCCTCCTGGCCCTTTCCCTGTAGGAGATACCGCAAGACGTTTCTGTATATTGGGCACTGCGCTGTGCAGGGTGTTAGCAGAGACTTTCCCGGGACAGTGAAACCCTATGTCAGAGACACTGAAAAGAAGCCCCAATGTTCTTCCAGGCATTTTCAGTGTGGGTGCCTTCTCCACGTGGTTCCTGGTTTCACTGCAGCTCTGAAGAGAATGTTAGCAAAGCGGTAATTGGGACAGTGAAAACAGTACTCAAAGACAGGGAGAGCAAGCTCTACATTACTCTCTTGGCACTTTCGATGTGGGACATACAGCGAGATGTTTGCTGCTTTTGCGTTTGCCTGTTGGGAGATTTACAGCACAAAGATATCTAGTTGATTTGAAGCAGTTCCGAGAAAGTCTAAACATAATCCCCACTTCTCCCTCCTGGCATTTTCCATGTGGGAGATATAGCAGGATGTATATTGGTTTTGAGGACAACTCAATGGACAGTGTAGGGAGAAAAGTTCCTGGCTCCTTGAATGCCGTTTCTGGAGACACTGCGATCAATGTGGGAGATATGTCAAGATGTGTGTTGGTTTTGAGGACGGCTCTCTGGAGAGTCTTAGCAAAGAGGTCACACGGATAATCAGAGCTATTCTCAGAGACACTGAGACCAAGCTCCACAATTCCCTCCTGGCCCTTTCCCTGTAGGAGATACCGCAAGACGTTTCTGTATATTGGGCACTGCGCTGTGCAGGGTGTTAGCAGAGACTTTCCCGGGACAGTGAAACCCTATGTCAGAGACACTGAAAAGAAGCCCCAATGTTCTTCCAGGCATTTTCAGTGTGGGTGCCTTCTCCACGTGGTTCCTGGTTTCACTGCAGCTCTGAAGAGAATGTTAGCAAAGCGGTAATTGGGACAGTGAAAACAGTACTCAAAGACAGGGAGAGCAAGCTCTACATTACTCTCTTGGCACTTTTGATGTGGGACATACAGCGAGATGTTTGCTGCTTTTGCGTTTGCCTGTTGGGAGATTTACAGCACAAAGATATCTAGTTGATTTGAAGCAGTTCCAAGAAAGTCTAAACATAATCCCCACTTCTCCCTCCTGGCATTTTCCATGTGGGAGATATAGCAGGATGTATATTGGTTTTGAGGACAACTCAATGGACAGTGTAGGGAGAAAAGTTCCTGGCTCCTTGAATGCCGTTTCTGGAGACACTGCGATCAATGTGGGAGATATGTCAAGATGTGTGTTGGTTTTGAGGACGGCTCTCTGGAGAGTCTTAGCAAAGAGGTCACACGGATAATCAGAGCTATTCTCAGAGACACTGAGACCAAGCTCCACAATTCCCTCCTGGCCCTTTCCCTGTAGGAGATACCGCAAGACGTTTCTGTATATTGGGCACTGCGCTCTGCAGGGTGTTAGCAGAGACTTTCCCGGGACAGTGAAACCCTATGTCAGAGACACTGAAAAGAAGCCCCAATGTTCTTCCAGGCATTTTCAGTGTGGGTGCCTTCTCCACGTGGTTCCTGGTTTCACTGCAGCTCTGAAGAGAATGTTAGCAAAGCGGTAATTGGGACAGTGAAAACAGTACTCAAAGACAGGGAGAGCAAGCTCTACATTACTCTCTTGGCACTTTTGATGTGGGACATACAGCGAGATGTTTGCTGCTTTTGCGTTTGCCTGTTGGGAGATTTACAGCACAAAGATATCTAGTTGATTTGAAGCAGTTCCGAGAAAGTCTAAACATAATCCCCACTTCTCCCTCCTGGCATTTTCCATGTGGGAGATATAGCAGGATGTATATTGGTTTTGAGGACAACTCAATGGACAGTGTAGGGAGAAAAGTTCCTGGCTCCTTGAATGCCGTTTCTGGAGACACTGCGATCAATGTGGGAGATATGTCAAGATGTGTGTTGGTTTTGAGGACGGCTCTCTGGAGAGTCTTAGCAAAGAGGTCACACGGATAATCAGAGCTATTCTCAGAGACACTGAGACCAAGCTCCACAATTCCCTCCTGGCCCTTTCCCTGTAGGAGATACCGCAAGACGTTTCTGTATATTGGGCACTGCGCTCTGCAGGGTGTTAGCAGAGACTTTCCCGGGACAGTGAAACCCTATGTCAGAGACACTGAAAAGAAGCCCCAATGTTCTTCCAGGCATTTTCAGTGTGGGTGCCTTCTCCACGTGGTTCCTGGTTTCACTGCAGCTCTGAAGAGAATGTTAGCAAAGCGGTAATTGGGACAGTGAAAACAGTACTCAAAGACAGGGAGAGCAAGCTCTACATTACTCTCTTGGCACTTTTGATGTGGGACATACAGCGAGATGTTTGCTGCTTTTGCGTTTGCCTGTTGGGAGATTTACAGCACAAAGATATCTAGTTGATTTGAAGCAGTTCCGAGAAAGTCTAAACATAATCCCCACTTCTCCCTCCTGGCATTTTCCATGTGGGAGATATAGCAGGATGTATATTGGTTTTGAGGACAACTCAATGGACAGTGTAGGGAGAAAAGTTCCTGGCTCCTTGAATGCCGTTTCTGGAGACACTGCGATCAATGTGGGAGATATGTCAAGATGTGTGTTGGTTTTGAGGACGGCTCTCTGGAGAGTCTTAGCAAAGTGGTCACACAGATAATCAGAGCAATTCTCAGAGACACTGAGACCAAGCTCCACAATTCCCTCCTGGCCCTTTCCCTGTAGGAGATACCGCAAGACGTTTCTGTATATTGGGCACTGCGCTCTGCAGGGTGTTAGCAGAGACTTTCCCGGGACAGTGAAACCCTATGTCAGAGACACTGAAAAGAAGCCCCAATGTTCTTCCAGGCATTTTCAGTGTGGGTGCCTTCTCCACGTGGTTCCTGGTTTCACTGCAGCTCTGAAGAGAATGTTAGCAAAGCGGTAATTGGGACAGTGAAAACAGTACTCAAAGACAGGGAGAGCAAGCTCTACATTACTCTCTTGGCACTTTTGATGTGGGACATACAGCGAGATGTTTGCTGCTTTTGCGTTTGCCTGTTGGGAGATTTACAGCACAAAGATATCTAGTTGATTTGAAGCAGTTCCGAGAAAGTCTAAACATAATCCCCACTTCTCCCTCCTGGCATTTTCCATGTGGGAGATATAGCAGGATGTATATTGGTTTTGAGGACAACTCAATGGACAGTGTAGGGAGAAAAGTTCCTGGCTCCTTGAATGCCGTTTCTGGAGACACTGCGATCAATGTGGGAGATATGTCAAGATGTGTGTTGGTTTTGAGGACGGCTCTCTGGAGAGTCTTAGCAAAGTGGTCACACAGATAATCAGAGCAATTCTCAGAGACACTGAGACCAAGCTCCACAATTCCCTCCTGGCCCTTTCCCTGTAGGAGATACCGCAAGACGTTTCTGTATATTGGGCACTGCGCTCTGCAGGGTGTTAGCAGAGACTTTCCCGGGACAGTGAAACCCTATGTCAGAGACACTGAGAAGAACCACCAATGTTCCTTCCAGGCATTTTCAGTGTGGGTGCCTTCTCCACGTGGTTCCTGGTTTCACTGCAGCTCTGAAGAGAATGTTAGCAAAGCGGTAATTGGGACAGTGAAAACAGTACTCAAAGACAGGGAGAGCAAGCTCTACATTACTCTCTTGGCACTTTCGATGTGGGACATACAGCGAGATGTTTGCTGCTTTTGCATTTGGCTGTTGAGAGATTTACAGCACAAAGATATCTAGTTGATTTGAAGCAGTTTCGAGAAAGTCTAAGCATAATCCCCACTTATCCCTCCTGGCACTTTCCATGTGGGAGATATAGCAGGATGTATATTGGTTTGAGGACAACTCAATGGACAGTGTAGGGAGAAAAGTTCCTGGCTCCTTGAATGCCGTTTCTGGAGACACTGCGATCAATGTGGGAGATATGTCAAGATGTGTGTTGGTTTTGAGGACGGCTCTCTGGAGAGTCTTAGCAAAGAGGTCACACGGATAATCAGAGCTATTCTCAGAGACACTGAGACCAAGCTCCACAATTCCCTCCTGGCCCTTTCCCTGTAGGAGATACCGCAAGACGTTTCTGTATATTGGGCACTGCGCTGTGCAGGGTGTTAGCAGAGACTTTCCCGGGACAGTGAAACCCTATGTCAGAGACACTGAGTAGAAGCCCCAATGTTCTTCCAGGCATTTTCAGTGTGGGTGCCTTCTCCACGTGGTTCCTGGTTTCACTGCAGCTCTGAAGAGAATGTTAGCAAAGCGGTAATTGGGACAGTGAAAACAGTACTCAAAGACAGGGAGAGCAAGCTCTACATTACTCTCTTGGCACTTTTGATGTGGGACATACAGCGAGATGTTTGCTGCTTTTGCGTTTGCCTGTTGGGAGATTTACAGCACAAAGATATCTAGTTGATTTGAAGCAGTTCCGAGAAAGTCTAAACATAATCCCCACTTCTCCCTCCTGGCATTTTCCATGTGGGAGATATAGCAGGATGTATATTGGTTTTGAGGACAACTCAATGGACAGTGTAGGGAGAAAAGTTCCTGGCTCCTTGAATGCCGTTTCTGGAGACACTGCGATCAATGTGGGAGATATGTCAAGATGTGTGTTGGTTTTGAGGACGGCTCTCTGGAGAGTCTTAGCAAAGAGGTCACACGGATAATCAGAGCTATTCTCAGAGACACTGAGACCAAGCTCCACAATTCCCTCCTGGCCCTTTCCCTGTAGGAGATACCGCAAGACGTTTCTGTATATTGGGCACTGCGCTCTACAGGGTGTTAGCAGAGACTTTCCCGGGACAGTGAAACCCTATGTCAGAGACACTGAGAAGAAGCCCCAATGTTCCTTCCAGGCATTTTCAGTGTGGGTGCCTTCTCCACGTGGTTCCTGGTTTCACTGCAGCTCTGAAGAGAATGTTAGCAAAGCGGTAATTGGGACAGTGAAAACAGTACTCAAAGACAGGGAGAGCAAGCTCTACATTACTCTCTTGGCACTTTCGATGTGGGACATACAGCGAGATGTTTGCTGCTTTTGCATTTGGCTGTTGCGAGATTTACAGCACAAAGATATCTAGTTGATTTGAAGCAGTTCCGAGAAAGTCTAAGCATAATCCCCACTTTTCCCTCCTGGCACTTTCCATGTGGGAGATATAGCAGGATGTATATTGGTTTTGAGGACAACTCAATGGACAGTGTAGGGAGAAAAGTTCCTGGCTCCTTGAATGCCGTTTCTGGAGACACTGCGATCAATGTGGGAGATATGTCAAGATGTGTGTTGGTTTTGAGGACGGCTCTCTGGAGAGTCTTAGCAAAGAGGTCACACAGATAATCAGAGCAATTCTCAGAGACACTGAGACCAAGCTCCACAATTCCCTCCTGGCCCTTTCCTTGTAGGAGATACCGCAAGACGTTTCTGTATATTGGGCACTGCGCTCTGCAGGGTGTTAGCAGAGACTTTCCCGGGACAGTGAAACCCTATGTCAGAGACACTGAGAAGAAGCCCCAATGTTCTTCCAGGCATTTTCAGTGTGGGTGCCTTCTCCACGTGGTTCCTGGTTTCACTGCAGCTCTGAAGAGAATGTTAGCAAAGCGGTAATTGGGACAGTGAAAACAGTACTCAAAGACAGGGAGAGCAAGCTCTACATTACTCTCTTGGCACTTTTGATGTGGGACATACAGCGAGATGTTTGCTGCTTTTGCGTTTGCCTGTTGGGAGATTTACAGCACAAAGATATCTAGTTGATTTGAAGCAGTTCCGAGAAAGTCTAAACATAATCCCCACTTATCCCTCCTGGCATTTTCCATGTGGGAGATATAGCAGGATGTATATTGGTTTTGAGGACAACTCAATGGACAGTGTAGGGAGAAAAGTTCCTGGCTCCTTGAATGCCGTTTCTGGAGACACTGCGATCAATGTGGGAGATATGTCAAGATGTGTGTTGGTTTTGAGGACGGCTCTCTGGAGAGTCTTAGCAAAGAGGTCACACGGATAATCAGAGCAATTCTCAGAGACACTGAGACCAAGCTCCACAATTCCCTCCTGGCCCTTTCCTTGTAGGAGATACCGCAAGACGTTTCTGTATATTGGGCACTGCGCTCTGCAGGGTGTTAGCAGAGACTTTCCCGGGACAGTGAAACCCTATGTCAGAGACACTGAGAAGAAGCCCCAATGTTCCTTCCAGACATTTTCAGTGTGGGTGCCTTCTCCACGTGGTTCCTGGTTTCACTGCAGCTCTGAAGAGAATGTTAGCAAAGCGGTAATTGGGACAGTGAAAACAGTACTCAAAGACAGGGAGAGCAAGCTCTACATTACTCTCTTGGCACTTTCGATGTGGGACATACAGCGAGATGTTTGCTGCTTTTGCATTTGGCTGTTGAGAGATTTACAGCACAAAGATATCTAGTTGATTTGAAGCAGTTCCGAGAAAGTCTAAGCATAATCCCCACTTTTCCCTCCTGGCACTTTCCATGTGGGAGATATAGCAGGATGTATATTGGTTTGAGGACAACTCAATGGACAGTGTAGGGAGAAAAGTTCCTGGCTCCTTGAATGCCGTTTCTGGAGACACTGCGATCAATGTGGGAGATATGTCAAGATGTGTGTTGGTTTTGAGGACGGCTCTCTGGAGAGTCTTAGCAAAGAGGTCACACGGATAATCAGAGCTATTCTCAGAGACACTGAGACCAAGCTCCACAATTCCCTCCTGGCCCTTTCCCTGTAGGAGATACCGCAAGACGTTTCTGTATATTGGGCACTGCGCTGTGCAGGGTGTTAGCAGAGACTTTCCCGGGACAGTGAAACCCTATGTCAGAGACACTGAGAAGAAGCCCCAATGTTCTTCCAGGCATTTTCAGTGTGGGTGCCTTCTCCACGTGGTTCCTGGTTTCACTGCAGCTCTGAAGAGAATGTTAGCAAAGAGGTAACCGGGACAGTGAAAAGAGTACTCAAAGACAGGGAGAGCAAGCTCTACATTACTCTCTTGGCACTTTCGATGTGGGACATACAGCGAGATGTTTGCTGCTTTTGCATTTGGCTGTTGCGAGATTTACAGCACAAAGATATCTAGTTAATTTGAAGCAGTTCCGAGAAAGTTTAAACATAATCCCCACTTCTCCCTCCTGGCATTTTCCATGTGGGAGATATAGCAGGATGTATATTGGTTTTGAGGACAACTCAATGGACAGTGTAGGGAGAAAAGTTCCTGGCTCCTTGAATGCCGTTTCTGGAGACACTGCGATCAATGTGGGAGATATGTCAAGATGTGTGTTGGTTTTGAGGACGGCTCTCTGGAGAGTGTTAGCAAAGAGGTCACACGGATAATCAGAGCTATTCCCAGAGACACTGAGACCAAGCTCCACAATTCCCTCCTGGCCCTTTCCTTGTAGGAGATACCGCAAGACGTTTCTGTATATTGGGCACTGCGCTCTGCAGGGTGTTAGCAGAGACTTTCCCGGGACAGTGAAACCCTATGTCAGAGACACTGAGAAGAAGCCCCAATGTTCTTCCAGGCATTTTCAGTGTGGGTGCCTTCTCCACGTGGTTCCTGGTTTCACTGCAGCTCTGAAGAGAATGTTAGCAAAGCGGTAATTGGGACAGTGAAAACAGTACTCAAAGACAGGGAGAGCAAGCTCTACATTACTCTCTTGGCACTTTTGATGTGGGACATACAGCGAGATGTTTGCTGCTTTTGCGTTTGCCTGTTGGGAGATTTACAGCACAAAGATATCTAGTTGATTTGAAGCAGTTCCGAGAAAGTCTAAACATAATCCCCACTTATCCCTCCTGGCATTTTCCATGTGGGAGATATAGCAGGATGTATATTGGTTTTGAGGACAACTCAATGGACAGTGTAGGGAGAAAAGTTCCTGGCTCCTTGAATGCCGTTTCTGGAGACACTGCGATCAATGTGGGAGATATGTCAAGATGTGTGTTGGTTTTGAGGACGGCTCTCTGGAGAGTCTTAGCAAAGAGGTCACACGGATAATCAGAGCAATTCTCAGAGACACTGAGACCAAGCTCCACAATTCCCTCCTGGCCCTTTCCTTGTAGGAGATACCGCAAGACGTTTCTGTATATTGGGCACTGCGCTCTGCAGGGTGTTAGCAGAGACTTTCCCGGGACAGTGAAACCCTATGTCAGAGACACTGAGAAGAAGCCCCAATGTTCCTTCCAGACATTTTCAGTGTGGGTGCCTTCTCCACGTGGTTCCTGGTTTCACTGCAGCTCTGAAGAGAATGTTAGCAAAGCGGTAATTGGGACAGTGAAAACAGTACTCAAAGACAGGGAGAGCAAGCTCTACATTACTCTCTTGGCACTTTCGATGTGGGACATACAGCGAGATGTTTGCTGCTTTTGCATTTGGCTGTTGAGAGATTTACAGCACAAAGATATCTAGTTGATTTGAAGCAGTTCCGAGAAAGTCTAAGCATAATCCCCACTTTTCCCTCCTGGCACTTTCCATGTGGGAGATATAGCAGGATGTATATTGGTTTGAGGACAACTCAATGGACAGTGTAGGGAGAAAAGTTCCTGGCTCCTTGAATGCCGTTTCTGGAGACACTGCGATCAATGTGGGAGATATGTCAAGATGTGTGTTGGTTTTGAGGACGGCTCTCTGGAGAGTCTTAGCAAAGAGGTCACACGGATAATCAGAGCTATTCTCAGAGACACTGAGACCAAGCTCCACAATTCCCTCCTGGCCCTTTCCCTGTAGGAGATACCGCAAGACGTTTCTGTATATTGGGCACTGCGCTCTGCAGGGTGTTAGCAGAGACTTTCCCGGGACAGTGAAACCCTATGTCAGAGACACTGAGAAGAAGCCCCAATGTTCTTCCAGGCATTTTCAGTGTGGGTGCCTTCTCCACGTGGTTCCTGGTTTCACTGCAGCTCTGAAGAGAATGTTAGCAAAGAGGTAACCGGGACAGTGAAAAGAGTACTCAAAGACAGGGAGAGCAAGCTCTACATTACTCTCTTGGCACTTTCGATGTGGGACATACAGCGAGATGTTTGCTGCTCTTGCGTTTGCCTGTTGCGAGATTTACAGCACAAAGATATCTAGTTGATTTGAAGCAGTTCCGAGAAAGTCTAAACATAATCCCCACTTCTCCCTCCTGGCATTTTCCATGTGGGAGATATAGCAGGATGTATATTGGTTTTGAGGACAACTCAATGGACAGTGTAGGGAGAAAAGTTCCTGGCTCCTTGAATGCCGTTTCTGGAGACACTGCGATCAATGTGGGAGATATGTCAAGATGTGTGTTGGTTTTGAGGACGGCTCTCTGGAGAGTCTTAGCAAAGAGGTCACACGGATAATCAGAGCTATTCTCAGAGACACTGAGACCAAGCTCCACAATTCCCTCCTGGCCCTTTCCCTGTAGGAGATACCGCAAGACGTTTCTGTATATTGGGCACTGCGCTCTGCAGGGTGTTAGCAGAGACTTTCCCGGGACAGTGAAACCCTATGTCAGAGACACTGAAAAGAAGCCCCAATGTTCTTCCAGGCATTTTCAGTGTGGGTGCCTTCTCCACGTGGTTCCTGGTTTCACTGCAGCTCTGAAGAGAATGTTAGCAAAGCGGTAATTGGGACAGTGAAAACAGTACTCAAAGACAGGGAGAGCAAGCTCTACATTACTCTCTTGGCACTTTTGATGTGGGACATACAGCGAGATGTTTGCTGCTTTTGCGTTTGCCTGTTGGGAGATTTACAGCACAAAGATATCTAGTTGA
This sequence comes from Larus michahellis, assembly GCF_964199755.1. NCBI lineage: Eukaryota > Metazoa > Chordata > Aves > Charadriiformes > Laridae > Larus > Larus michahellis. The sequence goes on along the minus strand of NW_027435886.1, from coordinate 276,537 downwards.
TTTGAAGCAGTTCCGAGAAAGTCTAAACATAATCCCCACTTCTCCCTCCTGGCATTTTCCATGTGGGAGATATAGCAGGATGTATATTGGTTTTGAGGACAACTCAATGGACAGTGTAGGGAGAAAAGTTCCTGGCTCCTTGAATGCCGTTTCTGGAGACACTGCGATCAATGTGGGAGATATGTCAAGATGTGTGTTGGTTTTGAGGACGGCTCTCTGGAGAGTCTTAGCAAAGAGGTCACACAGATAATCAGAGCAATTCTCAGAGACACTGAGACCAAGCTCCACAATTCCCTCCTGGCCCTTTCCTTGTAGGAGATACCGCAAGACGTTTCAGTATATTGGGCACTGCGCTCTGCAGGGTGTTAGCAGAGACTTTCCCGGGACAGTGAAACCCTATGTCAGAGACACTGAGAAGAAGCCCCAATGTTCCTTCCAGACATTTTCAGTGTGGGTGCCTTCTCCACGTGGTTCCTGGTTTCACTGCAGCTCTGAAGAGAATGTTAGCAAAGAGGTAACCGGGACAGTGAAAAGAGTACTCAAAGACAGGGAGAGCAAGCTCTACATTACTCTCTTGGCACTTTCGATGTGGGACATACAGCGAGATGTTTGCTGCTTTTGCATTTGGCTGTTGCGAGATTTACAGCACAAAGATATCTAGTTAATTTGAAGCAGTTCCGAGAAAGTCTAAACATAATCCCCACTTCTCCCTCCTGGCATTTTCCATGTGGGAGATATAGCAGGATGTATATTGGTTTTGAGGACAACTCAATGGACAGTGTAGGGAGAAAAGTTCCTGGCTCCTTGAATGCCGTTTCTGGAGACACTGCGATCAATGTGGGAGATATGTCAAGATGTGTGTTGGTTTTGAGGACGGCTCTCTGGAGAGTGTTAGCAAAGAGGTCACACGGATAATCAGAGCTATTCCCAGAGACACTGAGACCAAGCTCCACAATTCCCTCCTGGCCCTTTCCTTGTAGGAGATACCGCAAGACGTTTCTGTATATTGGGCACTGCGCTCTGCAGGGTGTTAGCAGAGACTTTCCCGGGACAGTGAAACCCTATGTCAGAGACACTGAGAAGAAGCCCCAATGTTCTTCCAGGCATTTTCAGTGTGGGTGCCTTCTCCACGTGGTTCCTGGTTTCACTGCAGCTCTGAAGAGAATGTTAGCAAAGCGGTAATTGGGACAGTGAAAACAGTACTCAAAGACAGGGAGAGCAAGCTCTACATTACTCTCTTGGCACTTTTGATGTGGGACATACAGCGAGATGTTTGCTGCTTTTGCGTTTGCCTGTTGGGAGATTTACAGCACAAAGATATCTAGTTGATTTGAAGCAGTTCCGAGAAAGTCTAAACATAATCCCCACTTATCCCTCCTGGCATTTTCCATGTGGGAGATATAGCAGGATGTATATTGGTTTTGAGGACAAGTCAATGGACAGTGTAGGGAGAAAAGTTCCTGGCTCCTTGAATGCCGTTTCTGGAGACACTGCGATCAATGTGGGAGATATGTCAAGATGTGTGTTGGTTTTGAGGACGGCTCTCTGGAGAGTCTTAGCAAAGAGGTCACACGGATAATCAGAGCAATTCTCAGAGACACTGAGACCAAGCTCCACAATTCCCTCCTGGCCCTTTCCTTGTAGGAGATACCGCAAGACGTTTCTGTATATTGGGCACTGCGCTCTGCAGGGTGTTAGCAGAGACTTTCCCGGGACAGTGAAACCCTATGTCAGAGACACTGAGAAGAAGCCCCAATGTTCCTTCCAGACATTTTCAGTGTGGGTGCCTTCTCCACGTGGTTCCTGGTTTCACTGCAGCTCTGAAGAGAATGTTAGCAAAGCGGTAATTGGGACAGTGAAAACAGTACTCAAAGACAGGGAGAGCAAGCTCTACATTACTCTCTTGGCACTTTCGATGTGGGACATACAGCGAGATGTTTGCTGCTTTTGCATTTGGCTGTTGAGAGATTTACAGCACAAAGATATCTAGTTGATTTGAAGCAGTTCCGAGAAAGTCTAAGCATAATCCCCACTTTTCCCTCCTGGCACTTTCCATGTGGGAGATATAGCAGGATGTATATTGGTTTGAGGACAACTCAATGGACAGTGTAGGGAGAAAAGTTCCTGGCTCCTTGAATGCCGTTTCTGGAGACACTGCGATCAATGTGGGAGATATGTCAAGATGTGTGTTGGTTTTGAGGACGGCTCTCTGGAGAGTCTTAGCAAAGAGGTCACACGGATAATCAGAGCTATTCTCAGAGACACTGAGACCAAGCTCCACAATTCCCTCCTGGCCCTTTCCCTGTAGGAGATACCGCAAGACGTTTCTGTATATTGGGCACTGCGCTGTGCAGGGTGTTAGCAGAGACTTTCCCGGGACAGTGAAACCCTATGTCAGAGACACTGAGAAGAAGCCCCAATGTTCTTCCAGGCATTTTCAGTGTGGGTGCCTTCTCCACGTGGTTCCTGGTTTCACTGCAGCTCTGAAGAGAATGTTAGCAAAGAGGTAACCGGGACAGTGAAAAGAGTACTCAAAGACAGGGAGAGCAAGCTCTACATTACTCTCTTGGCACTTTCGATGTGGGACATACAGCGAGATGTTTGCTGCTCTTGCGTTTGCCTGTTGCGAGATTTACAGCACAAAGATATCTAGTTAATTTGAAGCAGTTCCGAGAAAGTTTAAACATAATCCCCACTTCTCCCTCCTGGCATTTTCCATGTGGGAGATATAGCAGGATGTATATTGGTTTTGAGGACAACTCAATGGACAGTGTAGGGAGAAAAGTTCCTGGCTCCTTGAATGCCGTTTCTGGAGACACTGCGATCAATGTGGGAGATATGTCAAGATGTGTGTTGGTTTTGAGGACGGCTCTCTGGAGAGTGTTAGCAAAGAGGTCACACGGATAATCAGAGCTATTCCCAGAGACACTGAGACCAAGCTCCACAATTCCCTCCTGGCCCTTTCCTTGTAGGAGATACCGCAAGACGTTTCTGTATATTGGGCACTGCGCTCTGCAGGGTGTTAGCAGAGACTTTCCCGGGACAGTGAAACCCTATGTCAGAGACACTGAGAAGAAGCCCCAATGTTCTTCCAGGCATTTTCAGTGTGGGTGCCTTCTCCACGTGGTTCCTGGTTTCACTGCAGCTCTGAAGAGAATGTTAGCAAAGCGGTAATTGGGACAGTGAAAACAGTACTCAAAGACAGGGAGAGCAAGCTCTACATTACTCTCTTGGCACTTTTGATGTGGGACATACAGCGAGATGTTTGCTGCTTTTGCGTTTGCCTGTTGGGAGATTTACAGCACAAAGATATCTAGTTGATTTGAAGCAGTTCCGAGAAAGTCTAAACATAATCCCCACTTATCCCTCCTGGCATTTTCCATGTGGGAGATATAGCAGGATGTATATTGGTTTTGAGGACAACTCAATGGACAGTGTAGGGAGAAAAGTTCCTGGCTCCTTGAATGCCGTTTCTGGAGACACTGCGATCAATGTGGGAGATATGTCAAGATGTGTGTTGGTTTTGAGGACGGCTCTCTGGAGAGTCTTAGCAAAGAGGTCACACGGATAATCAGAGCAATTCTCAGAGACACTGAGACCAAGCTCCACAATTCCCTCCTGGCCCTTTCCTTGTAGGAGATACCGCAAGACGTTTCTGTATATTGGGCACTGCGCTCTGCAGGGTGTTAGCAGAGACTTTCCCGGGACAGTGAAACCCTATGTCAGAGACACTGAGAAGAAGCCCCAATGTTCCTTCCAGACATTTTCAGTGTGGGTGCCTTCTCCACGTGGTTCCTGGTTTCACTGCAGCTCTGAAGAGAATGTTAGCAAAGCGGTAATTGGGACAGTGAAAACAGTACTCAAAGACAGGGAGAGCAAGCTCTACATTACTCTCTTGGCACTTTCGATGTGGGACATACAGCGAGATGTTTGCTGCTTTTGCATTTGGCTGTTGAGAGATTTACAGCACAAAGATATCTAGTTGATTTGAAGCAGTTCCGAGAAAGTCTAAGCATAATCCCCACTTTTCCCTCCTGGCACTTTCCATGTGGGAGATATAGCAGGATGTATATTGGTTTGAGGACAACTCAATGGACAGTGTAGGGAGAAAAGTTCCTGGCTCCTTGAATGCCGTTTCTGGAGACACTGCGATCAATGTGGGAGATATGTCAAGATGTGTGTTGGTTTTGAGGACGGCTCTCTGGAGAGTCTTAGCAAAGAGGTCACACGGATAATCAGAGCTATTCTCAGAGACACTGAGACCAAGCTCCACAATTCCCTCCTGGCCCTTTCCCTGTAGGAGATACCGCAAGACGTTTCTGTATATTGGGCACTGCGCTCTGCAGGGTGTTAGCAGAGACTTTCCCGGGACAGTGAAACCCTATGTCAGAGACACTGAGAAGAAGCCCCAATGTTCTTCCAGGCATTTTCAGTGTGGGTGCCTTCTCCACGTGGTTCCTGGTTTCACTGCAGCTCTGAAGAGAATGTTAGCAAAGAGGTAACCGGGACAGTGAAAAGAGTACTCAAAGACAGGGAGAGCAAGCTCTACATTACTCTCTTGGCACTTTCGATGTGGGACATACAGCGAGATGTTTGCTGCTCTTGCGTTTGCCTGTTGCGAGATTTACAGCACAAAGATATCTAGTTGATTTGAAGCAGTTCCGAGAAAGTCTAAACATAATCCCCACTTCTCCCTCCTGGCATTTTCCATGTGGGAGATATAGCAGGATGTATATTGGTTTTGAGGACAACTCAATGGACAGTGTAGGGAGAAAAGTTCCTGGCTCCTTGAATGCCGTTTCTGGAGACACTGCGATCAATGTGGGAGATATGTCAAGATGTGTGTTGGTTTTGAGGACGGCTCTCTGGAGAGTCTTAGCAAAGAGGTCACACGGATAATCAGAGCTATTCTCAGAGACACTGAGACCAAGCTCCACAATTCCCTCCTGGCCCTTTCCCTGTAGGAGATACCGCAAGACGTTTCTGTATATTGGGCACTGCGCTCTGCAGGGTGTTAGCAGAGACTTTCCCGGGACAGTGAAACCCTATGTCAGAGACACTGAAAAGAAGCCCCAATGTTCTTCCAGGCATTTTCAGTGTGGGTGCCTTCTCCACGTGGTTCCTGGTTTCACTGCAGCTCTGAAGAGAATGTTAGCAAAGCGGTAATTGGGACAGTGAAAACAGTACTCAAAGACAGGGAGAGCAAGCTCTACATTACTCTCTTGGCACTTTTGATGTGGGACATACAGCGAGATGTTTGCTGCTTTTGCGTTTGCCTGTTGGGAGATTTACAGCACAAAGATATCTAGTTGATTTGAAGCAGTTCCGAGAAAGTCTAAACATAATCCCCACTTCTCCCTCCTGGCATTTTCCATGTGGGAGATATAGCAGGATGTATATTGGTTTTGAGGACAACTCAATGGACAGTGTAGGGAGAAAAGTTCCTGGCTCCTTGAATGCCGTTTCTGGAGACACTGCGATCAATGTGGGAGATATGTCAAGATGTGTGTTGGTTTTGAGGACGGCTCTCTGGAGAGTCTTAGCAAAGAGGTCACACAGATAATCAGAGCAATTCTCAGAGACACTGAGACCAAGCTCCACAATTCCCTCCTGGCCCTTTCCTTGTAGGAGATACCGCAAGACGTTTCAGTATATTGGGCACTGCGCTCTGCAGGGTGTTAGCAGAGACTTTCCCGGGACAGTGAAACCCTATGTCAGAGACACTGAGAAGAAGCCCCAATGTTCCTTCCAGACATTTTCAGTGTGGGTGCCTTCTCCACGTGGTTCCTGGTTTCACTGCAGCTCTGAAGAGAATGTTAGCAAAGAGGTAACCGGGACAGTGAAAAGAGTACTCAAAGACAGGGAGAGCAAGCTCTACATTACTCTCTTGGCACTTTCGATGTGGGACATACAGCGAGATGTTTGCTGCTTTTGCATTTGGCTGTTGCGAGATTTACAGCACAAAGATATCTAGTTAATTTGAAGCAGTTCCGAGAAAGTCTAAACATAATCCCCACTTCTCCCTCCTGGCATTTTCCATGTGGGAGATATAGCAGGATGTATATTGGTTTTGAGGACAACTCAATGGACAGTGTAGGGAGAAAAGTTCCTGGCTCCTTGAATGCCGTTTCTGGAGACACTGCGATCAATGTGGGAGATATGTCAAGATGTGTGTTGGTTTTGAGGACGGCTCTCTGGAGAGTGTTAGCAAAGAGGTCACACGGATAATCAGAGCTATTCCCAGAGACACTGAGACCAAGCTCCACAATTCCCTCCTGGCCCTTTCCTTGTAGGAGATACCGCAAGACGTTTCTGTATATTGGGCACTGCGCTCTGCAGGGTGTTAGCAGAGACTTTCCCGGGACAGTGAAACCCTATGTCAGAGACACTGAGAAGAAGCCCCAATGTTCTTCCAGGCATTTTCAGTGTGGGTGCCTTCTCCACGTGGTTCCTGGTTTCACTGCAGCTCTGAAGAGAATGTTAGCAAAGCGGTAATTGGGACAGTGAAAACAGTACTCAAAGACAGGGAGAGCAAGCTCTACATTACTCTCTTGGCACTTTTGATGTGGGACATACAGCGAGATGTTTGCTGCTTTTGCGTTTGCCTGTTGGGAGATTTACAGCACAAAGATATCTAGTTGATTTGAAGCAGTTCCGAGAAAGTCTAAACATAATCCCCACTTATCCCTCCTGGCATTTTCCATGTGGGAGATATAGCAGGATGTATATTGGTTTTGAGGACAACTCAATGGACAGTGTAGGGAGAAAAGTTCCTGGCTCCTTGAATGCCGTTTCTGGAGACACTGCGATCAATGTGGGAGATATGTCAAGATGTGTGTTGGTTTTGAGGACGGCTCTCTGGAGAGTCTTAGCAAAGAGGTCACACGGATAATCAGAGCAATTCTCAGAGACACTGAGACCAAGCTCCACAATTCCCTCCTGGCCCTTTCCTTGTAGGAGATACCGCAAGACGTTTCTGTATATTGGGCACTGCGCTCTGCAGGGTGTTAGCAGAGACTTTCCCGGGACAGTGAAACCCTATGTCAGAGACACTGAGAAGAAGCCCCAATGTTCCTTCCAGACATTTTCAGTGTGGGTGCCTTCTCCACGTGGTTCCTGGTTTCACTGCAGCTCTGAAGAGAATGTTAGCAAAGCGGTAATTGGGACAGTGAAAACAGTACTCAAAGACAGGGAGAGCAAGCTCTACATTACTCTCTTGGCACTTTCGATGTGGGACATACAGCGAGATGTTTGCTGCTTTTGCATTTGGCTGTTGAGAGATTTACAGCACAAAGATATCTAGTTGATTTGAAGCAGTTCCGAGAAAGTCTAAGCATAATCCCCACTTTTCCCTCCTGGCACTTTCCATGTGGGAGATATAGCAGGATGTATATTGGTTTGAGGACAACTCAATGGACAGTGTAGGGAGAAAAGTTCCTGGCTCCTTGAATGCCGTTTCTGGAGACACTGCGATCAATGTGGGAGATATGTCAAGATGTGTGTTGGTTTTGAGGACGGCTCTCTGGAGAGTCTTAGCAAAGAGGTCACACGGATAATCAGAGCAATTCTCAGAGACACTGAGACCAAGCTCCACAATTCCCTCCTGGCCCTTTCCTTGTAGGAGATACCGCAAGACGTTTCTGTATATTGGGCACTGCGCTCTGCAGGGTGTTAGCAGAGACTTTCCCGGGACAGTGAAACCCTATGTCAGAGACACTGAGAAGAAGCCCCAATGTTCCTTCCAGACATTTTCAGTGTGGGTGCCTTCTCCACGTGGTTCCTGGTTTCACTGCAGCTCTGAAGAGAATGTTAGCAAAGCGGTAATTGGGACAGTGAAAACAGTACTCAAAGACAGGGAGAGCAAGCTCTACATTACTCTCTTGGCACTTTCGATGTGGGACATACAGCGAGATGTTTGCTGCTTTTGCATTTGGCTGTTGAGAGATTTACAGCACAAAGATATCTAGTTGATTTGAAGCAGTTCCGAGAAAGTCTAAGCATAATCCCCACTTTTCCCTCCTGGCACTTTCCATGTGGGAGATATAGCAGGATGTATATTGGTTTGAGGACAACTCAATGGACAGTGTAGGGAGAAAAGTTCCTGGCTCCTTGAATGCCGTTTCTGGAGACACTGCGATCAATGTGGGAGATATGTCAAGATGTGTGTTGGTTTTGAGGACGGCTCTCTGGAGAGTCTTAGCAAAGAGGTCACACGGATAATCAGAGCTATTCTCAGAGACACTGAGACCAAGCTCCACAATTCCCTCCTGGCCCTTTCCCTGTAGGAGATACCGCAAGACGTTTCTGTATATTGGGCACTGCGCTGTGCAGGGTGTTAGCAGAGACTTTCCCGGGACAGTGAAACCCTATGTCAGAGACACTGAGAAGAAGCCCCAATGTTCTTCCAGGCATTTTCAGTGTGGGTGCCTTCTCCACGTGGTTCCTGGTTTCACTGCAGCTCTGAAGAGAATGTTAGCAAAGAGGTAACCGGGACAGTGAAAAGAGTACTCAAAGACAGGGAGAGCAAGCTCTACATTACTCTCTTGGCACTTTCGATGTGGGACATACAGCGAGATGTTTGCTGCTCTTGCGTTTGCCTGTTGCGAGATTTACAGCACAAAGATATCTAGTTGATTTGAAGCAGTTCCGAGAAAGTCTAAACATAATCCCCACTTCTCCCTCCTGGCATTTTCCATGTGGGAGATATAGCAGGATGTATATTGGTTTTGAGGACAACTCAATGGACAGTGTAGGGAGAAAAGTTCCTGGCTCCTTGAATGCCGTTTCTGGAGACACTGCGATCAATGTGGGAGATATGTCAAGATGTGTGTTGGTTTTGAGGACGGCTCTCTGGAGAGTCTTAGCAAAGAGGTCACACGGATAATCAGAGCTATTCTCAGAGACACTGAGACCAAGCTCCACAATTCCCTCCTGGCCCTTTCCCTGTAGGAGATACCGCAAGACGTTTCTGTATATTGGGCACTGCGCTCTGCAGGGTGTTAGCAGAGACTTTCCCGGGACAGTGAAACCCTATGTCAGAGACACTGAAAAGAAGCCCCAATGTTCTTCCAGGCATTTTCAGTGTGGGTGCCTTCTCCACGTGGTTCCTGGTTTCACTGCAGCTCTGAAGAGAATGTTAGCAAAGCGGTAATTGGGACAGTGAAAACAGTACTCAAAGACAGGGAGAGCAAGCTCTACATTACTCTCTTGGCACTTTTGATGTGGGACATACAGCGAGATGTTTGCTGCTTTTGCGTTTGCCTGTTGGGAGATTTACAGCACAAAGATATCTAGTTGATTTGAAGCAGTTCCGAGAAAGTCTAAACATAATCCCCACTTCTCCCTCCTGGCATTTTCCATGTGGGAGATATAGCAGGATGTATATTGGTTTTGAGGACAACTCAATGGACAGTGTAGGGAGAAAAGTTCCTGGCTCCTTGAATGCCGTTTCTGGAGACACTGCGATCAATGTGGGAGATATGTCAAGATGTGTGTTGGTTTTGAGGACGGCTCTCTGGAGAGTCTTAGCAAAGAGGTCACACAGATAATCAGAGCAATTCTCAGAGACACTGAGACCAAGCTCCACAATTCCCTCCTGGCCCTTTCCTTGTAGGAGATACCGCAAGACGTTTCTGTATATTGGGCGCTGCGCTCTGCAGGGTGTTAGCAGAGACTTTCCCGGGACAGTGAAACCCTATGTCAGAGACACTGAGAAGAAGCCCCAATGTTCTTCCAGGCATTTTCAGTGTGGGTGCCTTCTCCACGTGGTTCCAGGTTTCACTGCAGCTCTGAAGAGAATGTTAGCAAAGCGGTAATTGGGACAGTGAAAAGAGTACTCAAAGACAGGGAGAGCAAGCTCTACATTACTCTCTTGGCACTTTCGATGTGGGACATACAGCGAGATGTTTGCTGCTTTTGCATTTGCCTGTTGCGAGATTTACAGCACAAAGATATCTAGTTGATTTGAAGCAGTTCCGAGAAAGTCTAAACATAATCCCCACTTCTCCCTCCTGGCATTTTCCATGTGGGAGATATAGCAGGATGTATATTGGTTTTGAGGACAACTCAATGGACAGTGTAGGGAGAAAAGTTCCTGGCTCCTTGAATGCCGTTTCTGGAGACACTGCGATCAATGTGGGAGATATGTCAAGATGTGTGTTGGTTTTGAGGACGGCTCTCTGGAGAGTCTTAGCAAAGAGGTCACACGGATAATCAGAGCTATTCTCAGAGACACTGAGACCAAGCTCCACAATTCCCTCCTGGCCCTTTCCCTGTAGGAGATACCGCAAGACGTTTCTGTATATTGGGCACTGCGCTGTGCAGGGTGTTAGCAGAGACTTTCCCGGGACAGTGAAACCCTATGTCAGAGACACTGAGAAGAAGCCCCAATGTTCTTCCAGGCATTTTCAGTGTGGGTGCCTTCTCCACGTGGTTCCTGGTTTCACTGCAGCTCTGAAGAGAATGTTAGCAAAGAGGTAACCGGGACAGTGAAAAGAGTACTCAAAGACAGGGAGAGCAAGCTCTACATTACTCTCTTGGCACTTTCGATGTGGGACATACAGCGAGATGTTTGCTGCTCTTGCGTTTGCCTGTTGCGAGATTTACAGCACAAAGATATCTAGTTGATTTGAAGCAGTTCCGAGAAAGTCTAAACATAATCCCCACTTCTCCCTCCTGGCATTTTCCATGTGGGAGATATAGCAGGATGTATATTGGTTTTGAGGACAACTCAATGGACAGTGTAGGGAGAAAAGTTCCTGGCTCCTTGAATGCCGTTTCTGGAGACACTGCGATCAATGTGGGAGATATGTCAAGATGTGTGTTGGTTTTGAGGACGGCTCTCTGGAGAGTCTTAGCAAAGAGGTCACACGGATAATCAGAGCTATTCTCAGAGACACTGAGACCAAGCTCCACAATTCCCTCCTGGCCCTTTCCCTGTAGGAGATACCGCAAGACGTTTCTGTATATTGGGCACTGCGCTCTGCAGGGTGTTAGCAGAGACTTTCCCGGGACAGTGAAACCCTATGTCAGAGACACTGAAAAGAAGCCCCAATGTTCTTCCAGGCATTTTCAGTGTGGGTGCCTTCTCCACGTGGTTCCTGGTTTCACTGCAGCTCTGAAGAGAATGTTAGCAAAGCGGTAATTGGGACAGTGAAAACAGTACTCAAAGACAGGGAGAGCAAGCTCTACATTACTCTCTTGGCACTTTTGATGTGGGACATACAGCGAGATGTTTGCTGCTTTTGCGTTTGCCTGTTGGGAGATTTACAGCACAAAGATATCTAGTTGATTTGAAGCAGTTCCGAGAAAGTCTAAACATAATCCCCACTTCTCCCTCCTGGCATTTTCCATGTGGGAGATATAGCAGGATGTATATTGGTTTTGAGGACAACTCAATGGACAGTGTAGGGAGAAAAGTTCCTGGCTCCTTGAATGCCGTTTCTGGAGACACTGCGATCAATGTGGGAGATATGTCAAGATGTGTGTTGGTTTTGAGGACGGCTCTCTGGAGAGTCTTAGCAAAGAGGTCACACAGATAATCAGAGCAATTCTCAGAGACACTGAGACCAAGCTCCACAATTCCCTCCTGGCCCTTTCCTTGTAGGAGATACCGCAAGACGTTTCTGTATATTGGGCGCTGCGCTCTGCAGGGTGTTAGCAGAGACTTTCCCGGGACAGTGAAACCCTATGTCAGAGACACTGAGAAGAAGCCCCAATGTTCTTCCAGGCATTTTCAGTGTGGGTGCCTTCTCCACGTGGTTCCAGGTTTCACTGCAGCTCTGAAGAGAATGTTAGCAAAGCGGTAATTGGGACAGTGAAAAGAGTACTCAAAGACAGGGAGAGCAAGCTCTACATTACTCTCTTGGCACTTTCGATGTGGGACATACAGCGAGATGTTTGCTGCTTTTGCATTTGCCTGTTGCGAGATTTACAGCACAAAGATATCTAGTTGATTTGAAGCAGTTCCGAGAAAGTCTAAACATAATCCCCACTTCTCCCTCCTGGCATTTTCCATGTGGGAGATATAGCAGGATGTATATTGGTTTTGAGGACAACTCAATGGACAGTGTAGGGAGAAAAGTTCCTGGCTCCTTGAATGCCGTTTCTGGAGACACTGCGATCAATGTGGGAGATATGTCAAGATGTGTGTTGGTTTTGAGGACGGCTCTCTGGAGAGTCTTAGCAAAGAGGTCACACGGATAATCAGAGCTATTCTCAGAGACACTGAGACCAAGCTCCACAATTCCCTCCTGGCCCTTTCCCTGTAGGAGATACCGCAAGACGTTTCTGTATATTGGGCACTGCGCTCTGCAGGGTGTTAGCAGAGACTTTCCCGGGACAGTGAAACCCTATGTCAGAGACACTGAAAAGAAGCCCCAATGTTCTTCCAGGCATTTTCAGTGTGGGTGCCTTCTCCACGTGGTTCCTGGTTTCACTGCAGCTCTGAAGAGAATGTTAGCAAAGCGGTAATTGGGACAGTGAAAACAGTACTCAAAGACAGGGAGAGCAAGCTCTACATTACTCTCTTGGCACTTTTGATGTGGGACATACAGCGAGATGTTTGCTGCTTTTGCGTTTGCCTGTTGGGAGATTTACAGCACAAAGATATCTAGTTGATTTGAAGCAGTTCCGAGAAAGTCTAAACATAATCCCCACTTCTCCCTCCTGGCATTTTCCATGTGGGAGATATAGCAGGATGTATATTGGTTTTGAGGACAACTCAATGGACAGTGTAGGGAGAAAAGTTCCTGGCTCCTTGAATGCCGTTTCTGGAGACACTGCGATCAATGTGGGAGATATGTCAAGATGTGTGTTGGTTTTGAGGACGGCTCTCTGGAGAGTCTTAGCAAAGAGGTCACACAGATAATCAGAGCAATTCTCAGAGACACTGAGACCAAGCTCCACAATTCCCTCCTGGCCCTTTCCTTGTAGGAGATACCGCAAGACGTTTCTGTATATTGGGCGCTGCGCTCTGCAGGGTGTTAGCAGAGACTTTCCCGGGACAGTGAAACCCTATGTCAGAGACACTGAGAAGAAGCCCCAATGTTCTTCCAGGCATTTTCAGTGTGGGTGCCTTCTCCACGTGGTTCCAGGTTTCACTGCAGCTCTGAAGAGAATGTTAGCAAAGCGGTAATTGGGACAGTGAAAAGAGTACTCAAAGACAGGGAGAGCAAGCTCTACATTACTCTCTTGGCACTTTCGATGTGGGACATACAGCGAGATGTTTGCTGCTTTTGCATTTGCCTGTTGCGAGATTTACAGCACAAAGATATCTAGTTGATTTGAAGCAGTTCCGAGAAAGTCTAAACATAATCCCCACTTCTCCCTCCTGGCATTTTCCATGTGGGAGATATAGCAGGATGTATATTGGTTTTGAGGACAACTCAATGGACAGTGTAGGGAGAAAAGTTCCTGGCTCCTTGAATGCCGTTTCTGGAGACACTGCGATCAATGTGGGAGATACGTCAAGATGTGTGTTGGTTTTGAGGACGGCTCCCTGGAGAGTCTTAGCAAAGAGGTCACACGGATAATCAGAGCTATTCTCAGAGACACTGAGACCAAGCTCCACAATTCCCTCCTGGCCCTTTCCCTGTAGGAGATACCGCAAGACGTTTCTGTATATTGGGCACTGCGCTCTGCAGGGTGTTAGCAGAGACTTTCCCTGGACAGTGAAACCCTATGTCAGAGACACTGAGAAGAAGCCCCAATGTTCTTCCAGGCATTTTCAGTGTGGGTGCCTTCTCCACGTGGTTCCTGGTTTCACTGCAGCTCTGAAGAGAATGTTAGCAAAGCGGTAATTGGGACAGTGAAAACAGTACTCAAAGACAGGGAGAGCAAGCTCTACATTACTCTCTTGGCACTTTCGATGTGGGACATACAGCGAGATGTTTGCTGCTTTTGCGTTTGCCTGTTGGGAGATTTACAGCACAAAGATATCTAGTTGATTTGAAGCAGTTCCGAGAAAGTCTAAACATAATCCCCACTTCTCCCTCCTGGCATTTTCCATGTGGGAGATATAGCAGGATGTATATTGGTTTTGAGGACAACTCAATGGACAGTGTAGGGAGAAAAGTTCCTGGCTCCTTGAATGCCGTTTCTGGAGACACTGCGATCAATGTGGGAGATACGTCAAGATGTGTGTTGGTTTTGAGGACGGCTCCCTGGAGAGTCTTAGCAAAGAGGTCACACGGATAATCAGAGCTATTCTCAGAGACACTGAGACCAAGCTCCACAATTCCCTCCTGGCCCTTTCCCTGTAGGAGATACCGCAAGACATTTCTGTATATTGGGCACTGCGCTCTGCAGGGTGTTAGCAGAGACTTTCCCTGGACAGTGAAACCCTATGTCAGAGACACTGAGAAGAAGCCCCAATGTTCTTCCAGGCATTTTCAGTGTGGGTGCCTTCTCCACGTGGTTCCTGGTTTCACTGCAGCTCTGAAGAGAATGTTAGCAAAGCGGTAATTAGGACAGTGAAAACAGTACTCAAAGACAGGGAGAGCAAGCTCTACATTACTCTCTTGGCACTTTCGATGTGGGACATACAGCGAGATGTTTGCTGCTTTTGCGTTTGCCTGTTGGGAGATTTACAGCACAAAGATATCTAGTTGATTTGAAGCAGTTCCGAGAAAGTCTAAACATAATCCCCACTTCTCCCTCCTGGCATTTTCCATGTGGGAGATATAGCAGGATGTATATTGGTTTTGAGGACAACTCAATGGACAGTGTAGGGAGAAAAGTTCCTGGCTCCTTGAATGCCGTTTCTGGAGACACTGCGATCAATGTGGGAGATATGTCAAGATGTGTGTTGGTTTTGAGGACGGCTCTCTGGAGAGTCTTAGCAAAGAGGTCACACGGATAATCAGAGCTATTCTCAGAGACACTGAGACCAAGCTCCACAATTCCCTCCTGGCCCTTTCCCTGTAGGAGATACCGCAAGACATTTCTGTATATTGGGCACTGCGCTCTGCAGGGTGTTAGCAGAGACTTTCCCTGGACAGTGAAACCCTATGTCAGAGACACTGAGAAGAAGCCCCAATGTTCTTCCAGGCATTTTCAGTGTGGGTGCCTTCTCCACGTGGTTCCTGGTTTCACTGCAGCTCTGAAGAGAATGTTAGCAAAGCGGTAATTGGGACAGTGAAAACAGTACTCAAAGACAGGGAGAGCAAGCTCTACATTACTCTCTTGGCACTTTCGATGTGGGACATACAGCGAGATGTTTGCTGCTTTTGCGTTTGCCTGTTGGGAGATTTACAGCACAAAGATATCTAGTTGATTTGAAGCAGTTCCGAGAAAGTCTAAACATAATCCCCACTTCTCCCTCCTGGCATTTTCCATGTGGGAGATATAGCAGGATGTATATTGGTTTTGAGGACAACTCAATGGACAGTGTAGGGAGAAAAGTTCCTGGCTCCTTGAATGCCGTTTCTGGAGACACTGCGATCAATGTGGGAGATATGTCAAGATGTGTGTTGGTTTTGAGGACGGCTCTCTGGAGAGTCTTAGCAAAGAGGTCACACGGATAATCAGAGCAATTCTCAGAGACACTGAGACCAAGCTCCACAATTCCCTCCTGGCCCTTTCCCTGTAGGAGATACCGCAAGACGTTTCTGTATATTGGGCACTGCGCTCTGCAGGGTGTTAGCAGAGACTTTCCCGGGACAGTGAAACCCTATGTCAGAGACACTGAGAAGAAGCCCCAATGTTCTTCCAGGCATTATCAGTGTGGGTGCCTTCTCCACGTGGTTCCTGGTTTCACTGCAGCTCTGAAGAGAATGTTAGCAAAGCGGTAATTGGGACAGTGAAAACAGTACTCAAAGACAGGGAGAGCAAGCTCTACATTACTCTCTTGGCACTTTCGATGTGGGACATACAGCGAGATGTTTGCTGCTTTTGCGTTTGCCTGTTGGGAGATTTACAGCACAAAGATATCTAGTTGATTTGAAGCAGTTCCGAGAAAGTCTAAACATAATCCCCACTTCTCCCTCCTGGCATTTTCCATGTGGGAGATATAGCAGGATGTATATTGGTTTTGAGGACAACTCAATGGACAGCGTAGGGAGAAAAGTTCCTGGCTCCTTGAATGCCGTTTCTGGAGACACTGCGATCAATGTGGGAGATATGTCAAGATGTGTGTTGGTTTTGAGGACGGCTCTCTGGAGAGTCTTAGCAAAGAGGTCACACGGATAATCAGAGCAATTCTCAGAGACACTGAGACCAAGCTCCACAATTCCCTCCTGGCCCTTTCCCTGTAGGAGATACCGCAAGACGTTTCTGTATATTGGGCACTGCGCTGTGCAGGGTGTTAGCAGAGACTTTCCCGGGACAGTGAAACCCTATGTCAGAGACACTGAGAAGAAGCCCCAATGTTCTTCCAGGCATTTTCAGTGTGGGTGCCTTCTCCACGTGGTTCCTGGTTTCACTGCAGCTCTGAAGAGAATGTTAGCAAAGCGGTAATTGGGACAGTGAAAACAGTACTCAAAGACAGGGAGAGCAAGCTCTACATTACTCTCTTGGCACTTTTGATGTGGGACATACAGCGAGATGTTTGCTGCTTTTGCGTTTGCCTGTTGGGAGATTTACAGCACAAAGATATCTAGTTGATTTGAAGCAGTTCCGAGAAAGTCTAAACATAATCCCCACTTCTCCCTCCTGGCATTTTCCATGTGGGAGATACAGCAGGATGTATATTGGTTTTGAGGACAACTCAATGGACAGTGTAGGGAGAAAAGTTCCTGGCTCCTTGAATGCCGTTTCTGGAGACACTGCGATCAATGTGGGAGATATGTCAAGATGTGTGTTGGTTTTGAGGACGGCTCTCTGGAGAGTCTTAGCAAAGAGGTCACACAGATAATCAGAGCAATTCTCAGAGACACTGAGACCAAGCTCCACAATTCCCTCCTGGCCCTTTCCTTGTAGGAGATACCGCAAGACGTTTCTGTATATTGGGCACTGCGCTCTGCAGGGTGTTAGCAGAGACTTTCCCGGGACAGTGAAACCCTATGTCAGAGACACTGAGAAGAAGCCCCAATGTTCTTCCAGGCATTTTCAGTGTGGGTGCCTTCTCCACGTGGTTCCAGGTTTCACTGCAGCTCTGAAGAGAATGTTAGCAAAGCGGTAATTGGGACAGTGAAAAGAGTACTCAAAGACAGGGAGAGCAAGCTCTACATTACTCTCTTGGCACTTTCGATGTGGGACATACAGCGAGATGTTTGCTGCTTTTGCGTTTGCCTGTTGCGAGATTTACAGCACAAAGATATCTAGTTGATTTGAAGCAGTTCCGAGAAAGTCTAAGCATAATCCCCACTTTTCCCTCCTGGCACTTTCCATGTGGGAGATATAGCAGGATGTATATTGGTTTTGAGGACAACTCAATGGACAGTGTAGGGAGAAAAGTTCCTGGCTCCTTGAATGCCGTTTCTGGAGACACTGCGATCAATGTGGGAGATATGTCAAGATGTGTGTTGGTTTTGAGGACGGCTCTCTGGAGAGTCTTAGCAAAGAGGTCACACGGATAATCAGAGCAATTCTCAGAGACACTGAGACCAAGCTCCACAATTCCCTCCTGGCCCTTTCCTTGTAGGAGATACCGCAAGACGTTTCTGTATATTGGGCACTGCGCTCTGCAGGGTGTTAGCAGAGACTTTCCCGGGACAGTGAAACCCTATGTCAGAGACACTGAGAAGAAGCCCCAATGTTCCTTCCAGGCATTTTCAGTGTGGGTGCCTTCTCCACGTGGTTCCTGGTTTCACTGCAGCTCTGAAGAGAATGTTAGCAAAGCGGTAATTGGGACAGTGAAAAGAGTACTCAAAGACAGGGAGAGCAAGCTCTACATTACTCTCTTGGCACTTTCGATGTGGGACATACAGCGAGATGTTTGCTGCTTTTGCATTTGGCTGTTGCGAGATTTACAGCACAAAGATATCTAGTTGATTTGAAGCAGTTCCAAGAAAGTCTAAGCATAATCCCCACTTCTCCCTCCTGGCATTTTCCATGTGGGAGATATAGCAGGATGTATATTGGTTTTGAGGACAACTCAATGGACAGTGTAGGGAGAAAAGTTCCTGGCTCCTTGAATGCCGTTTCTGGAGACACTGCGATCAATGTGGGAGATATGTCAAGATGTGTGTTGGTTTTGAGGACGGCTCTCTGGAGAGTCTTAGCAAAGAGGTCACACAGATAATCAGAGCAATTCTCAGAGACACTGAGACCAAGCTCCACAATTCCCTCCTGGCCCTTTCCTTGTAGGAGATACCGCAAGACGTTTCTGTATATTGGGCACTGCGCTCTGCAGGGTGTTAGCAGAGACTTTCCCTGGACAGTGAAACCCTATGTCAGAGACACTGAGAAGAAGCCCCAATGTTCTTCCAAGCATTTTCAGTGTGGGTGCCTTCTCCACGTGGTTCCAGGTTTCACTGCAGCTCTGAAGAGAATGTTAGCAAAGCGGTAATTGGGACAGTGAAAAGAGTACTCAAAGACAGGGAGAGCAAGCTCTACATTACTCTCTTGGCACTTTCGATGTGGGACATACAGCGAGATGTTTGCTGCTTTTGCATTTGGCTGTTGCGAGATTTACAGCACAAAGATATCTAGTTGATTTGAAGCAGTTCCGAGAAAGTCTAAGCATAATCCCCACTTCTCCCTCCTGGCACTTTCCATGTGGGAGATATAGCAGGATGTATATTGGTTTTGAGGACAACTCAATGGACAGTGTAGGGAGAAAAGTTCCTGGCTCCTTGAATGCCGTTTCTGGAGACACTGCGATCAATGTGGGAGATATGTCAAGATGTGTGTTGGTTTTGAGGACGGCTCTCTGGAGAGTCTTAGCAAAGTGGTCACACAGATAATCAGAGCAATTCTCAGAGACACTGAGACCAAGCTCCACAATTCCCTCCTGGCCCTTTCCTTGTAGGAGATACCGCAAGACGTTTCTGTATATTGGGCACTGCGCTCTGCAGGGTGTTAGCAGAGACTTTCCCGGGACAGTGAAACCCTATGTCAGAGACACTGAGAAGAAGCCCCAATGTTCCTTCCAGGCATTTTCAGTGTGGGTGCCTTCTCCACGTGGTTCCTGGTTTCACTGCAGCTCTGAAGAGAATGTTAGCAAAGCGGTAATTGGGACAGTGAAAACAGTACTCAAAGACAGGGAGAGCAAGCTCTACATTACTCTCTTGGCACTTTCGATGTGGGACATACAGCGAGATGTTTGCTGCTTTTGCATTTGGCTTTTGAGAGATTTACAGCACAAAGATATCTAGTTGATTTGAAGCAGTTCCGAGAAAGTCTAAGCATAATCCCCACTTTTCCCTCCTGGCACTTTCCATGTGGGAGATATAGCAGGATGTATATTGGTTTGAGGACAACTCAATGGACAGTGTAGGGAGAAAAGTTCCTGGCTCCTTGAATGCCGTTTCTGGAGACACTGCGATCAATGTGGGAGATATGTCAAGATGTGTGTTGGTTTTGAGGACGGCTCTCTGGAGAGTCTTAGCAAAGAGGTCACACGGATAATCAGAGCTATTCTCAGAGACACTGAGACCAAGCTCCACAATTCCCTCCTGGCCCTTTCCCTGTAGGAGATACCGCAAGACGTTTCTGTATATTGGGCACTGCGCTCTGCAGGGTGTTAGCAGAGACTTTCCCGGGACAGTGAAACCCTATGTCAGAGACACTGAGAAGAAGCCCCAATGTTCCTTCCAGGCATTTTCAGTGTGGGTGCCTTCTCCACGTGGTTCCTGGTTTCACTGCAGCTCTGAAGAGAATGTTAGCAAAGCGGTAATTGGGACAGTGAAAACAGTACTCAAAGACAGGGAGAGCAAGCTCTACATTACTCTCTTGGCACTTTTGATGTGGGACATACAGCGAGATGTTTGCTGCTTTTGCGTTTGCCTGTTGGGAGATTTACAGCACAAAGATATCTAGTTGATTTGAAGCAGTTCCGAGAAAGTCTAAACATAATCCCCACTTCTCCCTCCTGGCATTTTCCATGTGGGAGATATAGCAGGATGTATATTGGTTTTGAGGACAACTCAATGGACAGTGTAGGGAGAAAAGTTCCTGGCTCCTTGAATGCCGTTTCTGGAGACACTGCGATCAATGTGGGAGATATGTCAAGATGTGTGTTGGTTTTGAGGACGGCTCTCTGGAGAGTCTTAGCAAAGTGGTCACACAGATAATCAGAGCAATTCTCAGAGACACTGAGACCAAGCTCCACAATTCCCTCCTGGCCCTTTCCTTGTAGGAGATACTGCAAGACGTTTCTGTATATTGGGCACTGCGCTCTGCAGGGTGTTAGCAGAGACTTTCCCGGGACAGTGAAACCCTATGTCAGAGACACTGAGAAGAAGCCCCAATGTTCCTTCCAGGCATTTTCAGTGTGGGTGCCTTCTCCACGTGGTTCCTGGTTTCACTGCAGCTCTGAAGAGAATGTTAGCAAAGCGGTAATTGGGACAGTGAAAACAGTACTCAAAGACAGGGAGAGCAAGCTCTACATTACTCTCTTGGCACTTTCGATGTGGGACATACAGCGAGATGTTTGCTGCTTTTGCGTTTGGCTGTTGCGAGATTTACAGCACAAAGATATCTAGTTGATTTGAAGCAGTTCCGAGAAAGTCGAAACATAATCCCCACTTCTCCCTCCTGGCACTTTCCATGTGGGAGATATAGCAGGATGTATATTGGTTTTGAGGACAACTCAATGGACAGTGTAGGGAGAAAAGTTCCTGGCTCCTTGAATGCCGTTTCTGGAGACACTGCGATCAATGTGGGAGATATGTCAAGATGTGTGTTGGTTTTGAGGACGGCTCTCTGGAGAGTCTTAGCAAAGTGGTCACACAGATAATCAGAGCAATTCTCAGAGACACTGAGACCAAGCTCCACAATTCCCTCCTGGCCCTTTCCTTGTAGGAGATACCGCAAGACGTTTCTGTATATTGGGCACTGCGCTCTGCAGGGTGTTAGCAGAGACTTTCCCGGGACAGTGAAACCCTATGTCAGAGACACTGAGAAGAAGCCCCAATGTTCCTTCCAGGCATTTTCAGTGTGGGTGCCTTCTCCACGTGGTTCCTGGTTTCACTGCAGCTCTGAAGAGAATGTTAGCAAAGCGGTAATTGGGACAGTGAAAACAGTACTCAAAGACAGGGAGAGCAAGCTCTACATTACTCTCTTGGCACTTTCGATGTGGGACATACAGCGAGATGTTTGCTGCTTTTGCATTTGGCTTTTGAGAGATTTACAGCACAAAGATATCTAGTTGATTTGAAGCAGTTCCGAGAAAGTCTAAGCATAATCCCCACTTATCCCTCCTGGCACTTTCCATGTGGGAGATATAGCAGGATGTATATTGGTTTGAGGACAACTCAATGGACAGTGTAGGGAGAAAAGTTCCTGGCTCCTTGAATGCCGTTTCTGGAGACACTGCGATCAATGTGGGAGATATGTCAAGATGTGTGTTGGTTTTGAGGACGGCTCTCTGGAGAGTCTTAGCAAAGAGGTCACACGGATAATCAGAGCAATTCTCAGAGACACTGAGACCAAGCTCCACAATTCCCTCCTGGCCCTTTCCCTGTAGGAGATACCGCAAGACGTTTCTGTATATTGGGCACTGCGCTCTGCAGGGTGTTAGCAGAGACTTTCCCGGGACAGTGAAACCCTATGTCAGAGACACTGAGAAGAAGCCCCAATGTTCTTCCAGGCATTTTCAGTGTGGGTGCCTTCTCCACGTGGTTCCTGGTTTCACTGCAGCTCTGAAGAGAATGTTAGCAAAGCGGTAATTGGGACAGTGAAAACAGTACTCAAAGACAGGGAGAGCAAGCTCTACATTACTCTCTTGGCACTTTCGATGTGGGACATACAGCGAGATGTTTGCTGCTTTTGCGTTTGCCTGTTGCGAGATTTACAGCACAAAGATATCTAGTTGATTTGAAGCAGTTCTGAGAAAGTCTAAGCATAATCCCCACTTTTCCCTCCTGGCACTTTCCATGTGGGAGATATAGCAGGATGTATATTGGTTTTGAGGACAACTCAATGGACAGTGTAGGGAGAAAAGTTCCTGGCTCCTTGAATGCCGTTTCTGGAGACACTGCGATCAATGTGGGAGATATGTCAAGATGTGTGTTGGTTTTGAGGACGGCTCTCTGGAGAGTCTTAGCAAAGAGGTCACACGGATAATCAGAGCAATTCTCAGAGACACTGAGACCAAGCTCCACAATTCCCTCCTGGCCCTTTCCCTGTAGGAGATACCGCAAGACGTTTCTGTATATTGGGCACTGCGCTCTGCAGGGTGTTAGCAGAGACTTTCCCTGGACAGTGAAACCCTATGTCAGAGACACTGAGAAGAAGCCCCAATGTTCCTTCCAGACATTTTCAGTGTGGGTGCCTTCTCCACGTGGTTCCTGGTTTCACTGCAGCTCTGAAGAGAATGTTAGCAAAGCGGTAATTGGGACAGTGAAAAGAGTACTCAAAGACAGGGAGAGCAAGCTCTACATTACTCTCTTGGCACTTTCGATGTGGGACATACAGCGAGATGTTTGCTGCTTTTGCATTTGGCTTTTGAGAGATTTACAGCACAAAGATATCTAGTTGATTTGAAGCAGTTCCGAGAAAGTCTAAGCATAATCCCCACTTCTCCCTCCTGGCATTTTCCATGTGGGAGATATAGCAGGATGTATATTGGTTTTGAGGACAACTCAATGGACAGTGTAGGGAGAAAAGTTCCTGGCTCCTTGAATGCCGTTTCTGGAGACACTGCGATCAATGTGGGAGATATGTCAAGATGTGTGTTGGTTTTGAGGACGGCTCTCTGGAGAGTCTTAGCAAAGAGGTCACACAGATAATCAGAGCAATTCTCAGAGACACTGAGACCAAGCTCCACAATTCCCTCCTGGCCCTTTCCTTGTAGGAGATACCGCAAGACATTTCTGTATATTGGGCACTGCGCTGTGCAGGGTGTTAGCAGAGACTTTCCCGGGACAGTGAAACCCTATGTCAGAGACACTGAGAAGAAGCCCCAATGTTCTTCCAGGCATTTTCAGTGTGGGTGCCTTCTCCACGTGGTTCCTGGTTTCACTGCAGCTCTGAAGAGAATGTTAGCAAAGAGGTAACCGGGACAGTGAAAAGAGTACTCAAAGACAGGGAGAGCAAGCTCTACATTACTCTCTTGGCACTTTCGATGTGGGACATACAGCGAGATGTTTGCTGCTTTTGCATTTGGCTGTTGAGAGATTTACAGCACAAAGATATCTAGTTGATTTGAAGCAGTTCCGAGAAAGTCTAAGCATAATCCCCACTTATCCCTCCTGGCACTTTCCATGTGGGAGATATAGCAGGATGTATATTGGTTTTGAGGACAACTCAATGGACAGTGTAGGGAGAAAAGTTCCTGGCTCCTTGAATGCCGTTTCTGGAGACACTGCGATCAATGTGGGAGATATGTCAAGATGTGTGTTGGTTTTGAGGACGGCTCTCTGGAGAGTCTTAGCAAAGAGGTCACACGGATAATCAGAGCAATTCTCAGAGACACTGAGACCAAGCTCCACAATTCCCTCCTGGCCCTTTCCTTGTAGGAGATACCGCAAGACGTTTCTGTATATTGGGCACTGCGCTCTGCAGGGTGTTAGCAGAGACTTTCCCGGGACAGTGAAACCCTATGTCAGAGACACTGAGAAGAAGCCCCAATGTTCCTTCCAGACATTTTCAGTGTGGGTGCCTTCTCCACGTGGTTCCTGGTTTCACTGCAGCTCTGAAGAGAATGTTAGCAAAGCGGTAATTGGGACAGTGAAAAGAGTACTCAAAGACAGGGAGAGCAAGCTCTACATTACTCTCTTGGCACTTTCGATGTGGGACATACAGCGAGATGTTTGCTGCTTTTGCATTTGGCTTTTGAGAGATTTACAGCACAAAGATATCTAGTTGATTTGAAGCAGTTCCGAGAAAGTCTAAGCATAATCCCCACTTCTCCCTCCTGGCATTTTCCATGTGGGAGATATAGCAGGATGTATATTGGTTTTGAGGACAACTCAATGGACAGTGTAGGGAGAAAAGTTCCTGGCTCCTTGAATGCCGTTTCTGGAGACACTGCGATCAATGTGGGAGATATGTCAAGATGTGTGTTGGTTTTGAGGACGGCTCTCTGGAGAGTCTTAGCAAAGAGGTCACACAGATAATCAGAGCAATTCTCAGAGACACTGAGACCAAGCTCCACAATTCCCTCCTGGCCCTTTCCTTGTAGGAGATACCGCAAGACATTTCTGTATATTGGGCACTGCGCTGTGCAGGGTGTTAGCAGAGACTTTCCCGGGACAGTGAAACCCTATGTCAGAGACACTGAGAAGAAGCCCCAATGTTCTTCCAGGCATTTTCAGTGTGGGTGCCTTCTCCACGTGGTTCCTGGTTTCACTGCAGCTCTGAAGAGAATGTTAGCAAAGAGGTAACCGGGACAGTGAAAAGAGTACTCAAAGACAGGGAGAGCAAGCTCTACATTACTCTCTTGGCACTTTCGATGTGGGACATACAGCGAGATGTTTGCTGCTTTTGCATTTGGCTGTTGAGAGATTTACAGCACAAAGATATCTAGTTGATTTGAAGCAGTTCCGAGAAAGTCTAAGCATAATCCCCACTTATCCCTCCTGGCACTTTCCATGTGGGAGATATAGCAGGATGTATATTGGTTTTGAGGACAACTCAATGGACAGTGTAGGGAGAAAAGTTCCTGGCTCCTTGAATGCCGTTTCTGGAGACACTGCGATCAATGTGGGAGATATGTCAAGATGTGTGTTGGTTTTGAGGACGGCTCTCTGGAGAGTCTTAGCAAAGAGGTCACACGGATAATCAGAGCAATTCTCAGAGACACTGAGACCAAGCTCCACAATTCCCTCCTGGCCCTTTCCTTGTAGGAGATACCGCAAGACGTTTCTGTATATTGGGCACTGCGCTCTGCAGGGTGTTAGCAGAGACTTTCCCGGGACAGTGAAACCCTATGTCAGAGACACTGAGAAGAAGCCCCAATGTTCCTTCCAGATATTTTCAGTGTGGGTGCCTTCTCCACGTGGTTCCTGGTTTCACTGCAGCTCTGAAGAGAATGTTAGCAAAGCGGTAATTGGGACAGTGAAAACAGTACTCAAAGACAGGGAGAGCAAGCTCTACATTACTCTCTTGGCACTTTCGATGTGGGACATACAGCGAGATGTTTGCTGCTTTTGCGTTTGCCTGTTGCGAGATTTACAACACAAAGATATCTAGTTGATTTGAAGCAGTTCTGAGAAAGTCTAAGCATAATCCCCACTTTTCCCTCCTGGCACTTTCCATGTGGGAGATATAGCAGGATGTATATTGGTTTTGAGGACAACTCAATGGACAGTGTAGGGAGAAAAGTTCCTGGCTCCTTGAATGCCGTTTCTGGAGACACTGCGATCAATGTGGGAGATATGTCAAGATGTGTGTTGGTTTTGAGGACGGCTCTCTGGAGAGTCTTAGCAAAGAGGTCACACGGATAATCAGAGCAATTCTCAGAGACACTGAGACCAAGCTCCACAATTCCCTCCTGGCCCTTTCCCTGTAGGAGATACCGCAAGACGTTTCTGTATATTGGGCACTGCGCTCTGCAGGGTGTTAGCAGAGACTTTCCCGGGACAGTGAAACCCTATGTCAGAGACACTGAGAAGAAGCCCCAATGTTCCTTCCAGACATTTTCAGTGTGGGTGCCTTCTCCACGTGGTTCCTGGTTTCACTGCAGCTCTGAAGAGAATGTTAGCAAAGCGGTAATTGGGACAGTGAAAACAGTACTCAAAGACAGGGAGAGCAAGCTCTACATTACTCTCTTGGCACTTTTGATGTGGGACATACAGCGAGATGTTTGCTGCTTTAGCATTTGGCTTTTGAGAGATTTACAGCACAAAGATATCTAGTTGATTTGAAGCAGTTCCGAGAAAGTCTAAGCATAATCCCCACTTATCCCTCCTGGCACTTTCCATGTGGGAGATATAGCAGGATGTATATTGGTTTGAGGACAACTCAATGGACAGTGTAGGGAGAAAAGTTCCTGGCTCCTTGAATGCCGTTTCTGGAGACACTGCGATCAATGTGGGAGATATGTCAAGATGTGTGTTGGTTTTGAGGACGGCTCTCTGGAGAGTCTTAGCAAAGAGGTCACACGGATAATCAGAGCAATTCTCAGAGACACTGAGACCAAGCTCCACAATTCCCTCCTGGCCCTTTCCCTGTAGGAGATACCGCAAGACGTTTCTGTATATTGGGCACTGCGCTCTGCAGGGTGTTAGCAGAGACTTTCCCGGGACAGTGAAACCCTATGTCAGAGACACTGAGAAGAAGCCCCAATGTTCTTCCAGGCATTTTCAGTGTGGGTGCCTTCTCCACGTGGTTCCTGGTTTCACTGCAGCTCTGAAGAGAATGTTAGCAAAGCGGTAACCGGGACAGTGAAAACAGTACTCAAAGACAGGGAGAGCAAGCTCTACATTACTCTCTTGGCACTTTCGATGTGGGACATACAGCGAGATGTTTGCTGCTTTTGCATTTGGCTGTTGCGAGATTTACAGCACAAAGATATCTAGTTAATTTGAAGCAGTTCCGAGAAAGTCTAAACATAATCCCCACTTCTCCCTCCTGGCATTTTCCATGTGGGAGATATAGCAGGATGTATATTGGTTTTGAGGACAACTCAATGGACAGTGTAGGGAGAAAAGTTCCTGGCTCCTTGAATGCCGTTTCTGGAGACACTGCGATCAATGTGGGAGATATGTCAAGATGTGTGTTGGTTTTGAGGACGGCTCTCTGGAGAGTCTTAGCAAAGAGGTCACACAGATAATCAGAGCAATTCTCAGAGACACTGAGACCAAGCTCCACAATTCCCTCCTGGCCCTTTCCTTGTAGGAGATACCGCAAGACGTTTCTGTATATTGGGCACTGCGCTCTGCAGGGTGTTAGCAGAGACTTTCCCGGGACAGTGAAACCCTATGTCAGAGACACTGAGAAGAAGCCCCATTGTTCTTCCAGGCATTTTCAGTGTGGGTGCCTTCTCCACGTGGTTCCTGGTTTCACTGCAGCTCTGAAGAGAATGTTAGCAAAGCGGTAATTGGGACAGTGAAAACAGTACTCAAAGACAGGGAGAGCAAGCTCTACATTACTCTCTTGGCACTTTCGATGTGGGACATACAGCGAGATGTTTGCTGCTTTTGCATTTGGCTGTTGAGAGATTTACAGCACAAAGATATCTAGTTGATTTGAAGCAGTTCCGAGAAAGTCTAAACATAATCCCCACTTCTCCCTCCTGGCATTTTCCATGTGGGAGATATAGCAGGATGTATATTGGTTTTGAGGACAACTCAATGGACAGTGTAGGGAGAAAAGTTCCTGGCTCCTTGAATGCCGTTTCTGGAGACACTGCGATCAATGTGGGAGATATGTCAAGATGTGTGTTGGTTTTGAGGACGGCTCTCTGGAGAGTCTTAGCAAAGAGGTCACACGGATAATCAGAGCTATTCTCAGAGACACTGAGACCAAGCTCCACAATTCCCTCCTGGCCCTTTCCCTGTAGGAGATACCGCAAGACGTTTCTGTATATTGGGCACTGCGCTCTGCAGGGTGTTAGCAGAGACTTTCCCGGGACAGTGAAACCCTATGTCAGAGACACTGAGAAGAAGCCCCAATGTTCTTCCAGGCATTTTCAGTGTGGGTGCCTTCTCCACGTGGTTCCTGGTTTCACTGCAGCTCTGAAGAGAATGTTAGCAAAGCGGTAATTGGGACAGTGAAAACAGTACTCAAAGACAGGGAGAGCAAGCTCTACATTACTCTCTTGGCACTTTCGATGTGGGACATACAGCGAGATGTTTGCTGCTTTTGCGTTTGCCTGTTGCGAGATTTACAGCACAAAGATATCTAGTTGATTTGAAGCAGTTCCGAGAAAGTCTAAACATAATCCCCACTTCTCCCTCCTGGCATTTTCCATGTGGGAGATATAGCAGGATGTATATTGGTTTTGAGGACAACTCAATGGACAGTGTAGGGAGAAAAGTTCCTGGCTCCTTGAATGCCGTTTCTGGAGACACTGCGATCAATGTGGGAGATATGTCAAGATGTGTGTTGGTTTTGAGGACGGCTCTCTGGAGAGTCTTAGCAAAGAGGTCACACGGATAATCAGAGCAATTCTCAGAGACACTGAGACCAAGCTCCACAATTCCCTCCTGGCCCTTTCCCTGTAGGAGATACCGCAAGACGTTTCTGTATATTGGGCACTGCGCTCTGCAGGGTGTTAGCAGAGACTTTCCCGGGACAGTGAAACCCTATGTCAGAGACACTGAGAAGAAGCCCCAATGTTCCTTCCAGACATTTTCAGTGTGGGTGCCTTCTCCACGTGGTTCCTGGTTTCACTGCAGCTCTGAAGAGAATGTTAGCAAAGCGGTAATTGGGACAGTGAAAACAGTACTCAAAGACAGGGAGAGCAAGCTCTACATTACTCTCTTGGCACTTTTGATGTGGGACATACAGCGAGATGTTTGCTGCTTTAGCATTTGGCTTTTGAGAGATTTACAGCACAAAGATATCTAGTTGATTTGAAGCAGTTCCGAGAAAGTCTAAGCATAATCCCCACTTATCCCTCCTGGCACTTTCCATGTGGGAGATATAGCAGGATGTATATTGGTTTGAGGACAACTCAATGGACAGTGTAGGGAGAAAAGTTCCTGGCTCCTTGAATGCCGTTTCTGGAGACACTGCGATCAATGTGGGAGATATGTCAAGATGTGTGTTGGTTTTGAGGACGGCTCTCTGGAGAGTCTTAGCAAAGAGGTCACACGGATAATCAGAGCTATTCTCAGAGACACTGAGACCAAGCTCCACAATTCCCTCCTGGCCCTTTCCCTGTAGGAGATACCGCAAGACGTTTCTGTATATTGGGCACTGCGCTCTGCAGGGTGTTAGCAGAGACTTTCCCGGGACAGTGAAACCCTATGTCAGAGACACTGAGAAGAAGCCCCAATGTTCTTCCAGGCATTTTCAGTGTGGGTGCCTTCTCCACGTGGTTCCTGGTTTCACTGCAGCTCTGAAGAGAATGTTAGCAAAGCGGTAACCGGGACAGTGAAAACAGTACTCAAAGACAGGGAGAGCAAGCTCTACATTACTCTCTTGGCACTTTCGATGTGGGACATACAGCGAGATGTTTGCTGCTTTTGCATTTGGCTGTTGCGAGATTTACAGCACAAAGATATCTAGTTAATTTGAAGCAGTTCCGAGAAAGTCTAAACATAATCCCCACTTCTCCCTCCTGGCATTTTCCATGTGGGAGATATAGCAGGATGTATATTGGTTTTGAGGACAACTCAATGGACAGTGTAGGGAGAAAAGTTCCTGGCTCCTTGAATGCCGTTTCTGGAGACACTGCGATCAATGTGGGAGATATGTCAAGATGTGTGTTGGTTTTGAGGACGGCTCTCTGGAGAGTCTTAGCAAAGAGGTCACACAGATAATCAGAGCAATTCTCAGAGACACTGAGACCAAGCTCCACAATTCCCTCCTGGCCCTTTCCTTGTAGGAGATACCGCAAGACGTTTCTGTATATTGGGCACTGCGCTCTGCAGGGTGTTAGCAGAGACTTTCCCGGGACAGTGAAACCCTATGTCAGAGACACTGAGAAGAAGCCCCATTGTTCTTCCAGGCATTTTCAGTGTGGGTGCCTTCTCCACGTGGTTCCTGGTTTCACTGCAGCTCTGAAGAGAATGTTAGCAAAGCGGTAACCGGGACAGTGAAAACAGTACTCAAAGACAGGGAGAGCAAGCTCTACATTACTCTCTTGGCACTTTCGATGTGGGACATACAGCGAGATGTTTGCTGCTTTTGCATTTGGCTGTTGCGAGATTTACAGCACAAAGATATCTAGTTAATTTGAAGCAGTTCCGAGAAAGTCTAAACATAATCCCCACTTATCCCTCCTGGCACTTTCCATGTGGGAGATATAGCAGGATGTATATTGGTTTTGAGGACAACTCAATGGACAGTGTAGGGAGAAAAGTTCCTGGCTCCTTGAATGCCGTTTCTGGAGACACTGCGATCAATGTGGGAGATATGTCAAGATGTGTGTTGGTTTTGAGGACGGCTCTCTGGAGAGTCTTAGCAAAGAGGTCACACGGATAATCAGAGCTATTCTCAGAGACACTGAGACCAAGCTCCACAATTCCCTCCTGGCCCTTTCCCTGTAGGAGATACCGCAAGACGTTTCTGTATATTGGGCACTGCGCTCTGCAGGGTGTTAGCAGAGACTTTCCCGGGACAGTGAAACCCTATGTCAGAGACACTGAGAAGAAGCCCCAATGTTCTTCCAGGCATTTTCAGTGTGGGTGCCTTCTCCACGTGGTTCCTGGTTTCACTGCAGCTCTGAAGAGAATGTTAGCAAAGCGGTAATTGGGACAGTGAAAACAGTACTCAAAGACAGGGAGAGCAAGCTCTACATTACTCTCTTGGCACTTTCGATGTGGGACATACAGCGAGATGTTTGCTGCTTTTGCGTTTGCCTGTTGCGAGATTTACAGCACAAAGATATCTAGTTGATTTGAAGCAGTTCCGAGAAAGTCTAAACATAATCCCCACTTCTCCCTCCTGGCATTTTCCATGTGGGAGATATAGCAGGATGTATATTGGTTTTGAGGACAACTCAATGGACAGTGTAGGGAGAAAAGTTCCTGGCTCCTTGAATGCCGTTTCTGGAGACACTGCGATCAATGTGGGAGATATGTCAAGATGTGTGTTGGTTTTGAGGACGGCTCTCTGGAGAGTCTTAGCAAAGAGGTCACACGGATAATCAGAGCAATTCTCAGAGACACTGAGACCAAGCTCCACAATTCCCTCCTGGCCCTTTCCCTGTAGGAGATACCGCAAGACGTTTCTGTATATTGGGCACTGCGCTCTGCAGGGTGTTAGCAGAGACTTTCCCGGGACAGTGAAACCCTATGTCAGAGACACTGAGAAGAAGCCCCAATGTTCCTTCCAGACATTTTCAGTGTGGGTGCCTTCTCCACGTGGTTCCTGGTTTCACTGCAGCTCTGAAGAGAATGTTAGCAAAGCGGTAATTGGGACAGTGAAAACAGTACTCAAAGACAGGGAGAGCAAGCTCTACATTACTCTCTTGGCACTTTTGATGTGGGACATACAGCGAGATGTTTGCTGCTTTAGCATTTGGCTTTTGAGAGATTTACAGCACAAAGATATCTAGTTGATTTGAAGCAGTTCCGAGAAAGTCTAAGCATAATCCCCACTTATCCCTCCTGGCACTTTCCATGTGGGAGATATAGCAGGATGTATATTGGTTTGAGGACAACTCAATGGACAGTGTAGGGAGAAAAGTTCCTGGCTCCTTGAATGCCGTTTCTGGAGACACTGCGATCAATGTGGGAGATATGTCAAGATGTGTGTTGGTTTTGAGGACGGCTCTCTGGAGAGTCTTAGCAAAGAGGTCACACGGATAATCAGAGCTATTCTCAGAGACACTGAGACCAAGCTCCACAATTCCCTCCTGGCCCTTTCCCTGTAGGAGATACCGCAAGACGTTTCTGTATATTGGGCACTGCGCTCTGCAGGGTGTTAGCAGAGACTTTCCCGGGACAGTGAAACCCTATGTCAGAGACACTGAGAAGAAGCCCCAATGTTCTTCCAGGCATTTTCAGTGTGGGTGCCTTCTCCACGTGGTTCCTGGTTTCACTGCAGCTCTGAAGAGAATGTTAGCAAAGCGGTAATTGGGACAGTGAAAACAGTACTCAAAGACAGGGAGAGCAAGCTCTACATTACTCTCTTGGCACTTTCGATGTGGGACATACAGCGAGATGTTTGCTGCTTTTGCATTTGGCTGTTGCGAGATTTACAGCACAAAGATATCTAGTTAATTTGAAGCAGTTCCGAGAAAGTCTAAACATAATCCCCACTTCTCCCTCCTGGCATTTTCCATGTGGGAGATATAGCAGGATGTATATTGGTTTTGAGGACAACTCAATGGACAGTGTAGGGAGAAAAGTTCCTGGCTCCTTGAATGCCGTTTCTGGAGACACTGCGATCAATGTGGGAGATATGTCAAGATGTGTGTTGGTTTTGAGGACGGCTCTCTGGAGAGTCTTAGCAAAGAGGTCACACAGATAATCAGAGCAATTCTCAGAGACACTGAGACCAAGCTCCACAATTCCCTCCTGGCCCTTTCCTTGTAGGAGATACCGCAAGACGTTTCTGTATATTGGGCACTGCGCTCTGCAGGGTGTTAGCAGAGACTTTCCCGGGACAGTGAAACCCTATGTCAGAGACACTGAGAAGAAGCCCCATTGTTCTTCCAGGCATTTTCAGTGTGGGTGCCTTCTCCACGTGGTTCCTGGTTTCACTGCAGCTCTGAAGAGAATGTTAGCAAAGCGGTAACCGGGACAGTGAAAACAGTACTCAAAGACAGGGAGAGCAAGCTCTACATTACTCTCTTGGCACTTTCGATGTGGGACATACAGCGAGATGTTTGCTGCTTTTGCATTTGGCTGTTGCGAGATTTACAGCACAAAGATATCTAGTTGATTTGAAGCAGTTCCGAGAAAGTCTAAGCATAATCCCCACTTTTCCCTCCTGGCACTTTCCATGTGGGAGATATAGCAGGATGTATATTGGTTTGAGGACAACTCAATGGACAGTGTAGGGAGAAAAGTTCCTGGCTCCTTGAATGCCGTTTCTGGAGACACTGCGATCAATGTGGGAGATATGTCAAGATGTGTGTTGGTTTTGAGGACGGCTCTCTGGAGAGTCTTAGCAAAGAGGTCACACAGATAATCAGAGCAATTCTCAGAGACACTGAGACCAAGCTCCACAATTCCCTCCTGGCCCTTTCCTTGTAGGAGATACCGCAAGACGTTTCTGTATATTGGGCACTGCGCTCTGCAGGGTGTTAGCAGAGACTTTCCCGGGACAGTGAAACCCTATGTCAGAGACACTGAGAAGAAGCCCCAATGTTCTTCCAGGCATTTTCAGTGTGGGTGCCTTCTCCACATGGTTCCTGGTTTCACTGCAGCTCTGAAGAGAATGTTAGCAAAGCGGTAATTGGGACAGTGAAAACAGTACTCAAAGACAGGGAGAGCAAGCTCTACATTACTCTCTTGGCACTTTCGATGTGGGACATACAGCGAGATGTTTGCTGCTTTTGCGTTTGCCTGTTGCGAGATTTACAGCACAAAGATATCTAGTTGATTTGAAGCAGTTCCGAGAAAGTCTAAGCATAATCCCCACTTTTCCCTCCTGGCACTTTCCATGTGGGAGATATAGCAGGATGTATATTGGTTTTGAGGACAACTCAATGGACAGTGTAGGGAGAAAAGTTCCTGGCTCCTTGAATGCCGTTTCTGGAGACACTGCGATCAATGTGGGAGATATGTCAAGATGTGTGTTGGTTTTGAGGACGGCTCTCTGGAGAGTCTTAGCAAAGAGGTCACACAGATAATCAGAGCAATTCTCAGAGACACTGAGACCAAGCTCCACAATTCCCTCCTGGCCCTTTCCTTGTAGGAGATACCGCAAGACGTTTCTGTATATTGGGCACTGCGCTCTGCAGGGTGTTAGCAGAGACTTTCCCGGGACAGTGAAACCCTATGTCAGAGACACTGAGAAGAAGCCCCAATGTTCTTCCAGGCATTTTCAGTGTGGGTGCCTTCTCCACGTGGTTCCTGGTTTCACTGCAGCTCTGAAGAGAATGTTAGCAAAGCGGTAATTGGGACAGTGAAAAGAGTACTCAAAGACAGGGAGAGCAAGCTCTACATTACTCTCTTGGCACTTTCGATGTGGGACATACAGCGAGATGTTTGCTGCTTTTGCATTTGGCTGTTGCGAGATTTACAGCACAAAGATATCTAGTTGATTTGAAGCAGTTCCGAGAAAGTCTAAGCATAATCCCCACTTATCCCTCCTGGCACTTTCCATGTGGGAGATATAGCAGGATGTATATTGGTTTGAGGACAACTCAATGGACAGTGTAGGGAGAAAAGTTCCTGGCTCCTTGAATGCCGTTTCTGGAGACACTGCGATCAATGTGGGAGATATGTCAAGATGTGTGTTGGTTTTGAGGACGGCTCTCTGGAGAGTCTTAGCAAAGAGGTCACACGGATAATCAGAGCTATTCTCAGAGACACTGAGACCAAGCTCCACAATTCCCTCCTGGCCCTTTCCCTGTAGGAGATACCGCAAGACGTTTCTGTATATTGGGCACTGCGCTCTGCAGGGTGTTAGCAGAGACTTTCCCGGGACAGTGAAACCCTATGTCAGAGACACTGAGAAGAAGCCCCAATGTTCTTCCAGGCATTTTCAGTGTGGGTGCCTTCTCCACGTGGTTCCTGGTTTCACTGCAGCTCTGAAGAGAATGTTAGCAAAGCGGTAACCGGGACAGTGAAAACAGTACTCAAAGACAGGGAGAGCAAGCTCTACATTACTCTCTTGGCACTTTCGATGTGGGACATACAGCGAGATGTTTGCTGCTTTTGCATTTGGCTGTTGCGAGATTTACAGCACAAAGATATCTAGTTAATTTGAAGCAGTTCCGAGAAAGTCTAAACATAATCCCCACTTCTCCCTCCTGGCATTTTCCATGTGGGAGATATAGCAGGATGTATATTGGTTTTGAGGACAACTCAATGGACAGTGTAGGGAGAAAAGTTCCTGGCTCCTTGAATGCCGTTTCTGGAGACACTGCGATCAATGTGGGAGATATGTCAAGATGTGTGTTGGTTTTGAGGACGGCTCTCTGGAGAGTCTTAGCAAAGAGGTCACACAGATAATCAGAGCAATTCTCAGAGACACTGAGACCAAGCTCCACAATTCCCTCCTGGCCCTTTCCTTGTAGGAGATACCGCAAGACGTTTCTGTATATTGGGCACTGCGCTCTGCAGGGTGTTAGCAGAGACTTTCCCGGGACAGTGAAACCCTATGTCAGAGACACTGAGAAGAAGCCCCAATGTTCTTCCAGGCATTTTCAGTGTGGGTGCCTTCTCCACGTGGTTCCTGGTTTCACTGCAGCTCTGAAGAGAATGTTAGCAAAGCGGTAATTGGGACAGTGAAAACAGTACTCAAAGACAGGGAGAGCAAGCTCTACATTACTCTCTTGGCACTTTCGATGTGGGACATACAGCGAGATGTTTGCTGCTTTTGCGTTTGCCTGTTGCGAGATTTACAGCACAAAGATATCTAGTTGATTTGAAGCAGTTCCGAGAAAGTCTAAACATAATCCCCACTTCTCCCTCCTGGCATTTTCCATGTGGGAGATATAGCAGGATGTATATTGGTTTTGAGGACAACTCAATGGACAGTGTAGGGAGAAAAGTTCCTGGCTCCTTGAATGCCGTTTCTGGAGACACTGCGATCAATGTGGGAGATATGTCAAGATGTGTGTTGGTTTTGAGGACGGCTCTCTGGAGAGTCTTAGCAAAGAGGTCACACGGATAATCAGAGCAATTCTCAGAGACACTGAGACCAAGCTCCACAATTCCCTCCTGGCCCTTTCCTTGTAGGAGATACCGCAAGACGTTTCTGTATATTGGGCACTGCGCTCTGCAGGGTGTTAGCAGAGACTTTCCCGGGACAGTGAAACCCTATGTCAGAGACACTGAGAAGAAGCCCCAATGTTCCTTCCAGACATTTTCAGTGTGGGTGCCTTCTCCACGTGGTTCCTGGTTTCACTGCAGCTCTGAAGAGAATGTTAGCAAAGCGGTAATTGGGACAGTGAAAACAGTACTCAAAGACAGGGAGAGCAAGCTCTACATTACTCTCTTGGCACTTTCGATGTGGGACATACAGCGAGATGTTTGCTGCCTTTGCATTTGGCTTTTGAGAGATTTACAGCACAAAGATATCTAGTTGATTTGAAGCAGTTCCGAGAAAGTCTAAGCATAATCCCCACTTTTCCCTCCTGGCACTTTCCATGTGGGAGATATAGCAGGATGTATATTGGTTTGAGGACAACTCAATGGACAGTGTAGGGAGAAAAGTTCCTGGCTCCTTGAATGCCGTTTCTGGAGACACTGCGATCAATGTGGGAGATATGTCAAGATGTGTGTTGGTTTTGAGGACGGCTCTCTGGAGAGTCTTAGCAAAGAGGTCACACGGATAATCAGAGCAATTCTCAGAGACACTGAGACCAAGCTCCACAATTCCCTCCTGGCCCTTTCCCTGTAGGAGATACCGCAAGACGTTTCTGTATATTGGGCACTGCGCTCTGCAGGGTGTTAGCAGAGACTTTCCCGGGACAGTGAAACCCTATGTCAGAGACACTGAGAAGAAGCCCCAATGTTCTTCCAGGCATTTTCAGTGTGGGTGCCTTCTCCACGTGGTTCCTGGTTTCACTGCAGCTCTGAAGAGAATGTTAGCAAAGCGGTAATTGGGACAGTGAAAACAGTACTCAAAGACAGGGAGAGCAAGCTCTACATTACTCTCTTGGCACTTTCGATGTGGGACATACAGCGAGATGTTTGCTGCTTTTGCGTTTGCCTGTTGCGAGATTTACAGCACAAAGATATCTAGTTGATTTGAAGCAGTTCCGAGAAAGTCTAAACATAATCCCCACTTCTCCCTCCTGGCATTTTCCATGTGGGAGATATAGCAGGATGTATATTGGTTTTGAGGACAACTCAATGGACAGTGTAGGGAGAAAAGTTCCTGGCTCCTTGAATGCCGTTTCTGGAGACACTGCGATCAATGTGGGAGATATGTCAAGATGTGTGTTGGTTTTGAGGACGGCTCTCTGGAGAGTCTTAGCAAAGAGGTCACACGGATAATCAGAGTAATTCTCAGAGACACTGAGACCAAGCTCCACAATTCCCTCCTGGCCCTTTCCTTGTAGGAGATACCGCAAGACGTTTCTGTATATTGGGCACTGCGCTCTGCAGGGTGTTAGCAGAGACTTTCCCGGGACAGTGAAACCCTATGTCAGAGACACTGAGAAGAAGCCCCAATGTTCCTTCCAGACATTTTCAGTGTGGGTGCCTTCTCCACGTGGTTCCTGGTTTCACTGCAGCTCTGAAGAGAATGTTAGCAAAGCGGTAATTGGGACAGTGAAAACAGTACTCAAAGACAGGGAGAGCAAGCTCTACATTACTCTCTTGGCACTTTCGATGTGGGACATACAGCGAGA
This sequence comes from Larus michahellis, assembly GCF_964199755.1. Classification (NCBI taxonomy): domain Eukaryota; kingdom Metazoa; phylum Chordata; class Aves; order Charadriiformes; family Laridae; genus Larus; species Larus michahellis. The sequence goes on along the minus strand of NW_027435886.1, from coordinate 239,405 downwards.
TGTTTGCTGCTTTTGCATTTGGCTGTTGAGAGATTTACAGCACAAAGATATCTAGTTGATTTGAAGCAGTTCCGAGAAAGTCTAAGCATAATCCCCACTTTTCCCTCCTGGCACTTTCCATGTGGGAGATATAGCAGGATGTATATTGGTTTTGAGGACAACTCAATGGACAGTGTAGGGAGAAAAGTTCCTGGCTCCTTGAATGCCGTTTCTGGAGACACTGCGATCAATGTGGGAGATATGTCAAGATGTGTGTTGGTTTTGAGGACGGCTCTCTGGAGAGTCTTAGCAAAGAGGTCACACAGATAATCAGAGCAATTCTCAGAGACACTGAGACCAAGCTCCACAATTCCCTCCTGGCCCTTTCCTTGTAGGAGATACCGCAAGACGTTTCTGTATATTGGGCACTGCGCTCTGCAGGGTGTTAGCAGAGACTTTCCCGGGACAGTGAAACCCTATGTCAGAGACACTGAGAAGAAGCCCCAATGTTCTTCCAGGCATTTTCAGTGTGGGTGCCTTCTCCACGTGGTTCCTGGTTTCACTGCAGCTCTGAAGAGAATGTTAGCAAAGCGGTAATTGGGACAGTGAAAACAGTACTCAAAGACAGGGAGAGCAAGCTCTACATTACTCTCTTGGCACTTTCGATGTGGGACATACAGCGAGATGTTTGCTGCTTTTGCGTTTGCCTGTTGCGAGATTTACAGCACAAAGATATCTAGTTGATTTGAAGCAGTTCCGAGAAAGTCTAAACATAATCCCCACTTCTCCCTCCTGGCATTTTCCATGTGGGAGATATAGCAGGATGTATATTGGTTTTGAGGACAACTCAATGGACAGTGTAGGGAGAAAAGTTCCTGGCTCCTTGAATGCCGTTTCTGGAGACACTGCGATCAATGTGGGAGATATGTCAAGATGTGTGTTGGTTTTGAGGACGGCTCTCTGGAGAGTCTTAGCAAAGAGGTCACACGGATAATCAGAGCTATTCTCAGAGACACTGAGACCAAGCTCCACAATTCCCTCCTGGCCCTTTCCCTGTAGGAGATACCGCAAGACGTTTCTGTATATTGGGCACTGCGCTCTGCAGGGTGTTAGCAGAGACTTTCCCGGGACAGTGAAACCCTATGTCAGAGACACTGAGAAGAAGCCCCAATGTTCTTCCAGGCATTTTCAGTGTGGGTGCCTTCTCCACGTGGTTCCTGGTTTCACTGCAGCTCTGAAGAGAATGTTAGCAAAGCGGTAATTGGGACAGTGAAAACAGTACTCAAAGACAGGGAGAGCAAGCTCTACATTACTCTCTTGGCACTTTCGATGTGGGACATACAGCGAGATGTTTGCTGCTTTTGCGTTTGCCTGTTGCGAGATTTACAGCACAAAGATATCTAGTTGATTTGAAGCAGTTCCGAGAAAGTCTAAACATAATCCCCACTTCTCCCTCCTGGCATTTTCCATGTGGGAGATATAGCAGGATGTATATTGGTTTTGAGGACAACTCAATGGACAGTGTAGGGAGAAAAGTTCCTGGCTCCTTGAATGCCGTTTCTGGAGACACTGCGATCAATGTGGGAGATATGTCAAGATGTGTGTTGGTTTTGAGGACGGCTCTCTGGAGAGTCTTAGCAAAGAGGTCACACGGATAATCAGAGCAATTCTCAGAGACACTGAGACCAAGCTCCACAATTCCCTCCTGGCCCTTTCCTTGTAGGAGATACCGCAAGACGTTTCTGTATATTGGGCACTGCGCTCTGCAGGGTGTTAGCAGAGACTTTCCCGGGACAGTGAAACCCTATGTCAGAGACACTGAGAAGAAGCCCCAATGTTCCTTCCAGACATTTTCAGTGTGGGTGCCTTCTCCACGTGGTTCCTGGTTTCACTGCAGCTCTGAAGAGAATGTTAGCAAAGCGGTAATTGGGACAGTGAAAACAGTACTCAAAGACAGGGAGAGCAAGCTCTACATTACTCTCTTGGCACTTTCGATGTGGGACATACAGCGAGATGTTTGCTGCTTTTGCATTTGGCTGTTGAGAGATTTACAGCACAAAGATATCTAGTTGATTTGAAGCAGTTCCGAGAAAGTCTAAGCATAATCCCCACTTATCCCTCCTGGCACTTTCCATGTGGGAGATATAGCAGGATGTATATTGGTTTGAGGACAACTCAATGGACAGTGTAGGGAGAAAAGTTCCTGGCTCCTTGAATGCCGTTTCTGGAGACACTGCGATCAATGTGGGAGATATGTCAAGATGTGTGTTGGTTTTGAGGACGGCTCTCTGGAGAGTCTTAGCAAAGAGGTCACACGGATAATCAGAGCAATTCTCAGAGACACTGAGACCAAGCTCCACAATTCCCTCCTGGCCCTTTCCCTGTAGGAGATACCGCAAGACGTTTCTGTATATTGGGCACTGCGCTCTGCAGGGTGTTAGCAGAGACTTTCCCGGGACAGTGAAACCCTATGTCAGAGACACTGAGAAGAAGCCCCAATGTTCCTTCCAGACATTTTCAGTGTGGGTGCCTTCTCCACGTGGTTCCTGGTTTCACTGCAGCTCTGAAGAGAATGTTAGCAAAGCGGTAATTGGGACAGTGAAAACAGTACTCAAAGACAGGGAGAGCAAGCTCTACATTACTCTCTTGGCACTTTCGATGTGGGACATACAGCGAGATGTTTGCTGCTTTTGCATTTGGCTGTTGAGAGATTTACAGCACAAAGATATCTAGTTGATTTGAAGCAGTTCCGAGAAAGTCTAAGCATAATCCCCACTTATCCCTCCTCGCACTTTCCATGTGGGAGATATAGCAGGATGTATATTGGTTTGAGGACAACTCAATGGACAGTGTAGGGAGAAAAGTTCCTGGCTCCTTGAATGCCGTTTCTGGAGACACTGCGATCAATGTGGGAGATATGTCAAGATGTGTGTTGGTTTTGAGGACGGCTCTCTGGAGAGTCTTAGCAAAGAGGTCACACGGATAATCAGAGCAATTCTCAGAGACACTGAGACCAAGCTCCACAATTCCCTCCTGGCCCTTTCCCTGTAGGAGATACCGCAAGACGTTTCTGTATATTGGGCACTGCGCTCTGCAGGGTGTTAGCAGAGACTTTCCCGGGACAGTGAAACCCTATGTCAGAGACACTGAGAAGAAGCCCCAATGTTCCTTCCAGACATTTTCAGTGTGGGTGCCTCCTCCACGTGGTTCCTGGTTTCACTGCAGCTCTGAAGAGAATGTTAGCAAAGCGGTAATTGGGACAGTGAAAACAGTACTCAAAGACAGGGAGAGCCAAGCTCTACATTACTCTCTTGGCACTTTCGATGTGGGACATACAGCGAGATGTTTGCTGCTTTTGCATTTGGCTGTTGCGAGATTTACAGCACAAAGATATCTAGTTGATTTGAAGCAGTTCCGAGAAAGTCTAAGCATAATCCCCACTTTTCCCTCCTGGCACTTTCCATGTGGGAGATATAGCAGGATGTATATTGGTTTTGAGGACAACTCAATGGACAGTGTAGGGAGAAAAGTTCCTGGCTCCTTGAATGCCGTTTCTGGAGACACTGCGATCAATGTGGGAGATATGTCAAGATGTGTGTTGGTTTTGAGGACGGCTCTCTGGAGAGTCTTAGCAAAGAGGTCACACAGATAATCAGAGCAATTCTCAGAGACACTGAGACCAAGCTCCACAATTCCCTCCTGGCACTTTCCCTGTAGGAGATACCGCAAGACGTTTCTGTATATTGGGCACTGCGCTCTGCAGGGTGTTAGCAGAGACTTTCCCGGGACAGTGAAACCCTATGTCAGAGACACTGAGAAGAAGCCCCAATGTTCCTTCCAGGCATTTTCAGTGTGGGTGCCTTCTCCACGTGGTTCCTGGTTTCACTGCAGCTCTGAAGAGAATGTTAGCAAAGCGGTAATTGGGACAGTGAAAACAGTACTCAAAGACAGGGAGAGCAAGCTCTACATTACTCTCTTGGCACTTTCGATGTGGGACATACAGCGAGATGTTTGCTGCTTTTGCATTTGGCTTTTGAGAGATTTACAGCACAAAGATATCTAGTTGATTTGAAGCAGTTCCGAGAAAGTCTAAACATAATCCCCACTTTTCCCTCCTGGCACTTTCCATGTGGGAGATATAGCAGGATGTATATTGGTTTTGAGGACAACTCAATGGACAGTGTAGGGAGAAAAGTTCCTGGCTCCTTGAATGCCGTTTCTGGAGACACTGCGATCAATGTGGGAGATATGTCAAGATGTGTGTTGGTTTTGAGGACGGCTCTCTGGAGAGTCTTAGCAAAGAGGTCACACAGATAATCAGAGCAATTCTCAGAGACACTGAGACCAAGCTCCACAATTCCCTCCTGGCCCTTTCCTTGTAGGAGATACCGCAAGACGTTTCTGTATATTGGGCACTGCGCTCTGCAGGGTGTTAGCAGAGACTTTCCCGGGACAGTGAAACCCTATGTCAGAGACACTGAGAAGAAGCCCCAATGTTCTTCCAGGCATTTTCAGTGTGGGTGCCTTCTCCACGTGGTTCCTGGTTTCACTGCAGCTCTGAAGAGAATGTTAGCAAAGCGGTAATTGGGACAGTGAAAACAGTACTCAAAGACAGGGAGAGCAAGCTCTACATTACTCTCTTGGCACTTTCGATGTGGGACATACAGCGAGATGTTTGCTGCTTTTGCATTTGGCTGTTGAGAGATTTACAGCACAAAGATATCTAGTTGATTTGAAGCAGTTCCGAGAAAGTCTAAGCATAATCCCCACTTATCCCTCCTCGCACTTTCCATGTGGGAGATATAGCAGGATGTATATTGGTTTGAGGACAACTCAATGGACAGTGTAGGGAGAAAAGTTCCTGGCTCCTTGAATGCCGTTTCTGGAGACACTGCGATCAATGTGGGAGATATGTCAAGATGTGTGTTGGTTTTGAGGACGGCTCTCTGGAGAGTCTTAGCAAAGAGGTCACACGGATAATCAGAGCAATTCTCAGAGACACTGAGACCAAGCTCCACAATTCCCTCCTGGCCCTTTCCCTGTAGGAGATACCGCAAGACGTTTCTGTATATTGGGCACTGCGCTCTGCAGGGTGTTAGCAGAGACTTTCCCGGGACAGTGAAACCCTATGTCAGAGACACTGAGAAGAAGCCCCAATGTTCCTTCCAGACATTTTCAGTGTGGGTGCCTCCTCCACGTGGTTCCTGGTTTCACTGCAGCTCTGAAGAGAATGTTAGCAAAGCGGTAATTGGGACAGTGAAAACAGTACTCAAAGACAGGGAGAGCCAAGCTCTACATTACTCTCTTGGCACTTTCGATGTGGGACATACAGCGAGATGTTTGCTGCTTTTGCATTTGGCTGTTGCGAGATTTACAGCACAAAGATATCTAGTTGATTTGAAGCAGTTCCGAGAAAGTCTAAGCATAATCCCCACTTTTCCCTCCTGGCACTTTCCATGTGGGAGATATAGCAGGATGTATATTGGTTTTGAGGACAACTCAATGGACAGTGTAGGGAGAAAAGTTCCTGGCTCCTTGAATGCCGTTTCTGGAGACACTGCGATCAATGTGGGAGATATGTCAAGATGTGTGTTGGTTTTGAGGACGGCTCTCTGGAGAGTCTTAGCAAAGAGGTCACACAGATAATCAGAGCAATTCTCAGAGACACTGAGACCAAGCTCCACAATTCCCTCCTGGCCCTTTCCCTGTAGGAGATACCGCAAGACGTTTCTGTATATTGGGCACTGCGCTCTGCAGGGTGTTAGCAGAGACTTTCCCGGGACAGTGAAACCCTATGTCAGAGACACTGAGAAGAAGCCCCAATGTTCCTTCCAGGCATTTTCAGTGTGGGTGCCTTCTCCACGTGGTTCCTGGTTTCACTGCAGCTCTGAAGAGAATGTTAGCAAAGCGGTAATTGGGACAGTGAAAACAGTACTCAAAGACAGGGAGAGCAAGCTCTACATTACTCTCTTGGCACTTTCGATGTGGGACATACAGCGAGATGTTTGCTGCTTTTGCATTTGGCTTTTGAGAGATTTACAGCACAAAGATATCTAGTTGATTTGAAGCAGTTCCGAGAAAGTCTAAACATAATCCCCACTTTTCCCTCCTGGCACTTTCCATGTGGGAGATATAGCAGGATGTATATTGGTTTTGAGGACAACTCAATGGACAGTGTAGGGAGAAAAGTTCCTGGCTCCTTGAATGCCGTTTCTGGAGACACTGCGATCAATGTGGGAGATATGTCAAGATGTGTGTTGGTTTTGAGGACGGCTCTCTGGAGAGTCTTAGCAAAGAGGTCACACAGATAATCAGAGCAATTCTCAGAGACACTGAGACCAAGCTCCACAATTCCCTCCTGGCCCTTTCCTTGTAGGAGATACCGCAAGACGTTTCTGTATATTGGGCACTGCGCTCTGCAGGGTGTTAGCAGAGACTTTCCCGGGACAGTGAAACCCTATGTCAGAGACACTGAGAAGAAGCCCCAATGTTCTTCCAGGCATTTTCAGTGTGGGTGCCTTCTCCACGTGGTTCCTGGTTTCACTGCAGCTCTGAAGAGAATGTTAGCAAAGCGGTAATTGGGACAGTGAAAACAGTACTCAAAGACAGGGAGAGCAAGCTCTACATTACTCTCTTGGCACTTTCGATGTGGGACATACAGCGAGATGTTTGCTGCTTTTGCGTTTGCCTGTTGCGAGATTTACAGCACAAAGATATCTAGTTGATTTGAAGCAGTTCCGAGAAAGTCTAAACATAATCCCCACTTATCCCTCCTGGCATTTTCCATGTGGGAGATATAGCAGGATGTATATTGGTTTTGAGGACAACTCAATGGACAGTGTAGGGAGAAAAGTTCCTGGCTCCTTGAATGCCGTTTCTGGAGACACTGCGATCAATGTGGGAGATATGTCAAGATGTGTGTTGGTTTTGAGGACGGCTCTCTGGAGAGTCTTAGCAAAGAGGTCACACGGATAATCAGAGCTATTCTCAGAGACACTGAGACCAAGCTCCACAATTCCCTCCTGGCCCTTTCCTTGTAGGAGATACCGCAAGACGTTTCTGTATATTGGGCACTGCGCTCTGCAGGGTGTTAGCAGAGACTTTCCCGGGACAGTGAAACCCTATGTCAGAGACACTGAGAAGAAGCCCCAATGTTCTTCCAGGCATTTTCAGTGTGGGTGCCTTCTCCACGTGGTTCCTGGTTTCACTGCAGCTCTGAAGAGAATGTTAGCAAAGCGGTAATTGGGACAGTGAAAAGAGTACTCAAAGACAGGGAGAGCAAGCTCTACATTACTCTCTTGGCACTTTCGATGTGGGACATACAGCGAGATGTTTGCTGCTTTTGCGTTTGCCTGTTGCGAGATTTACAGCACAAAGATATCTAGTTGATTTGAAGCAGTTCCGAGAAAGTCTAAACATAATCCCCACTTTTCCCTCCTGGCATTTTCCATGTGGGAGATATAGCAGGATGTATATTGGTTTTGAGGACAACTCAATGGACAGTGTAGGGAGAAAAGTTCCTGGCTCCTTGAATGCCGTTTCTGGAGACACTGCGATCAATGTGGGAGATATGTCAAGATGTGTGTTGGTTTTGAGGACGGCTCTCTGGAGAGTCTTAGCAAAGAGGTCACACGGATAATCAGAGCTATTCTCAGAGACACTGAGACCAAGCTCCACAATTCCCTCCTGGCCCTTTCCTTGTAGGAGATACCGCAAGACGTTTCTGTATATTGGGCACTGCGCTCTGCAGGGTGTTAGCAGAGACTTTCCCGGGACAGTGAAACCCTATGTCAGAGACACTGAGAAGAAGCCCCAATGTTCTTCCAGGCATTTTCAGTGTGGGTGCCTTCTCCACGTGGTTCCTGGTTTCACTGCAGCTCTGAAGAGAATGTTAGCAAAGCGGTAATTGGGACAGTGAAAACAGTACTCAAAGACAGGGAGAGCAAGCTCTACATTACTCTCTTGGCACTTTCGATGTGGGACATACAGCGAGATGTTTGCTGCTTTTGCGTTTGCCTGTTGCGAGATTTACAGCACAAAGATATCTAGTTGATTTGAAGCAGTTCCGAGAAAGTCTAAACATAATCCCCACTTATCCCTCCTGGCATTTTCCATGTGGGAGATATAGCAGGATGTATATTGGTTTTGAGGACAACTCAATGGACAGTGTAGGGAGAAAAGTTCCTGGCTCCTTGAATGCCGTTTCTGGAGACACTGCGATCAATGTGGGAGATATGTCAAGATGTGTGTTGGTTTTGAGGACGGCTCTCTGGAGAGTCTTAGCAAAGAGGTCACACGGATAATCAGAGCTATTCTCAGAGACACTGAGACCAAGCTCCACAATTCCCTCCTGGCCCTTTCCTTGTAGGAGATACCGCAAGACGTTTCTGTATATTGGGCACTGCGCTCTGCAGGGTGTTAGCAGAGACTTTCCCGGGACAGTGAAACCCTATGTCAGAGACACTGAGAAGAAGCCCCAATGTTCTTCCAGGCATTTTCAGTGTGGGTGCCTTCTCCACGTGGTTCCTGGTTTCACTGCAGCTCTGAAGAGAATGTTAGCAAAGCGGTAATTGGGACAGTGAAAAGAGTACTCAAAGACAGGGAGAGCAAGCTCTACATTACTCTCTTGGCACTTTCGATGTGGGACATACAGCGAGATGTTTGCTGCTTTTGCGTTTGCCTGTTGCGAGATTTACAGCACAAAGATATCTAGTTGATTTGAAGCAGTTCCGAGAAAGTCTAAACATAATCCCCACTTTTCCCTCCTGGCATTTTCCATGTGGGAGATATAGCAGGATGTATATTGGTTTTGAGGACAACTCAATGGACAGTGTAGGGAGAAAAGTTCCTGGCTCCTTGAATGCCGTTTCTGGAGACACTGCGATCAATGTGGGAGATATGTCAAGATGTGTGTTGGTTTTGAGGACGGCTCTCTGGAGAGTCTTAGCAAAGAGGTCACACGGATAATCAGAGCAATTCTCAGAGACACTGAGACCAAGCTCCACAATTCCCTCCTGGCCCTTTCCTTGTAGGAGATACCGCAAGACGTTTCTGTATATTGGGCACTGCGCTCTGCAGGGTGTTAGCAGAGACTTTCCCGGGACAGTGAAACCCTATGTCAGAGACACTGAGAAGAAGCCCCAATGTTCTTCCAGGCATTTTCAGTGTGGGTGCCTTCTCCACGTGGTTCCTGGTTTCACTGCAGCTCTGAAGAGAATGTTAGCAAAGCGGTAATTGGGACAGTGAAAAGAGTACTCAAAGACAGGGAGAGCAAGCTCTACATTACTCTCTTGGCACTTTCGATGTGGGACATACAGCGAGATGTTTGCTGCTTTTGCGTTTGCCTGTTGGGAGATTTACAGCACAAAGATATCTAGTTGATTTGAAGCAGTTCCGAGAAAGTCTAAACATAATCCCCACTTCTCCCTCCTGGCATTTTCCATGTGGGAGATATAGCAGGATGTATATTGGTTTTGAGGACAACTCAATGGACAGTGTAGGGAGAAAAGTTCCTGGCTCCTTGAATGCCGTTTCTGGAGACACTGCGATCAATGTGGGAGATATGTCAAGATGTGTGTTGGTTTTGAGGACGGCTCTCTGGAGAGTCTTAGCAAAGAGGTCACACGGATAATCAGAGCAATTCTCAGAGACACTGAGACCAAGCTCCACAATTCCTTCCTGGCCCTTTCCTTGTAGGAGATACCGCAAGACGTTTCTGTATATTGGGCACTGCGCTCTGCAGGGTGTTAGCAGAGACTTTCCCGGGACAGTGAAACCCTATGTCAGAGACACTGAGAAGAAGCCCCAATGTTCTTCCAGGCATTTTCAGTGTGGGTGCCTTCTCCACGTGGTTCCAGGTTTCACTGCAGCTCTGAAGAGAATGTTAGCAAAGCGGTAATTGGGACAGTGAAAACAGTACTCAAAGACAGGGAGAGCAAGCTCTACATTACTCTCTTGGCATTTTCGATGCGGGACATACAGCGAGATGTTTGCTGCTTTTGCATTTGGCTGTTGAGAGATTTACAGCACAAAGATATCTAGTTGATTTGAAGCAGTTCCGAGAAAGTCTAAGCATAATCCCCACTTATCCCTCCTGGCACTTTCCATGTGGGAGATATAGCAGGATGTATATTGGTTTGAGGACAACTCAATGGACAGTGTAGGGAGAAAAGTTCCTGGCTCCTTGAATGCCGTTTCTGGAGACACTGCGATCAATGTGGGAGATATGTCAAGATGTGTGTTGGTTTTGAGGACGGCTCTCTGGAGAGTCTTAGCAAAGAGGTCACATGGATAATCAGAGCAATTCTCAGAGACACTGAGACCAAGCTCCACAATTCCCTCCTGGCCCTTTCCCTGTAGGAGATACCGCAAGACGTTTCTGTATATTGGGCACTGCGCTCTGCAGGGTGTTAGCAGAGACTTTCCCGGGACAGTGAAACCCTATGTCAGAGACACTGAGAAGAAGCCCCAATGTTCTTCCAGGCATTTTCAGTGTGGGTGCCTTCTCCACGTGGTTCCAGGTTTCACTGCAGCTCTGAAGAGAATGTTAGCAAAGCGGTAATTGGGACAGTGAAAACAGTACTCAAAGACAGGGAGAGCAAGCTCTACATTACTCTCTTGGCATTTTCGATGCGGGACATACAGCGAGATGTTTGCTGCTTTTGCATTTGGCTGTTGAGAGATTTACAGCACAAAGATATCTAGTTGATTTGAAGCAGTTCCGAGAAAGTCTAAGCATAATCCCCACTTATCCCTCCTGGCACTTTCCATGTGGGAGATATAGCAGGATGTATATTGGTTTGAGGACAACTCAATGGACAGTGTAGGGAGAAAAGTTCCTGGCTCCTTGAATGCCGTTTCTGGAGACACTGCGATCAATGTGGGAGATATGTCAAGATGTGTGTTGGTTTTGAGGACGGCTCTCTGGAGAGTCTTAGCAAAGAGGTCACATGGATAATCAGAGCAATTCTCAGAGACACTGAGACCAAGCTCCACAATTCCCTCCTGGCCCTTTCCCTGTAGGAGATACCGCAAGACGTTTCTGTATATTGGGCACTGCGCTCTGCAGGGTGTTAGCAGAGACTTTCCCGGGACAGTGAAACCCTATGTCAGAGACACTGAGAAGAAGCCCCAATGTTCCTTCCAGGCATTTTCAGTGTGGGTGCCTTCTCCACGTGGTTCCTGGTTTCACTGCAGCTCTGAAGAGAATGTTAGCAAAGAGGTAACCGGGACAGTGAAAAGAGTACTCAAAGACAGGGAGAGCAAGCTCTACATTACTCTCTTGGCACTTTCGATGTGGGACATACAGCGAGATGTTTGCTGCTTTTGCATTTGGCTGTTGGGAGATTTACAGCACAAAGATATCTAGTTGATTTGAAGCAGTTCCGAGAAAGTCTAAACATAATCCCCACTTCTCCCTCCTGGCATTTTCCATGTGGGAGATATAGCAGGATGTATATTGGTTTTGAGGACAACTCAATGGACAGTGTAGGGAGAAAAGTTCCTGGCTCCTTGAATGCCGTTTCTGGAGACACTGCGATCAATGTGGGAGATATGTCAAGATGTGTGTTGGTTTTGAGGACGGCTCTCTGGAGAGTCTTAGCAAAGAGGTCACACAGATAATCAGAGCTATTCTCAGAGACACTGAGACCAAGCTCCACAATTCCCTCCTGGCCCTTTCCTTGTAGGAGATACCGCAAGACGTTTCTGTATATTGGGCACTGCGCTCTGCAGGGTGTTAGCAGAGACTTTCCCGGGACAGTGAAACCCTATGTCAGAGACACTGAGAAGAAGCCCCAATGTTCTTCCAGGCATTTTCAGTGTGGGTGCCTTCTCCACGTGGTTCCTGGTTTCACTGCAGCTCTGAAGAGAATGTTAGCAAAGCGGTAATTGGGACAGTGAAAACAGTACTCAAAGACAGGGAGAGCAAGCTCTACATTACTCTCTTGGCACTTTCGATGTGGGACATACAGCGAGATGTTTGCTGCTTTTGCGTTTGCCTGTTGCGAGATTTACAGCACAAAGATATCTAGTTGATTTGAAGCAGTTCCGAGAAAGTCTAAACATAATCCCCACTTCTCCCTCCTGGCATTTTCCATGTGGGAGATATAGCAGGATGTATATTGGTTTTGAGGACAACTCAATGGACAGTGTAGGGAGAAAAGTTCCTGGCTCCTTGAATGCCGTTTCTGGAGACACTGCGATCAATGTGGGAGATATGTCAAGATGTGTGTTGGTTTTGAGGACGGCTCTCTGGAGAGTCTTAGCAAAGAGGTCACACGGATAATCAGAGCAATTCTCAGAGACACTGAGACCAAGCTCCACAATTCCCTCCTGGCCCTTTCCTTGTAGGAGATACCGCAAGACGTTTCTGTATATTGGGCACTGCGCTCTGCAGGGTGTTAGCAGAGACTTTCCCGGGACAGTGAAACCCTATGTCAGAGACACTGAGAAGAAGCCCCAATGTTCCTTCCAGACATTTTCAGTGTGGGTGCCTTCTCCACGTGGTTCCTGGTTTCACTGCAGCTCTGAAGAGAATGTTAGCAAAGCGGTAATTGGGACAGTGAAAACAGTACTCAAAGACAGGGAGAGCAAGCTCTACATTACTCTCTTGGCACTTTCGATGTGGGACATACAGCGAGATGTTTGCTGCCTTTGCATTTGGCTGTTGAGAGATTTACAGCACAAAGATATCTAGTTGATTTGAAGCAGTTCCGAGAAAGTCTAAGCATAATCCCCACTTTTCCCTCCTGGCACTTTCCATGTGGGAGATATAGCAGGATGTATATTGGTTTGAGGACAACTCAATGGACAGTGTAGGGAGAAAAGTTCCTGGCTCCTTGAATGCCGTTTCTGGAGACACTGCGATCAATGTGGGAGATATGTCAAGATGTGTGTTGGTTTTGAGGACGGCTCTCTGGAGAGTCTTAGCAAAGAGGTCACACGGATAATCAGAGCAATTCTCAGAGACACTGAGACCAAGCTCCACAATTCCCTCCTGGCCCTTTCCCTGTAGGAGATACCGCAAGACGTTTCTGTATATTGGGCACTGCGCTCTGCAGGGTGTTAGCAGAGACTTTCCCGGGACAGTGAAACCCTATGTCAGAGACACTGAGAAGAAGCCCCAATGTTCTTCCAGGCATTTTCAGTGTGGGTGCCTTCTCCACGTGGTTCCTGGTTTCACTGCAGCTCTGAAGAGAATGTTAGCAAAGCGGTAATTGGGACAGTGAAAACAGTACTCAAAGACAGGGAGAGCAAGCTCTACATTACTCTCTTGGCACTTTCGATGTGGGACATACAGCGAGATGTTTGCTGCTTTTGCGTTTGCCTGTTGCGAGATTTACAGCACAAAGATATCTAGTTGATTTGAAGCAGTTCCGAGAAAGTCTAAACATAATCCCCACTTCTCCCTCCTGGCATTTTCCATGTGGGAGATATAGCAGGATGTATATTGGTTTTGAGGACAACTCAATGGACAGTGTAGGGAGAAAAGTTCCTGGCTCCTTGAATGCCGTTTCTGGAGACACTGCGATCAATGTGGGAGATATGTCAAGATGTGTGTTGGTTTTGAGGACGGCTCTCTGGAGAGTCTTAGCAAAGAGGTCACACGGATAATCAGAGTAATTCTCAGAGACACTGAGACCAAGCTCCACAATTCCCTCCTGGCCCTTTCCTTGTAGGAGATACCGCAAGACGTTTCTGTATATTGGGCACTGCGCTCTGCAGGGTGTTAGCAGAGACTTTCCCGGGACAGTGAAACCCTATGTCAGAGACACTGAGAAGAAGCCCCAATGTTCCTTCCAGACATTTTCAGTGTGGGTGCCTTCTCCACGTGGTTCCTGGTTTCACTGCAGCTCTGAAGAGAATGTTAGCAAAGCGGTAATTGGGACAGTGAAAACAGTACTCAAAGACAGGGAGAGCAAGCTCTACATTACTCTCTTGGCACTTTCGATGTGGGACATACAGCGAGATGTTTGCTGCTTTTGCATTTGGCTGTTGAGAGATTTACAGCACAAAGATATCTAGTTGATTTGAAGCAGTTCCGAGAAAGTCTAAGCATAATCCCCACTTTTCCCTCCTGGCACTTTCCATGTGGGAGATATAGCAGGATGTATATTGGTTTTGAGGACAACTCAATGGACAGTGTAGGGAGAAAAGTTCCTGGCTCCTTGAATGCCGTTTCTGGAGACACTGCGATCAATGTGGGAGATATGTCAAGATGTGTGTTGGTTTTGAGGACGGCTCTCTGGAGAGTCTTAGCAAAGAGGTCACACAGATAATCAGAGCAATTCTCAGAGACACTGAGACCAAGCTCCACAATTCCCTCCTGGCCCTTTCCTTGTAGGAGATACCGCAAGACGTTTCTGTATATTGGGCACTGCGCTCTGCAGGGTGTTAGCAGAGACTTTCCCGGGACAGTGAAACCCTATGTCAGAGACACTGAGAAGAAGCCCCAATGTTCTTCCAGGCATTTTCAGTGTGGGTGCCTTCTCCACGTGGTTCCTGGTTTCACTGCAGCTCTGAAGAGAATGTTAGCAAAGCGGTAATTGGGACAGTGAAAACAGTACTCAAAGACAGGGAGAGCAAGCTCTACATTACTCTCTTGGCACTTTCGATGTGGGACATACAGCGAGATGTTTGCTGCTTTTGCGTTTGCCTGTTGCGAGATTTACAGCACAAAGATATCTAGTTGATTTGAAGCAGTTCCGAGAAAGTCTAAACATAATCCCCACTTCTCCCTCCTGGCATTTTCCATGTGGGAGATATAGCAGGATGTATATTGGTTTTGAGGACAACTCAATGGACAGTGTAGGGAGAAAAGTTCCTGGCTCCTTGAATGCCGTTTCTGGAGACACTGCGATCAATGTGGGAGATATGTCAAGATGTGTGTTGGTTTTGAGGACGGCTCTCTGGAGAGTCTTAGCAAAGAGGTCACACGGATAATCAGAGCTATTCTCAGAGACACTGAGACCAAGCTCCACAATTCCCTCCTGGCCCTTTCCCTGTAGGAGATACCGCAAGACGTTTCTGTATATTGGGCACTGCGCTCTGCAGGGTGTTAGCAGAGACTTTCCCGGGACAGTGAAACCCTATGTCAGAGACACTGAGAAGAAGCCCCAATGTTCTTCCAGGCATTTTCAGTGTGGGTGCCTTCTCCACGTGGTTCCTGGTTTCACTGCAGCTCTGAAGAGAATGTTAGCAAAGCGGTAATTGGGACAGTGAAAACAGTACTCAAAGACAGGGAGAGCAAGCTCTACATTACTCTCTTGGCACTTTCGATGTGGGACATACAGCGAGATGTTTGCTGCTTTTGCGTTTGCCTGTTGCGAGATTTACAGCACAAAGATATCTAGTTGATTTGAAGCAGTTCCGAGAAAGTCTAAACATAATCCCCACTTCTCCCTCCTGGCATTTTCCATGTGGGAGATATAGCAGGATGTATATTGGTTTTGAGGACAACTCAATGGACAGTGTAGGGAGAAAAGTTCCTGGCTCCTTGAATGCCGTTTCTGGAGACACTGCGATCAATGTGGGAGATATGTCAAGATGTGTGTTGGTTTTGAGGACGGCTCTCTGGAGAGTCTTAGCAAAGAGGTCACACGGATAATCAGAGCAATTCTCAGAGACACTGAGACCAAGCTCCACAATTCCCTCCTGGCCCTTTCCTTGTAGGAGATACCGCAAGACGTTTCTGTATATTGGGCACTGCGCTCTGCAGGGTGTTAGCAGAGACTTTCCCGGGACAGTGAAACCCTATGTCAGAGACACTGAGAAGAAGCCCCAATGTTCCTTCCAGACATTTTCAGTGTGGGTGCCTTCTCCACGTGGTTCCTGGTTTCACTGCAGCTCTGAAGAGAATGTTAGCAAAGCGGTAATTGGGACAGTGAAAACAGTACTCAAAGACAGGGAGAGCAAGCTCTACATTACTCTCTTGGCACTTTCGATGTGGGACATACAGCGAGATGTTTGCTGCTTTTGCATTTGGCTGTTGAGAGATTTACAGCACAAAGATATCTAGTTGATTTGAAGCAGTTCCGAGAAAGTCTAAGCATAATCCCCACTTATCCCTCCTGGCACTTTCCATGTGGGAGATATAGCAGGATGTATATTGGTTTGAGGACAACTCAATGGACAGTGTAGGGAGAAAAGTTCCTGGCTCCTTGAATGCCGTTTCTGGAGACACTGCGATCAATGTGGGAGATATGTCAAGATGTGTGTTGGTTTTGAGGACGGCTCTCTGGAGAGTCTTAGCAAAGAGGTCACACGGATAATCAGAGCAATTCTCAGAGACACTGAGACCAAGCTCCACAATTCCCTCCTGGCCCTTTCCCTGTAGGAGATACCGCAAGACGTTTCTGTATATTGGGCACTGCGCTCTGCAGGGTGTTAGCAGAGACTTTCCCGGGACAGTGAAACCCTATGTCAGAGACACTGAGAAGAAGCCCCAATGTTCCTTCCAGACATTTTCAGTGTGGGTGCCTTCTCCACGTGGTTCCTGGTTTCACTGCAGCTCTGAAGAGAATGTTAGCAAAGCGGTAATTGGGACAGTGAAAACAGTACTCAAAGACAGGGAGAGCAAGCTCTACATTACTCTCTTGGCACTTTCGATGTGGGACATACAGCGAGATGTTTGCTGCTTTTGCATTTGGCTGTTGAGAGATTTACAGCACAAAGATATCTAGTTGATTTGAAGCAGTTCCGAGAAAGTCTAAGCATAATCCCCACTTATCCCTCCTCGCACTTTCCATGTGGGAGATATAGCAGGATGTATATTGGTTTGAGGACAACTCAATGGACAGTGTAGGGAGAAAAGTTCCTGGCTCCTTGAATGCCGTTTCTGGAGACACTGCGATCAATGTGGGAGATATGTCAAGATGTGTGTTGGTTTTGAGGACGGCTCTCTGGAGAGTCTTAGCAAAGAGGTCACACGGATAATCAGAGCAATTCTCAGAGACACTGAGACCAAGCTCCACAATTCCCTCCTGGCCCTTTCCCTGTAGGAGATACCGCAAGACGTTTCTGTATATTGGGCACTGCGCTCTGCAGGGTGTTAGCAGAGACTTTCCCGGGACAGTGAAACCCTATGTCAGAGACACTGAGAAGAAGCCCCAATGTTCCTTCCAGACATTTTCAGTGTGGGTGCCTCCTCCACGTGGTTCCTGGTTTCACTGCAGCTCTGAAGAGAATGTTAGCAAAGCGGTAATTGGGACAGTGAAAACAGTACTCAAAGACAGGGAGAGCCAAGCTCTACATTACTCTCTTGGCACTTTCGATGTGGGACATACAGCGAGATGTTTGCTGCTTTTGCATTTGGCTGTTGCGAGATTTACAGCACAAAGATATCTAGTTGATTTGAAGCAGTTCCGAGAAAGTCTAAGCATAATCCCCACTTTTCCCTCCTGGCACTTTCCATGTGGGAGATATAGCAGGATGTATATTGGTTTTGAGGACAACTCAATGGACAGTGTAGGGAGAAAAGTTCCTGGCTCCTTGAATGCCGTTTCTGGAGACACTGCGATCAATGTGGGAGATATGTCAAGATGTGTGTTGGTTTTGAGGACGGCTCTCTGGAGAGTCTTAGCAAAGAGGTCACACAGATAATCAGAGCAATTCTCAGAGACACTGAGACCAAGCTCCACAATTCCCTCCTGGCCCTTTCCCTGTAGGAGATACCGCAAGACGTTTCTGTATATTGGGCACTGCGCTCTGCAGGGTGTTAGCAGAGACTTTCCCGGGACAGTGAAACCCTATGTCAGAGACACTGAGAAGAAGCCCCAATGTTCCTTCCAGGCATTTTCAGTGTGGGTGCCTTCTCCACGTGGTTCCTGGTTTCACTGCAGCTCTGAAGAGAATGTTAGCAAAGCGGTAATTGGGACAGTGAAAACAGTACTCAAAGACAGGGAGAGCAAGCTCTACATTACTCTCTTGGCACTTTCGATGTGGGACATACAGCGAGATGTTTGCTGCTTTTGCATTTGGCTTTTGAGAGATTTACAGCACAAAGATATCTAGTTGATTTGAAGCAGTTCCGAGAAAGTCTAAACATAATCCCCACTTTTCCCTCCTGGCACTTTCCATGTGGGAGATATAGCAGGATGTATATTGGTTTTGAGGACAACTCAATGGACAGTGTAGGGAGAAAAGTTCCTGGCTCCTTGAATGCCGTTTCTGGAGACACTGCGATCAATGTGGGAGATATGTCAAGATGTGTGTTGGTTTTGAGGACGGCTCTCTGGAGAGTCTTAGCAAAGAGGTCACACGGATAATCAGAGCAATTCTCAGAGACACTGAGACCAAGCTCCACAATTCCCTCCTGGCCCTTTCCTTGTAGGAGATACCGCAAGACGTTTCTGTATATTGGGCACTGCGCTCTGCAGGGTGTTAGCAGAGACTTTCCCGGGACAGTGAAACCCTATGTCAGAGACACTGAGAAGAAGCCCCAATGTTCTTCCAGGCATTTTCAGTGTGGGTGCCTTCTCCACGTGGTTCCTGGTTTCACTGCAGCTCTGAAGAGAATGTTAGCAAAGCGGTAATTGGGACAGTGAAAACAGTACTCAAAGACAGGGAGAGCAAGCTCTACATTACTCTCTTGGCACTTTCGATGTGGGACATACAGCGAGATGTTTGCTGCTTTTGCGTTTGCCTGTTGCGAGATTTACAGCACAAAGATATCTAGTTGATTTGAAGCAGTTCCGAGAAAGTCTAAACATAATCCCCACTTATCCCTCCTGGCATTTTCCATGTGGGAGATATAGCAGGATGTATATTGGTTTTGAGGACAACTCAATGGACAGTGTAGGGAGAAAAGTTCCTGGCTCCTTGAATGCCGTTTCTGGAGACACTGCGATCAATGTGGGAGATATGTCAAGATGTGTGTTGGTTTTGAGGACGGCTCTCTGGAGAGTCTTAGCAAAGAGGTCACACGGATAATCAGAGCTATTCTCAGAGACACTGAGACCAAGCTCCACAATTCCCTCCTGGCCCTTTCCTTGTAGGAGATACCGCAAGACGTTTCTGTATATTGGGCACTGCGCTCTGCAGGGTGTTAGCAGAGACTTTCCCGGGACAGTGAAACCCTATGTCAGAGACACTGAGAAGAAGCCCCAATGTTCTTCCAGGCATTTTCAGTGTGGGTGCCTTCTCCACGTGGTTCCTGGTTTCACTGCAGCTCTGAAGAGAATGTTAGCAAAGCGGTAATTGGGACAGTGAAAAGAGTACTCAAAGACAGGGAGAGCAAGCTCTACATTACTCTCTTGGCACTTTCGATGTGGGACATACAGCGAGATGTTTGCTGCTTTTGCGTTTGCCTGTTGCGAGATTTACAGCACAAAGATATCTAGTTGATTTGAAGCAGTTCCGAGAAAGTCTAAACATAATCCCCACTTTTCCCTCCTGGCATTTTCCATGTGGGAGATATAGCAGGATGTATATTGGTTTTGAGGACAACTCAATGGACAGTGTAGGGAGAAAAGTTCCTGGCTCCTTGAATGCCGTTTCTGGAGACACTGCGATCAATGTGGGAGATATGTCAAGATGTGTGTTGGTTTTGAGGACGGCTCTCTGGAGAGTCTTAGCAAAGAGGTCACACGGATAATCAGAGCTATTCTCAGAGACACTGAGACCAAGCTCCACAATTCCCTCCTGGCCCTTTCCTTGTAGGAGATACCGCAAGACGTTTCTGTATATTGGGCACTGCGCTCTGCAGGGTGTTAGCAGAGACTTTCCCGGGACAGTGAAACCCTATGTCAGAGACACTGAGAAGAAGCCCCAATGTTCTTCCAGGCATTTTCAGTGTGGGTGCCTTCTCCACGTGGTTCCTGGTTTCACTGCAGCTCTGAAGAGAATGTTAGCAAAGCGGTAATTGGGACAGTGAAAACAGTACTCAAAGACAGGGAGAGCAAGCTCTACATTACTCTCTTGGCACTTTCGATGTGGGACATACAGCGAGATGTTTGCTGCTTTTGCGTTTGCCTGTTGCGAGATTTACAGCACAAAGATATCTAGTTGATTTGAAGCAGTTCCGAGAAAGTCTAAACATAATCCCCACTTATCCCTCCTGGCATTTTCCATGTGGGAGATATAGCAGGATGTATATTGGTTTTGAGGACAACTCAATGGACAGTGTAGGGAGAAAAGTTCCTGGCTCCTTGAATGCCGTTTCTGGAGACACTGCGATCAATGTGGGAGATATGTCAAGATGTGTGTTGGTTTTGAGGACGGCTCTCTGGAGAGTCTTAGCAAAGAGGTCACACGGATAATCAGAGCTATTCTCAGAGACACTGAGACCAAGCTCCACAATTCCCTCCTGGCCCTTTCCTTGTAGGAGATACCGCAAGACGTTTCTGTATATTGGGCACTGCGCTCTGCAGGGTGTTAGCAGAGACTTTCCCGGGACAGTGAAACCCTATGTCAGAGACACTGAGAAGAAGCCCCAATGTTCTTCCAGGCATTTTCAGTGTGGGTGCCTTCTCCACGTGGTTCCTGGTTTCACTGCAGCTCTGAAGAGAATGTTAGCAAAGCGGTAATTGGGACAGTGAAAAGAGTACTCAAAGACAGGGAGAGCAAGCTCTACATTACTCTCTTGGCACTTTCGATGTGGGACATACAGCGAGATGTTTGCTGCTTTTGCGTTTGCCTGTTGCGAGATTTACAGCACAAAGATATCTAGTTGATTTGAAGCAGTTCCGAGAAAGTCTAAACATAATCCCCACTTTTCCCTCCTGGCATTTTCCATGTGGGAGATATAGCAGGATGTATATTGGTTTTGAGGACAACTCAATGGACAGTGTAGGGAGAAAAGTTCCTGGCTCCTTGAATGCCGTTTCTGGAGACACTGCGATCAATGTGGGAGATATGTCAAGATGTGTGTTGGTTTTGAGGACGGCTCTCTGGAGAGTCTTAGCAAAGAGGTCACACGGATAATCAGAGCAATTCTCAGAGACACTGAGACCAAGCTCCACAATTCCCTCCTGGCCCTTTCCTTGTAGGAGATACCGCAAGACGTTTCTGTATATTGGGCACTGCGCTCTGCAGGGTGTTAGCAGAGACTTTCCCGGGACAGTGAAACCCTATGTCAGAGACACTGAGAAGAAGCCCCAATGTTCTTCCAGGCATTTTCAGTGTGGGTGCCTTCTCCACGTGGTTCCTGGTTTCACTGCAGCTCTGAAGAGAATGTTAGCAAAGCGGTAATTGGGACAGTGAAAAGAGTACTCAAAGACAGGGAGAGCAAGCTCTACATTACTCTCTTGGCACTTTCGATGTGGGACATACAGCGAGATGTTTGCTGCTTTTGCGTTTGCCTGTTGGGAGATTTACAGCACAAAGATATCTAGTTGATTTGAAGCAGTTCCGAGAAAGTCTAAACATAATCCCCACTTCTCCCTCCTGGCATTTTCCATGTGGGAGATATAGCAGGATGTATATTGGTTTTGAGGACAACTCAATGGACAGTGTAGGGAGAAAAGTTCCTGGCTCCTTGAATGCCGTTTCTGGAGACACTGCGATCAATGTGGGAGATATGTCAAGATGTGTGTTGGTTTTGAGGACGGCTCTCTGGAGAGTCTTAGCAAAGAGGTCACACGGATAATCAGAGCTATTCTCAGAGACACTGAGACCAAGCTCCACAATTCCCTCCTGGCCCTTTCCCTGTAGGAGATACCGCAAGACGTTTCTGTATATTGGGCACTGCGCTCTGCAGGGTGTTAGCAGAGACTTTCCCGGGACAGTGAAACCCTATGTCAGAGACACTGAGAAGAAGCCCCAATGTTCCTTCCAGGCATTTTCAGTGTGGGTGCCTTCTCCACGTGGTTCCTGGTTTCACTGCAGCTCTGAAGAGAATGTTAGCAAAGCGGTAATTGGGACAGTGAAAACAGTACTCAAAGACAGGGAGAGCAAGCTCTACATTACTCTCTTGGCACTTTCGATGTGGGACATACAGCGAGATGTTTGCTGCTTTTGCGTTTGCCTGTTGCGAGATTTACAGCACAAAGATATCTAGTTGATTTGAAGCAGTTCCGAGAAAGTCTAAACATAATCCCCACTTCTCCCTCCAGGCATTTTCCATGTGGGAGATATAGCAGGATGTATATTGGTTTTGAGGACAACTCAATGGACAGTGTAGGGAGAAAAGTTCCTGGCTCCTTGAATGCCGTTTCTGGAGACACTGCGATCAATGTGGGAGATATGTCAAGATGTGTGTTGGTTTTGAGGACGGCTCTCTGGAGAGTCTTAGCAAAGAGGTCACACGGATAATCAGAGCTATTCTCAGAGACACTGAGACCAAGCTCCACAATTCCTTCCTGGCCCTTTCCTTGTAGGAGATACCGCAAGACGTTTCTGTATATTGGGCACTGCGCTCTGCAGGGTGTTAGCAGAGACTTTCCCGGGACAGTGAAACCCTATGTCAGAGACACTGAGAAGAAGCCCCAATGTTCTTCCAGGCATTTTCAGTGTGGGTGCCTTCTCCACGTGGTTCCAGGTTTCACTGCAGCTCTGAAGAGAATGTTAGCAAAGCGGTAATTGGGACAGTGAAAACAGTACTCAAAGACAGGGAGAGCAAGCTCTACATTACTCTCTTGGCATTTTCGATGCGGGACATACAGCGAGATGTTTGCTGCTTTTGCATTTGGCTGTTGAGAGATTTACAGCACAAAGATATCTAGTTGATTTGAAGCAGTTCCGAGAAAGTCTAAGCATAATCCCCACTTATCCCTCCTGGCACTTTCCATGTGGGAGATATAGCAGGATGTATATTGGTTTGAGGACAACTCAATGGACAGTGTAGGGAGAAAAGTTCCTGGCTCCTTGAATGCCGTTTCTGGAGACACTGCGATCAATGTGGGAGATATGTCAAGATGTGTGTTGGTTTTGAGGACGGCTCTCTGGAGAGTCTTAGCAAAGAGGTCACATGGATAATCAGAGCAATTCTCAGAGACACTGAGACCAAGCTCCACAATTCCCTCCTGGCCCTTTCCCTGTAGGAGATACCGCAAGACGTTTCTGTATATTGGGCACTGCGCTCTGCAGGGTGTTAGCAGAGACTTTCCCGGGACAGTGAAACCCTATGTCAGAGACACTGAGAAGAAGCCCCAATGTTCTTCCAGGCATTTTCAGTGTGGGTGCCTTCTCCACGTGGTTCCAGGTTTCACTGCAGCTCTGAAGAGAATGTTAGCAAAGCGGTAATTGGGACAGTGAAAACAGTACTCAAAGACAGGGAGAGCAAGCTCTACATTACTCTCTTGGCATTTTCGATGCGGGACATACAGCGAGATGTTTGCTGCTTTTGCATTTGGCTGTTGAGAGATTTACAGCACAAAGATATCTAGTTGATTTGAAGCAGTTCCGAGAAAGTCTAAGCATAATCCCCACTTATCCCTCCTGGCACTTTCCATGTGGGAGATATAGCAGGATGTATATTGGTTTGAGGACAACTCAATGGACAGTGTAGGGAGAAAAGTTCCTGGCTCCTTGAATGCCGTTTCTGGAGACACTGCGATCAATGTGGGAGATATGTCAAGATGTGTGTTGGTTTTGAGGACGGCTCTCTGGAGAGTCTTAGCAAAGAGGTCACATGGATAATCAGAGCAATTCTCAGAGACACTGAGACCAAGCTCCACAATTCCCTCCTGGCCCTTTCCCTGTAGGAGATACCGCAAGACGTTTCTGTATATTGGGCACTGCGCTCTGCAGGGTGTTAGCAGAGACTTTCCCGGGACAGTGAAACCCTATGTCAGAGACACTGAGAAGAAGCCCCAATGTTCCTTCCAGGCATTTTCAGTGTGGGTGCCTTCTCCACGTGGTTCCTGGTTTCACTGCAGCTCTGAAGAGAATGTTAGCAAAGAGGTAACCGGGACAGTGAAAAGAGTACTCAAAGACAGGGAGAGCAAGCTCTACATTACTCTCTTGGCACTTTCGATGTGGGACATACAGCGAGATGTTTGCTGCTTTTGCATTTGGCTGTTGGGAGATTTACAGCACAAAGATATCTAGTTGATTTGAAGCAGTTCCGAGAAAGTCTAAACATAATCCCCACTTCTCCCTCCTGGCATTTTCCATGTGGGAGATATAGCAGGATGTATATTGGTTTTGAGGACAACTCAATGGACAGTGTAGGGAGAAAAGTTCCTGGCTCCTTGAATGCCATTTCTGGAGACACTGCGATCAATGTGGGAGATATGTCAAGATGTGTGTTGGTTTTGAGGACGGCTCTCTGGAGAGTCTTAGCAAAGAGGTCACACGGATAATCAGAGCAATTCTCAGAGACACTGAGACCAAGCTCCACAATTCCCTCCTGGCCCTTTCCTTGTAGGAGATACCGCAAGACGTTTCTGTATATTGGGCACTGCGCTCTGCAGGGTGTTAGCAGAGACTTTCCCGGGACAGTGAAACCCTATGTCAGAGACACTGAGAAGAAGCCCCAATGTTCCTTCCAGACATTTTCAGTGTGGGTGCCTTCTCCACGTGGTTCCTGGTTTCACTGCAGCTCTGAAGAGAATGTTAGCAAAGCGGTAATTGGGACAGTGAAAACAGTACTCAAAGACAGGGAGAGTAAGCTCTACATTACTCTCTTGGCACTTTCGATGTGGGACATACAGCGAGATGTTTGCTGCTTTTGCGTTTGCCTGTTGCGAGATTTACAGCACAAAGATATCTAGTTGATTTGAAGCAGTTCCGAGAAAGTCTAAACATAATCCCCACTTATCCCTCCTGGCATTTTCCATGTGGGAGATATAGCAGGATGTATATTGGTTTTGAGGACAACTCAATGGACAGTGTAGGGAGAAAAGTTCCTGGCTCCTTGAATGCCGTTTCTGGAGACACTGCGATCAATGTGGGAGATATGTCAAGATGTGTGTTGGTTTTGAGGACGGCTCTCTGGAGAGTCTTAGCAAAGAGGTCACATGGATAATCAGAGCAATTCTCAGAGACACTGAGACCAAGCTCCACAATTCCCTCCTGGCCCTTTCCCTGTAGGAGATACCGCAAGACGTTTCTGTATATTGGGCACTGCGCTCTGCAGGGTGTTAGCAGAGACTTTCCCGGGACAGTGAAACCCTATGTCAGAGACACTGAGAAGAAGCCCCAATGTTCCTTCCAGGCATTTTCAGTGTGGGTGCCTTCTCCACGTGGTTCCTGGTTTCACTGCAGCTCTGAAGAGAATGTTAGCAAAGCGGTAACCAGGACAGTGAAAACAGTACTCAAAGTCAGGGAGAGCAAGCTCTACATTACTCTCTTGGCACTTTCGATGTGGGACATACAGCGAGATGTTTGCTGCTTTTGCGTTTGCCTGTTGCGAGATTTACAGCACAAAGATATCTAGTTGATTTGAAGCAGTTCCGAGAAAGTCTAAACATAATCCCCACTTATCCCTCCTGGCACTTTCCATGTGGGAGATATAGCAGGATGTATATTGGTTTGAGGACAACTCAATGGACAGTGTAGGGAGAAAAGTTCCTGGCTCCTTGAATGCCGTTTCTGGAGACACTGCGATCAATGTGGGAGATATGTCAAGATGTGTGTTGGTTTTGAGGACGGCTCTCTGGAGAGTCTTAGCAAAGAGGTCACACGGATAATCAGAGCAATTCTCAGAGACACTGAGACCAAGCTCCACAATTCCTTCCTGGCCCTTTCCTTGTAGGAGATACCGCAAGACGTTTCTGTATATTGGGCACTGCGCTCTGCAGGGTGTTAGCAGAGACTTTCCCGGGACAGTGAAACCCTATGTCAGAGACACTGAGAAGAAGCCCCAATGTTCTTCCAGGCATTTTCAGTGTGGGTGCCTTCTCCACGTGGTTCCAGGTTTCACTGCAGCTCTGAAGAGAATGTTAGCAAAGCGGTAATTGGGACAGTGAAAACAGTACTCAAAGACAGGGAGAGTAAGCTCTACATTACTCTCTTGGCACTTTTGATGTGGGACATACAGCGAGATGTTTGCTGCTTTTGCGTTTGCCTGTTGGGAGATTTACAGCACAAAGATATCTAGTTGATTTGAAGCAGTTCCGAGAAAGTCTAAACATAATCCCCACTTCTCCCTCCTGGCATTTTCCATGTGGGAGATATAGCAGGATGTATATTGGTTTTGAGGACAACTCAATGGACAGTGTAGGGAGAAAAGTTCCTGGCTCCTTGAATGCCGTTTCTGGAGACACTGCGATCAATGTGGGAGATATGTCAAGATGTGTGTTGGTTTTGAGGACGGCTCTCTGGAGAGTCTTAGCAAAGAGGTCACATGGATAATCAGAGCAATTCTCAGAGACACTGAGACCAAGCTCCACAATTCCCTCCTGGCCCTTTCCTTGTAGGAGATACCGCAAGACGTTTCTGTATATTGGGCACTGCGCTCTGCAGGGTGTTAGCAGAGACTTTCCCGGGACAGTGAAACCCTATGTCAGAGACACTGAGAAGAAGCCCCAATGTTCCTTCCAGGCATTTTCAGTGTGGGTGCCTTCTCCACGTGGTTCCTGGTTTCACTGCAGCTCTGAAGAGAATGTTAGCAAAGAGGTAACCGGGACAGTGAAAAGAGTACTCAAAGACAGGGAGAGCAAGCTCTACATTACTCTCTTGGCACTTTCGATGTGGGACATACAGCGAGATGTTTGCTGCTTTTGCATTTGGCTGTTGGGAGATTTACAGCACAAAGATATCTAGTTGATTTGAAGCAGTTCCGAGAAAGTCTAAGCATAATCCCCACTTATCCCTCCTGGCACTTTCCATGTGGGAGATATAGCAGGATGTATATTGGTTTGAGGACAACTCAATGGACAGTGTAGGGAGAAAAGTTCCTGGCTCCTTGAATGCCGTTTCTGGAGACACTGCGATCAATGTGGGAGATATGTCAAGATGTGTGTTGGTTTTGAGGACGGCTCTCTGGAGAGTCTTAGCAAAGAGGTCACACGGATAATCAGAGCAATTCTCAGAGACACTGAGACCAAGCTCCACAATTCCCTCCTGGCCCTTTCCCTGTAGGAGATACCGCAAGACGTTTCTGTATATTGGGCACTGCGCTCTGCAGGGTGTTAGCAGAGACTTTCCCGGGACAGTGAAACCCTATGTCAGAGACACTGAGAAGAAGCCCCAATGTTCCTTCCAGGCATTTTCAGTGTGGGTGCCTTCTCCACGTGGTTCCTGGTTTCACTGCAGCTCTGAAGAGAATGTTAGCAAAGAGGTAACCGGGACAGTGAAAAGAGTACTCAAAGACAGGGAGAGCAAGCTCTACATTACTCTCTTGGCACTTTCGATGTGGGACATACAGCGAGATGTTTGCTGCTTTTGCATTTGGCTGTTGGGAGATTTACAGCACAAAGATATCTAGTTGATTTGAAGCAGTTCCGAGAAAGTCTAAACATAATCCCCACTTCTCCCTCCTGGCATTTTCCATGTGGGAGATATAGCAGGATGTATATTGGTTTTGAGGACAACTCAATGGACAGTGTAGGGAGAAAAGTTCCTGGCTCCTTGAATGCCATTTCTGGAGACACTGCGATCAATGTGGGAGATATGTCAAGATGTGTGTTGGTTTTGAGGACGGCTCTCTGGAGAGTCTTAGCAAAGAGGTCACACGGATAATCAGAGCAATTCTCAGAGACACTGAGACCAAGCTCCACAATTCCCTCCTGGCCCTTTCCTTGTAGGAGATACCGCAAGACGTTTCTGTATATTGGGCACTGCGCTCTGCAGGGTGTTAGCAGAGACTTTCCCGGGACAGTGAAACCCTATGTCAGAGACACTGAGAAGAAGCCCCAATGTTCCTTCCAGACATTTTCAGTGTGGGTGCCTTCTCCACGTGGTTCCTGGTTTCACTGCAGCTCTGAAGAGAATGTTAGCAAAGCGGTAATTGGGACAGTGAAAACAGTACTCAAAGACAGGGAGAGTAAGCTCTACATTACTCTCTTGGCACTTTCGATGTGGGACATACAGCGAGATGTTTGCTGCTTTTGCGTTTGCCTGTTGCGAGATTTACAGCACAAAGATATCTAGTTGATTTGAAGCAGTTCCGAGAAAGTCTAAACATAATCCCCACTTCTCCCTCCTGGCATTTTCCATGTGGGAGATATAGCAGGATGTATATTGGTTTTGAGGACAACTCAATGGACAGTGTAGGGAGAAAAGTTCCTGGCTCCTTGAATGCCGTTTCTGGAGACACTGCGATCAATGTGGGAGATATGTCAAGATGTGTGTTGGTTTTGAGGACGGCTCTCTGGAGAGTCTTAGCAAAGAGGTCACATGGATAATCAGAGCAATTCTCAGAGACACTGAGACCAAGCTCCACAATTCCCTCCTGGCCCTTTCCCTGTAGGAGATACCGCAAGACGTTTCTGTATATTGGGCACTGCGCTCTGCAGGGTGTTAGCAGAGACTTTCCCGGGACAGTGAAACCCTATGTCAGAGACACTGAGAAGAAGCCCCAATGTTCCTTCCAGGCATTTTCAGTGTGGGTGCCTTCTCCACGTGGTTCCTGGTTTCACTGCAGCTCTGAAGAGAATGTTAGCAAAGCGGTAACCAGGACAGTGAAAACAGTACTCAAAGTCAGGGAGAGCAAGCTCTACATTACTCTCTTGGCACTTTCGATGTGGGACATACAGCGAGATGTTTGCTGCTTTTGCGTTTGCCTGTTGCGAGATTTACAGCACAAAGATATCTAGTTGATTTGAAGCAGTTCCGAGAAAGTCTAAACATAATCCCCACTTATCCCTCCTGGCACTTTCCATGTGGGAGATATAGCAGGATGTATATTGGTTTGAGGACAACTCAATGGACAGTGTAGGGAGAAAAGTTCCTGGCTCCTTGAATGCCGTTTCTGGAGACACTGCGATCAATGTGGGAGATATGTCAAGATGTGTGTTGGTTTTGAGGACGGCTCTCTGGAGAGTCTTAGCAAAGAGGTCACACGGATAATCAGAGCAATTCTCAGAGACACTGAGACCAAGCTCCACAATTCCTTCCTGGCCCTTTCCTTGTAGGAGATACCGCAAGACGTTTCTGTATATTGGGCACTGCGCTCTGCAGGGTGTTAGCAGAGACTTTCCCGGGACAGTGAAACCCTATGTCAGAGACACTGAGAAGAAGCCCCAATGTTCTTCCAGGCATTTTCAGTGTGGGTGCCTTCTCCACGTGGTTCCAGGTTTCACTGCAGCTCTGAAGAGAATGTTAGCAAAGCGGTAATTGGGACAGTGAAAACAGTACTCAAAGACAGGGAGAGTAAGCTCTACATTACTCTCTTGGCACTTTTGATGTGGGACATACAGCGAGATGTTTGCTGCTTTTGCGTTTGCCTGTTGGGAGATTTACAGCACAAAGATATCTAGTTGATTTGAAGCAGTTCCGAGAAAGTCTAAACATAATCCCCACTTCTCCCTCCTGGCATTTTCCATGTGGGAGATATAGCAGGATGTATATTGGTTTTGAGGACAACTCAATGGACAGTGTAGGGAGAAAAGTTCCTGGCTCCTTGAATGCCGTTTCTGGAGACACTGCGATCAATGTGGGAGATATGTCAAGATGTGTGTTGGTTTTGAGGACGGCTCTCTGGAGAGTCTTAGCAAAGAGGTCACATGGATAATCAGAGCAATTCTCAGAGACACTGAGACCAAGCTCCACAATTCCCTCCTGGCCCTTTCCTTGTAGGAGATACCGCAAGACGTTTCTGTATATTGGGCACTGCGCTCTGCAGGGTGTTAGCAGAGACTTTCCCGGGACAGTGAAACCCTATGTCAGAGACACTGAGAAGAAGCCCCAATGTTCCTTCCAGGCATTTTCAGTGTGGGTGCCTTCTCCACGTGGTTCCTGGTTTCACTGCAGCTCTGAAGAGAATGTTAGCAAAGAGGTAACCGGGACAGTGAAAAGAGTACTCAAAGACAGGGAGAGCAAGCTCTACATTACTCTCTTGGCACTTTCGATGTGGGACATACAGCGAGATGTTTGCTGCTTTTGCATTTGGCTGTTGGGAGATTTACAGCACAAAGATATCTAGTTGATTTGAAGCAGTTCCGAGAAAGTCTAAGCATAATCCCCACTTATCCCTCCTGGCACTTTCCATGTGGGAGATATAGCAGGATGTATATTGGTTTGAGGACAACTCAATGGACAGTGTAGGGAGAAAAGTTCCTGGCTCCTTGAATGCCGTTTCTGGAGACACTGCGATCAATGTGGGAGATATGTCAAGATGTGTGTTGGTTTTGAGGACGGCTCTCTGGAGAGTCTT
Organism: Larus michahellis; assembly: GCF_964199755.1. Taxonomy (NCBI): domain Eukaryota; kingdom Metazoa; phylum Chordata; class Aves; order Charadriiformes; family Laridae; genus Larus; species Larus michahellis. Next base: position 209,227 of record NW_027435886.1, on the reverse strand, counting down.
AGCAAAGAGGTCACACGGATAATCAGAGCAATTCTCAGAGACACTGAGACCAAGCTCCACAATTCCCTCCTGGCCCTTTCCTTGTAGGAGATACCGCAAGACGTTTCTGTATATTGGGCACTGCGCTCTGCAGGGTGTTAGCAGAGACTTTCCCGGGACAGTGAAACCCTATGTCAGAGACACTGAGAAGAAGCCCCAATGTTCCTTCCAGGCATTTTCAGTGTGGGTGCCTTCTCCACATGGTTCCTGGTTTCACTGCAGCTCTGAAGAGAATGTTAGCAAAGAGGTAACCGGGACAGTGAAAAGAGTACTCAAAGACAGGGAGAGCAAGCTCTACATTACTCTCTTGGCACTTTTGATGTGGGACATACAGCGAGATGTTTGCTGCTTTTGCGTTTGCCTGTTGGGAGATTTACAGCACAAAGATATCTAGTTGATTTGAAGCAGTTCCGAGAAAGTCTAAACATAATCCCCACTTCTCCCTCCTGGCATTTTCCATGTGGGAGATATAGCAGGATGTATATTGGTTTTGAGGACAACTCAATGGACAGTGTAGGGAGAACAGTTCCTGGCTCCTTGAATGCCGTTTCTGGAGACACTGCGATCAATGTGGGAGATATGTCAAGATGTGTGTTGGTTTTGAGGACGGCTCTCTGGAGAGTCTTAGCAAAGAGGTCACACGGATAATCAGAGCAATTCTCAGAGACACTGAGACCAAGCTCCACAATTCCCTCCTGGCCCTTTCCTTGTAGGAGATACCGCAAGACGTTTCTGTATATTGGGCACTGCGCTCTGCAGGGTGTTAGCAGAGACTTTCCCGGGACAGTGAAACCCTATGTCAGAGACACTGAGAAGAAGCCCCAAAGTTCCTTCCAGGCATTTTCAGTGTGGGTGCCTTCTCCACGTGGTTCCTGGTTTCACTGCAGCTCTGAAGAGAATGTTAGCAAAGCGGTAATTGGGACAGTGAAAAGAGTACTCAAAGACAGGGAGAGCAAACTCTACATTACTCTCTTGGCACTTTCGATGTGGGACATACAGCGAGATGTTTGCTGCTTTTGCGTTTGCCTGTTGCGAGATTTACAGCACAAAGATATCTAGTTGATTTGAAGCAGTTCCGAGAAAGTCTAAACATAATCCCCACTTCTCCCTCCTGGCATTTTCCATGTGGGAGATATAGCAGGATGTATATTGGTTTTGAGGACAACTCAATGGACAGTGTAGGGAGAAAAGTTCCTGGCTCCTTGAATGCCGTTTCTGGAGACACTGCGATCAATGTGGGAGATATGTCAAGATGTGTGTTGGTTTTGAGGACGGCTCTCTGGAGAGTCTTAGCAAAGAGGTCACACGGATAATCAGAGCTATTCTCAGAGACACTGAGACCAAGCTCCACAATTCCCTCCTGGCCCTTTCCCTGTAGGAGATACCGCAAGACGTTTCTGTATATTGGGCACTGCGCTCTGCAGGGTGTTAGCAGAGACTTTCCCGGGACAGTGAAACCCTATGTCAGAGACACTGAGAAGAAGCCCCAATGTTCCTTCCAGGCATTTTCAGTGTGGGTGCCTTCTCCACGTGGTTCCTGGTTTCACTGCAGCTCTGAAGAGAATGTTAGCAAAGCGGTAATTGGGACAGTGAAAAGAGTACTCAAAGACAGGGAGAGCAAGCTCTACATTACTCTCTTGGCACTTTCGATGTGGGACATACAGCGAGATGTTTGCTGCTTTTGCGTTTGCCTGTTGTGAGATTTACAGCACAAAGATATCTAGTTGATTTGAAGCAGTTCCGAGAAAGTCTAAGCATAATCCCCACTTATCCCTCCTGGCATTTTCCATGTGGGAGATATAGCAGGATGTATATTGGTTTTGAGGACAACTCAATGGACAGTGTAGGGAGAAAAGTTCCTGGCTCCTTGAATGCCGTTTCTGGAGACACTGCGATCAATGTGGGAGATATGTCAAGATGTGTGTTGGTTTTGAGGACGGCTCTCTGGAGAGTCTTAGCAAAGAGGTCACACGGATAATCAGAGCAATTCTCAGAGACACTGAGACCAAGCTCCACAATTCCTTCCTGGCCCTTTCCTTGTAGGAGATACCGCAAGACGTTTCTGTATATTGGGCACTGCGCTCTGCAGGGTGTTAGCAGAGACTTTCCCGGGACAGTGAAACCCTATGTCAGAGACACTGAGAAGAAGCCCCAATGTTCTTCCAGGCATTTTCAGTGTGGGTGCCTTCTCCACGTGGTTCCAGGTTTCACTGCAGCTCTGAAGAGAATGTTAGCAAAGCGGTAACCGGGACAGTGAAAAGAGTACTCAAAGACAGGGAGAGCAAGCTCTACATTACTCTCTTGGCACTTTCGATGTGGGACATACAGCGAGATGTTTGCTGCTTTTGCATTTGGCTGTTGCGAGATTTACAGCACAAAGATATCTAGTTGATTTGAAGCAGTTCCGAGAAAGTCTAAACATAATCCCCACTTCTCCCTCCTGGCATTTTCCATGTGGGAGATATAGCAGGATGTATATTGGTTTTGAGGACAACTCAATGGACAGTGTAGGGAGAAAAGTTCCTGGCTCCTTGAATGCCGTTTCTGGAGACACTGCGATCAATGTGGGAGATATGTCAAGATGTGTGTTGGTTTTGAGGACGGCTCTCTGGAGAGTCTTAGCAAAGAGGTCACACGGATAATCAGAGCAATTCTCAGAGACACTGAGAACAAGATCAACAATTCCCTCCTGGCACTTTCCCTGTAGGAGATACCGCAAGACGTTTCTGTATATTGGGCACTGCGCTCTGCAGGGTGTTAGCAGAGACTTTCCCGGGACAGTGAAACCCTATGTCAGAGACACTGAGAAGAAGCCCCAAAGTTCCTTCCAGGCATTTTCAGTGTGGGTGCCTTCTCCACGTGGTTCCTGGTTTCACTGCAGCTCTGAAGAGAATGTTAGCAAAGCGGTAATTGGGACAGTGAAAAGAGTACTCAAAGACAGGGAGAGCAAGCTCTACATTACTCTCTTGGCACTTTCGATGTGGGACATACAGCGAGATGTTTGCTGCTTTTGCATTTGGCTGTTGCGAGATTTACAGCACAAAGATATCTAGTTGATTTGAAGCAGTTCCGAGAAAGTCTAAGCATAATCCCCACTTCTCCCTCCTGGCACTTTCCATGTGGGAGATATAGCAGGATGTATATTGGTTTTGAGGACAACTCAATGGACAGTGTAGGGAGAAAAGTTCCTGGCTCCTTGAATGCCGTTTCTGGAGACACTGCGATCAATGTGGGAGATATGTCAAGATGTGTGTTGGTTTTGAGGACGGCTCTCTGGAGAGTCTTAGCAAAGAGGACACACGGATAATCAGAGCTATTCTCAGAGACACTGAGACCAAGCTCCACAATTCCCTCCTGGCCCTTTCCCTGTAGAATATACCGCAAGACGTTTCTGTATATTGGGCACTGCGCTCTGCAAGGTGTTAGCAGAGACTTTCCCGGGACAGTGAAACCCTATGTCAGAGACACTGAGAAGAAGCCCCAATGTTCTTCCAGGCATTTTCAGTGTGGGTGCCTTCTCCACGTGGTTCCTGGTTTCACTGCAGCTCTGAAGAGAATGTTAGCAAAGAGGTAACCGGGACAGTGAAAACAGTACTCAAAGACAGGGAGAGCAAGCTCTACATTACTCTCTTGGCACTTTCGATGTGGGACATACAGCGAGATGTTTGCTGCTTTTGCCTTTGGCTGTTGCGAGATTTACAGCACAAAGATATCTAGTTAATTTGAAGCAGTTCCAAGAAAGTCTAAACATAATCCCCACTTCTCCCTCCTGGCATTTTCCATGTGGGAGATATAGCAGGATGTATATTGGTTTTGAGGACAACTGAATGGACAGTGTAGGGAGAAAAGTTCCTGGCTCCTTGAATGCCATTTCTGGAGACACTGCGATCAATGTGGGAGATATGTCAAGATGTGTGTTGGTTTTGAGGACGGCTCTCTGGAGAGTCTTAGCAAAGAGGTCACACGGATAATCAGAGCAATTCTCAGAGACACTGAGAACAAGATCGACAATTCCCTCCTGGCCCTTTCCTTGTAGGAGATACCGCAAGACATTTCTGTATATTGGGCACTGCGCTCTGCAGGGTGTTAGCAGAGACTTTCCCGGGACAGTGAAACCCTATGTCAGAGACACTGAGAAGAAGCCCCAATGTTCCTTCCAGGCATTTTCAGTGTGGGTGCCTTCTCCACGTGGTTCCTGGTTTCACTGCAGCTCTGAAGAGAATGTTAGCAAAGCGGTAATTGGGACAGTGAAAACAGTACTCAAAGACAGGGAGAGCAAGCTCTACATTACTCTCTTGGCACTTTCGATGTGGGACATACAGCGAGATGTTTGCTGCTTTTGCATTTGGCTGTTGCGAGATTTACAGCACAAAGATATCTAGTTGATTTGAAGCAGTTCCGAGAAAGTCTAAGCATAATCCCCACTTTTCCCTCCTGGCACTTTCCATGTGGGAGATATAGCAGGATGTATATTGGTTTTGAGGACAACTCAATGGACAGCGTAGGGAGAAAAGTTCCTGGCTCCTTGAATGCCGTTTCTGGAGACACTGCGATCAATGTGGGAGATATGTCAAGATGTGTGTTGGTTTTGAGGACGGCTCTCTGGAGAGTCTTAGCAAAGAGGTCACACGGATAATCAGAGCAATTCTCAGAGACACTGAGAACAAGATCAACAATTCCCTCCTGGCACTTTCCCTGTAGGAGATACCGCAAGACGTTTCTGTATATTGGGCACTGCGCTCTGCAGGGTGTTAGCAGAGACTTTCCCGGGACAGTGAAACCCTATGTCAGAGACACTGAGAAGAAGCCCCAATGTTCTTCCAGGCATTTTCAGTGTGGGTGCCTTCTCCACGTGGTTCCTGGTTTCACTGCAGCTCTGAAGAGAATGTTAGCAAAGAGGTAACCGGGACAGTGAAAAGAGTACTCAAAGACAGGGAGAGCAAGCTCTACATTACTCTCTTGGCACTTTCGATGTGGGACATACAGCGAGATGTTTGCTGCTTTTGCATTTGGCTGTTGCGAGATTTACAGCACAAAGATATCTAGTTGATTTGAAGCAGTTCCGAGAAAGTCTAAACATAATCCCCACTTCTCCCTCCTGGCATTTTCCATGTGGGAGATATAGCAGGATGTATATTGGTTTTGAGGACAACTCAATGGACAGTGTAGGGAGAAAAGTTCCTGGCTCCTTGAATGCCATTTCTGGAGACACTGCGATCAATGTGGGAGATATGTCAAGATGTGTGTTGGTTTTGAGGACGGCTCTCTGGAGAGTCTTAGCAAAGAGGTCACACAGATAATTAGGGCAATTCTCAGAGACACTGAGAACAAGATCGACAATTCCCTCCTGGCCCTTTCCCTGTAGGAGATACCGCAAGACGTTTCTGTATATTGGGCACTGCGCTCTGCAGGGTGTTAGCAGAGACTTTCCCGGGACAGTGAAACCCTATGTCAGAGACACTGAGAAGAAGCCCCAATGTTCTTCCAGGCATTTTCAGTGTGGGTGCCTTCTCCACGTGGTTCCTGGTTTCACTGCAGCTCTGAAGAGAATGTTAGCAAAGAGGTAACCAGGACAGTGAAAACAGTACTCAAAGACAGGGAGAGCAAGCTCTACATTACTCTCTTGGCACTTTCGATGTGGGACATACAGCGAGATGTTTGCTGCTTTTGCATTTGCCTGTTGCGAGATTTACAGCACAAAGATATCTAGTTGATTTGAAGCAGTTCCGAGAAAGTCTAAGCATAATCCCCACTTCTCCCTCCTGGCACTTTCCATGTGGGAGATATAGCAGGATGTATATTGGTTTTGAGGACAACTCAATGGACAGTGTAGGGAGAAAAGTTCCTGGCTCCTTGAATGCCGTTTCTGGAGACACTGCGATCAATGTGGGAGATATGTCAAGATGTGTGTTGGTTTTGAGGACGGCTCTCTGGAGAGTCTTAGCAAAGAGGTCACACGGATAATCAGAGCTATTCTCAGAGACACTGAGACCAAGCTCCACAATTCCCTCCTGGCCCTTTCCCTGTAGAATATACCGCAAGACGTTTCTGTATATTGGGCACTGCGCTCTGCAAGGTGTTAGCAGAGACTTTCCCGGGACAGTGAAACCCTATGTCAGAGACACTGAGAAGAAGCCCCAATGTTCTTCCAGGCATTTTCAGTGTGGGTGCCTTCTCCACGTGGTTCCTGGTTTCACTGCAGCTCTGAAGAGAATGTTAGCAAAGAGGTAACCGGGACAGTGAAAACAGTACTCAAAGACAGGGAGAGCAAGCTCTACATTACTCTCTTGGCACTTTCGATGTGGGACATACAGCGAGATGTTTGCTGCTTTTGCATTTGGCTGTTGCGAGATTTACAGCACAAAGATATCTAGTTAATTTGAAGCAGTTCCAAGAAAGTCTAAACATAATCCCCACTTCTCCCTCCTGGCATTTTCCATGTGGGAGATATAGCAGGATGTATATTGGTTTTGAGGACAACTGAATGGACAGTGTAGGGAGAAAAGTTCCTGGCTCCTTGAATGCCGTTTCTGGAGACACTGCGATCAATGTGGGAGATATGTCAAGATGTGTGTTGGTTTTGAGGACGGCTCTCTGGAGAGTCTTAGCAAAGAGGTCACACGGATAATCAGAGCTATTCTCAGAGACACTGAGACCAAGCTCCACAATTCCCTCCTGGCCCTTTCCCTGTAGAATATACCGCAAGACGTTTCTGTATATTGGGCACTGCGCTCTGCAGGGTGTTAGCAGAGACTTTCCCGGGACAGTGAAACCCTATGTCAGAGACACTGAGAAGAAGCCCCAATGTTCTTCCAGGCATTTTCAGTGTGGGTGCCTTCTCCACGTGGTTCCTGGTTTCACTGCAGCTCTGAAGAGAATGTTAGCAAAGCGGTAATTGGGACAGTGAAAACAGTACTCAAAGACAGGGAGAGCAAGCTCTACATTACTCTCTTGGCACTTTCGATGTGGGACATACAGCGAGATGTTTGCTGCTTTTGCATTTGGCTGTTGCGAGATTTACAGCACAAAGATATCTAGTTGATTTGAAGCAGTTCCGAGAAAGTCTAAGCATAATCCCCACTTCTCCCTCCTGGCATTTTCCATGTGGGAGATATAGCAGGATGTATATTGGTTTTGAGGACAACTCAATGGACAGTGTAGGGAGAAAAGTTCCTGGCTCCTTGAATGCCGTTTCTGGAGACACTGCGATCAATGTGGGAGATATGTCAAGATGTGTGTTGGTTTTGAGGACGGCTCTCTGGAGAGCCTTAGCAAAGAGGTCACACGGATAATCAGAGCAATTCTCAGAGACACTGAGAACAAGATCGACAATTCCCTCCTGGCCCTTTCCCTGTAGGAGATACCGCAAGACATTTCTGTATATTGGGCACTGCGCTCTGCAGGGTGTTAGCAGAGACTTTCCCGGGACAGTGAAACCCTATGTCAGAGACACTGAGAAGAAGCCCCAATGTTCTTCCAGGCATTTTCAGTGTGGGTGCCTTCTCCACGTGGTTCCTGGTTTCACTGCAGCTCTGAAGAGAATGTTAGCAAAGCGGTAATTGGGACAGTGAAAACAGTACTCAAAGACAGGGAGAGCAAGCTCTACATTACTCTCTTGGCACTTTCGATGTGGGACATACAGCGAGATGTTTGCTGCTTTTGCATTTGCCTGTTGCGAGATTTACAGCACAAAGATATCTAGTTAATTTGAAGCAGTTCCAAGAAAGTCTAAACATAATCCCCACTTCTCCCTCCTGGCATTTTCCATGTGGGAGATATAGCAGGATGTATATTGGTTTTGAGGACAACTCAATGGACAGTGTAGGGAGAAAAGTTCCTGGCTCCTTGAATGCCGTTTCTGGAGACACTGCGATCAATGTGGGAGATATGTCAAGATGTGTGTTGGTTTTGAGGACGGCTCTCTGGAGAGTCTTAGCAAAGAGGTCACACAGATAATCAGAGCAATTCTCAGAGACACTGAGAACAAGATCGACAATTCCCTCCAGGCCCTTTCCCTGTAGGAGATACCGCAAGACATTTCTGTATATTGGGCACTGCGCTCTGCAGGGTGTTAGCAGAGACTTTCCCGGGACAGTGAAACCCTATGTCAGAGACACTGAGAAGAAGCCCCAATGTTCTTCCAGGCATTTTCAGTGTGGGTGCCTTCTCCACGTGGTTCCTGGTTTCACTGCAGCTCTGAAGAGAATGTTAGCAAAGAGGTAACCAGGACAGTGAAAACAGTACTCAAAGACAGGGAGAGCAAGCTCTACATTACTCTCTTGGCACTTTCGATGTGGGACATACAGCGAGATGTTTGCTGCTTTTGCATTTGGCTGTTGCGAGATTTACAGCACAAAGCTATCTAGTTGATTTGAAGCAGTTCCGAGAAAGTCTAAACATAATCCCCACTTCTCCCTCCTGGCATTTTCCATGTGGGAGATATAGCAGGATGTATATTGGTTTTGAGGACAACTCAATGGACAGTGTAGGGAGAAAAGTTCCTGGCTCCTTGAATGCCGTTTCTGGAGACACTGCGATCAATGTGGGAGATATGTCAAGATGTGTGTTGGTTTTGAGGACGGCTCTCTGGAGAGTCTTAGCAAAGAGGTCACACGGATAATCAGAGCAATTCTCAGAGACACTGAGACCAAGCTCCACAATTCCCTCCTGGCCCTTTCCTTGTAGGAGATACCGCAAGACGTTGCTGTATATTGGGCACTGCGCTCTGCAGGGTGTTAGCAGAGACTTTCCCGGGACAGTGAAACCCTATGTCAGAGACACTGAGAAGAAGCCCCAATGTTCGTTCCTTCCAGGCATTTTCAGTGTGGGTGCCTTCTCCACGTGGTTCCTGGTTTCACTGCAGCTCTGAAGAGAATGTTAGCAAAGAGGTAACCGGGACAGTGAAAAGAGTACTCAAAGACAGGGAGAGCAAGCTCTACATTACTCTCTTGGCACTTTCGATGTGGGACATACAGCGAGATGTTTGCTGCTTTTGCATTTGGCTGTTGCGAGATTTACAGCACAAAGATATCTAGTTGATTTGAAGCAGTTCCGAGAAAGTCTAAGCATAATCCCCACTTTTCCCTCCTGGCACTTTCCATGTGGGAGATATAGCAGGATGTATATTGGTTTTGAGGACAACTCAATGGACAGTGTAGGGAGAAAAGTTCCTGGCTCCTTGAATGCCGTTTCTGGAGACACTGCGATCAATGTGGGAGATATGTCAAGATGTGTGTTGGTTTTGAGGACGGCTCTCTGGAGAGTCTTAGCAAAGAGGTCACACGGATAATCAGAGCAATTCTCAGAGACACTGAGAACAAGATCGACAATTCCCTCCTGGCACTTTCCCTGTAGGAGATACCGCAAGACATTTCTGTATATTGGGCACTGCGCTCTGCAGGGTGTTAGCAGAGACTTTCCCGGGACAGTGAAACCCTATGTCAGAGACACTGAGAAGAAGCCCCAATGTTCTTCCAGGCATTTTCAGTGTGGGTGCCTTCTCCACGTGGTTCCTGGTTTCACTGCAGCTCTGAAGAGAATGTTAGCTAAGAGGTAACCGGGACAGTGAAAACAGTACTCAAATACAGGGAGAGCAAGCTCTACATTACTCTCTTGGCACTTTCGATGTGGGACATACAGCGAGATGTTTGCTGCTTTTGCATTTGCCTGTTGCGAGATTTACAGCACAAAGATATCTAGTTGATTTGAAGCAGTTCCGAGAAAGTCTAAACATAATCCCCACTTCTCCCTCCTGGCATTTTCCATGTGGGAGATATAGCAGGATGTATATTGGTTTTGAGGACAACTGAATGGACAGTGTAGGGAGAAAAGTTCCTGGCTCCTTGAATGCCGTTTCTGGAGACACTGCGATCAATGTGGGAGATATGTCAAGATGTGTGTTGGTTTTGAGGACGGCTCTCTGGAGAGCCTTAGCAAAGAGGTCACACGGATAATCAGAGCAATTCTCAGAGACACTGAGAACAAGCTCCACAATTCCCTCCTGGCCCTTTCCCTGTAGGAGATACCGCAAGACATTTCTGTATATTGGGCACTGCGCTCTGCAGGGTGTTAGCAGAGACTTTCCCGGGACAGTGAAACCCTATGTCAGAGACACTGAGAAGAAGCCCCAATGTTCTTCCAGGCATTTTCAGTGTGGGTGCCTTCTCCACGTGGTTCCTGGTTTCACTGCAGCTCTGAAGAGAATGTTAGCAAAGCGGTAATTGGGACAGTGAAAACAGTACTCAAAGACAGGGAGAGCAAGCTCTACATTACTCTCTTGGCACTTTCGATGTGGGACATACAGCGAGATGTTTGCTGCTTTTGCATTTGCCTGTTGCGAGATTTACAGCACAAAGATATCTAGTTAATTTGAAGCAGTTCCAAGAAAGTCTAAACATAATCCCCACTTCTCCCTCCTGGCATTTTCCATGTGGGAGATATAGCAGGATGTATATTGGTTTTGAGGACAACTCAATGGACAGTGTAGGGAGAAAAGTTCCTGGCTCCTTGAATGCCGTTTCTGGAGACACTGCGATCAATGTGGGAGATATGTCAAGATGTGTGTTGGTTTTGAGGACGGCTCTCTGGAGAGTCTTAGCAAAGAGGTCACACAGATAATCAGAGCAATTCTCAGAGACACTGAGAACAAGATCGACAATTCCCTCCTGGCCCTTTCCCTGTAGGAGATACCGCAAGACATTTCTGTATATTGGGCACTGCGCTCTGCAGGGTGTTAGCAGAGACTTTCCCGGGACAGTGAAACCCTATGTCAGAGACACTGAGAAGAAGCCCCAATGTTCTTCCAGGCATTTTCAGTGTGGGTGCCTTCTCCACGTGGTTCCTGGTTTCACTGCAGCTCTGAAGAGAATGTTAGCAAAGCGGTAATTGGGACAGTGAAAACAGTACTCAAAGACAGGGAGAGCAAGCTCTACATTACTCTCTTGGCACTTTCGATGTGGGACATACAGCGAGATGTTTGCTGCTTTTGCATTTGGCTGTTGCGAGATTTACAGCACAAAGATATCTAGTTGATTTGAAGCAGTTCCAAGAAAGTCTAAGCATAATCCCCACTTTTCACTCCTGGCACTTTCCATGTGGGAGATATAGCAGGATGTATATTGGTTTTGAGGACAACTCAATGGACAGCGTAGGGAGAAAAGTTCCTGGCTCCTTGAATGCCGTTTCTGGAGACACTGCGATCAATGTGGGAGATATGTCAAGATGTGTGTTGGTTTTGAGGACGGCTCTCTGGAGAGTCTTAGCAAAGAGGTCACACGGATAATCAGAGCAATTCTCAGAGACACTGAGACCAAGCTCCACAATTCCCTCCTGGCCCTTTCCCTGTAGGAGATACCGCAAGACGTTGCTGTATATTGGGCACTGCGCTCTGCAGGGTGTTAGCAGAGACTTTCCCGGGACAGTGAAACCCTATGTCAGAGACACTGAGAAGAAGCCCCAATGTTCTTCCAGGCATTTTCAGTGTGGGTGCCTTCTCCACGTGGTTCCTGGTTTCACTGCAGCTCTGAAGAGAATGTTAGCAAAGAGGTAACCAGGACAGTGAAAACAGTACTCAAAGACAGGGAGAGCAAGCTCTACATTACTCTCTTGGCACTTTCGATGTGGGACATACAGCGAGATGTTTGCTGCTTTTGCGTTTGCCTGTTGCGAGATTTACAGCACAAAGATATCTAGTTGATTTGAAGCAGTTCCGAGAAAGTCTAAACATAATCCCCACTTCTCCCTCCTGGCATTTTCCACGTGGGAGATATAGCAGGATGTATATTGGTTTTGAGGACAACTCAATGGACAGTGTAGGGAGAAAAGTTCCTGGCTCCTTGAATGCCGTTTCTGGAGACACTGCGATCAATGTGGGAGATATGTCAAGATGTGTGTTGGTTTTGAGGACGGCTCTCTGGAGAGTCTTAGCAAAGAGGTCACACGGATAATCAGAGCTATTCTCAGAGACACTGAGAACAAGCTCCACAATTCCCTCCTGGCCCTTTCCCTGTAGGAGATACCGCAAGACGTTGCTGTATATTGGGCACTGCGCTCTGCAGGGTGTTAGCAGAGACTTTCCCGGGACAGTGAAACCCTATGTCAGAGACACTGAGAAGAAGCCCCAATGTTCTTCCAGGCATTTTCAGTGTGGGTGCCTTCTCCACGTGGTTCCTGGTTTCACTGCAGCTCTGAAGAGAATGTTAGCAAAGAGGTAACCAGGACAGTGAAAACAGTACTCAAAGACAGGGAGAGCAAGCTCTACATTACTCTCTTGGCACTTTCGATGTGGGACATACAGCGAGATGTTTGCTGCTTTTGCATTTGGCTGTTGCGAGATTTACAGCACAAAGATATCTAGTTGATTTGAAGCAGTTCCGAGAAAGTCTAAACATAATCCCCACTTCTCCCTCCTGGCATTTTCCATGTGGGAGATATAGCAGGATGTATATTGGTTTTGAGGACAACTCAATGGACAGTGTAGGGAGAAAAGTTCCTGGCTCCTTGAATGCCGTTTCTGGAGACACTGCGATCAATGTGGGAGATATGTCAAGATGTGTGTTGGTTTTGAGGACGGCTCTCTGGAGAGTCTTAGCAAAGAGGTCACACGGATAATCAGAGCAATTCTCAGAGACACTGAGACCAAGCTCCACAATTCCCTCCTGGCCCTTTCCTTGTAGGAGATACCGCAAGACGTTGCTGTATATTGGGCACTGCGCTCTGCAGGGTGTTAGCAGAGACTTTCCCGGGACAGTGAAACCCTATGTCAGAGACACTGAGAAGAAGCCCCAATGTTCGTTCCTTCCAGGCATTTTCAGTGTGGGTGCCTTCTCCACGTGGTTCCTGGTTTCACTGCAGCTCTGAAGAGAATGTTAGCAAAGAGGTAACCGGGACAGTGAAAAGAGTACTCAAAGACAGGGAGAGCAAGCTCTACATTACTCTCTTGGCACTTTCGATGTGGGACATACAGCGAGATGTTTGCTGCTTTTGCATTTGGCTGTTGGGAGATTTACAGCACAAAGATATCTAGTTGATTTGAAGCAGTTCCGAGAAAGTCTAAGCATAATCCCCACTTTTCCCTCCTGGCACTTTCCATGTGGGAGATATAGCAGGATGTATATTGGTTTTGAGGACAACTCAATGGACAGTGTAGGGAGAAAAGTTCCTGGCTCCTTGAATGCCGTTTCTGGAGACACTGCGATCAATGTGGGAGATATGTCAAGATGTGTGTTGGTTTTGAGGACGGCTCTCTGGAGAGTCTTAGCAAAGAGGTCACACGGATAATCAGAGCAATTCTCAGAGACACTGAGAACAAGATCGACAATTCCCTCCTGGCACTTTCCCTGTAGGAGATACCGCAAGACATTTCTGTATATTGGGCACTGCGCTCTGCAGGGTGTTAGCAGAGACTTTCCCGGGACAGTGAAACCCTATGTCAGAGACACTGAGAAGAAGCCCCAATGTTCTTCCAGGCATTTTCAGTGTGGGTGCCTTCTCCACGTGGTTCCTGGTTTCACTGCAGCTCTGAAGAGAATGTTAGCAAAGCGGTAATTGGGACAGTGAAAACAGTACTCAAAGACAGGGAGAGCAAGCTCTACATTACTCTCTTGGCACTTTGGATGTGGGACATACAGCGAGATGTTTGCTGCTTTTGCATTTGGCTGTTGCGAGATTTACAGCACAAAGATATCTAGTTGATTTGAAGCAGTTCCGAGAAAGTCTAAGCATAATCCCCACTTTTCACTCCTGGCACTTTCCATGTGGGAGATATAGCAGGATGTATATTGGTTTTGAGGACAACTCAATGGACAGCGTAGGGAGAAAAGTTCCTGGCTCCTTGAATGCCGTTTCTGGAGACACTGCGATCAATGTGGGAGATATGTCAAGATGTGTGTTGGTTTTGAGGACGGCTCTCTGGAGAGTCTTAGCAAAGAGGTCACACGGATAATCAGAGCAATTCTCAGAGACACTGAGACCAAGCTCCACAATTCCCTCCTGGCCCTTTCCCTGTAGGAGATACCGCAAGACGTTGCTGTATATTGGGCACTGCGCTCTGCAGGGTGTTAGCAGAGACTTTCCCGGGACAGTGAAACCCTATGTCAGAGACACTGAGAAGAAGCCCCAATGTTCTTCCAGGCATTTTCAGTGTGGGTGCCTTCTCCACGTGGTTCCTGGTTTCACTGCAGCTCTGAAGAGAATGTTAGCAAAGAGGTAACCAGGACAGTGAAAACAGTACTCAAAGACAGGGAGAGCAAGCTCTACATTACTCTCTTGGCACTTTCGATGTGGGACATACAGCGAGATGTTTGCTGCTTTTGCGTTTGCCTGTTGCGAGATTTACAGCACAAAGATATCTAGTTGATTTGAAGCAGTTCCGAGAAAGTCTAAACATAATCCCCACTTCTCCCTCCTGGCATTTTCCACGTGGGAGATATAGCAGGATGTATATTGGTTTTGAGGACAACTCAATGGACAGTGTAGGGAGAAAAGTTCCTGGCTCCTTGAATGCCGTTTCTGGAGACACTGCGATCAATGTGGGAGATATGTCAAGATGTGTGTTGGTTTTGAGGACGGCTCTCTGGAGAGTCTTAGCAAAGAGGTCACACGGATAATCAGAGCTATTCTCAGAGACACTGAGACCAAGCTCCACAATTCCCTCCTGGCCCTTTCCCTGTAGGAGATACCGCAAGACGTTGCTGTATATTGGGCACTGCGCTCTGCAGGGTGTTAGCAGAGACTTTCCCGGGACAGTGAAACCCTATGTCAGAGACACTGAGAAGAAGCCCCAATGTTCTTCCAGGCATTTTCAGTGTGGGTGCCTTCTCCACGTGGTTCCTGGTTTCACTGCAGCTCTGAAGAGAATGTTAGCAAAGAGGTAACCAGGACAGTGAAAAGAGTACTCAAAGACAGGGAGAGCAAGCTCTACATTACTCTCTTGGCACTTTCGATGTGGGACATACAGCGAGATGTTTGCTGCTTTTGCATTTGGCTGTTGAGAGATTTACAGCACAAAGATATCTGGTTAATTTGAAGCAGTTCCAAGAAAGTCTAAACATAATCCCCACTTCTCCCTCCTGGCATTTTCCATGTGGGAGATATAGCAGGATGTATATTGGTTTTGAGGACAACTCAATGGACAGTGTAGGGAGAAAAGTTCCTGGCTCCTTGAATGCCGTTTCTGGAGACACTGCGATCAATGTGGGAGATATGTCAAGATGTGTGTTGGTTTTGAGGACGGCTCTCTGGAGAGTCTTAGCAAAGAGGTCACACGGATGATCAGAGCAATTCTCAGAGACACTGAGACCAAGCTCCACAATTCCCTCCTGGCCCTTTCCCTGTAGGAGATACCGCAAGACGTTTCTGTATATTGGGCACTGCGCTCTGCAGGGTGTTAGCAGAGACTTTCCCGGGACAGTGAAACCCTATGTCAGAGACACTGAGAAGAAGCCCCAATGTTCTTCCAGGCATTTTCAGTGTGGGTGCCTTCTCCACGTGGTTCCTGGTTTCACTGCAGCTCTGAAGAGAATGTTAGCAAAGAGGTAACCAGGACAGTGAAAACAGTACTCAAAGACAGGGAGAGCAAGCTCTACATTACTCTCTTGGCACTTTCGATGTGGGACATACAGCGAGATGTTTGCTGCTTTTGCATTTGGCTGTTGCGAGATTTACAGCACAAAGATATCTAGTTGATTTGAAGCAGTTCCGAGAAAGTCTAAACATAATCCCCACTTCTCCCTCCTGGCATTTTCCATGTGGGAGATATAGCAGGATGTATATTGGTTTTGAGGACAACTCAATGGACAGTGTAGGGAGAAAAGTTCCTGGCTCCTTGAATGCCGTTTCTGGAGACACTGCGATCAATGTGGGAGATATGTCAAGATGTGTGTTGGTTTTGAGGACGGCTCTCTGGAGAGTCTTAGCAAAGAGGTCACACGGATAATCAGAGCAATTCTCAGAGACACTGAGACCAAGCTCCACAATTCCCTCCTGGCCCTTTCCTTGTAGGAGATACCGCAAGACGTTGCTGTATATTGGGCACTGCGCTCTGCAGGGTGTTAGCAGAGACTTTCCCGGGACAGTGAAACCCTATGTCAGAGACACTGAGAAGAAGCCCCAATGTTCGTTCCTTCCAGGCATTTTCAGTGTGGGTGCCTTCTCCACGTGGTTCCTGGTTTCACTGCAGCTCTGAAGAGAATGTTAGCAAAGAGGTAACCGGGACAGTGAAAAGAGTACTCAAAGACAGGGAGAGCAAGCTCTACATTACTCTCTTGGCACTTTCGATGTGGGACATACAGCGAGATGTTTGCTGCTTTTGCATTTGGCTGTTGCGAGATTTACAGCACAAAGATATCTAGTTGATTTGAAGCAGTTCCGAGAAAGTCTAAGCATAATCCCCACTTTTCCCTCCTGGCACTTTCCATGTGGGAGATATAGCAGGATGTATATTGGTTTTGAGGACAACTCAATGGACAGTGTAGGGAGAAAAGTTCCTGGCTCCTTGAATGCCGTTTCTGGAGACACTGCGATCAATGTGGGAGATATGTCAAGATGTGTGTTGGTTTTGAGGACGGCTCTCTGGAGAGTCTTAGCAAAGAGGTCACACGGATAATCAGAGCAATTCTCAGAGACACTGAGAACAAGATCGACAATTCCCTCCTGGCACTTTCCCTGTAGGAGATACCGCAAGACATTTCTGTATATTGGGCACTGCGCTCTGCAGGGTGTTAGCAGAGACTTTCCCGGGACAGTGAAACCCTATGTCAGAGACACTGAGAAGAAGCCCCAATGTTCTTCCAGGCATTTTCAGTGTGGGTGCCTTCTCCACGTGGTTCCTGGTTTCACTGCAGCTCTGAAGAGAATGTTAGCAAAGCGGTAATTGGGACAGTGAAAACAGTACTCAAAGACAGGGAGAGCAAGCTCTACATTACTCTCTTGGCACTTTGGATGTGGGACATACAGCGAGATGTTTGCTGCTTTTGCATTTGGCTGTTGCGAGATTTACAGCACAAAGATATCTAGTTGATTTGAAGCAGTTCCGAGAAAGTCTAAGCATAATCCCCACTTTTCACTCCTGGCACTTTCCATGTGGGAGATATAGCAGGATGTATATTGGTTTTGAGGACAACTCAATGGACAGCGTAGGGAGAAAAGTTCCTGGCTCCTTGAATGCCGTTTCTGGAGACACTGCGATCAATGTGGGAGATATGTCAAGATGTGTGTTGGTTTTGAGGACGGCTCTCTGGAGAGTCTTAGCAAAGAGGTCACACGGATAATCAGAGCAATTCTCAGAGACACTGAGACCAAGCTCCACAATTCCCTCCTGGCCCTTTCCCTGTAGGAGATACCGCAAGACGTTGCTGTATATTGGGCACTGCGCTCTGCAGGGTGTTAGCAGAGACTTTCCCGGGACAGTGAAACCCTATGTCGGAGACACTGAGAAGAAGCCCCAATGTTCTTCCAGGCATTTTCAGTGTGGGTGCCTTCTCCACGTGGTTCCTGGTTTCACTGCAGCTCTGAAGAGAATGTTAGCAAAGAGGTAACCAGGACAGTGAAAACAGTACTCAAAGACAGGGAGAGCAAGCTCTACATTACTCTCTTGGCACTTTCGATGTGGGACATACAGCGAGATGTTTGCTGCTTTTGCGTTTGCCTGTTGCGAGATTTACAGCACAAAGATATCTGGTTAATTTGAAGCAGTTCCGAGAAAGTCTAAACATAATCCCCACTTCTCCCTCCTGGCATTTTCCATGTGGGAGATATAGCAGGATGTATATTGGTTTTGAGGACAACTCAATGGACAGTGTAGGGAGAAAAGTTCCTGGCTCCTTGAATGCCGTTTCTGGAGACACTGCGATCAATGTGGGAGATATGTCAAGATGTGTGTTGGTTTTGAGGACGGCTCTCTGGAGAGTCTTAGCAAAGAGGTCACACGGATGATCAGAGCAATTCTCAGAGACACTGAGACCAAGCTCCACAATTCCCTCCTGGCCCTTTCCCTGTAGGAGATACCGCAAGACGTTTCTGTATATTGGGCACTGCGCTCTGCAGGGTGTTAGCAGAGACTTTCCCGGGACAGTGAAACCCTATGTCAGAGACACTGAGAAGAAGCCCCAATGTTCTTCCAGGCATTTTCAGTGTGGGTGCCTTCTCCACGTGGTTCCTGGTTTCACTGCAGCTCTGAAGAGAATGTTAGCAAAGCGGTAATTGGGACAGTGAAAACAGTACTCAAAGACAGGGAGAGCAAGCTCTACATTACTCTCTTGGCACTTTCGATGTGGGACATACAGCGAGATGTTTGCTGCTTTTGCATTTGGCTGTTGCGAGATTTACAGCACAAAGATATCTAGTTGATTTGAAGCAGTTCCGAGAAAGTCTAAGCATAATCCCCACTTTTCCCTCCTGGCACTTTCCATGTGGGAGATATAGCAGGATGTATATTGGTTTTGAGGACAACTCAATGGACAGCGTAGGGAGAAAAGTTCCTGGCTCCTTGAATGCCGTTTCTGGAGACACTGCGATCAATGTGGGAGATATGTCAAGATGTGTGTTGGTTTTGAGGACGGCTCTCTGGAGAGTCTTAGCAAAGAGGTCACACGGATAATCAGAGCAATTCTCAGAGACACTGAGACCAAGCTCCACAATTCCCTCCTGGCCCTTTCCCTGTAGGAGATACCGCAAGACATTTCTGTATATTGGGCACTGCGCTCTGCAAGGTGTTAGCAGAGACTTTCCCGGGACAGTGAAACCCTATGTCAGAGACACTGAGAAGAAGCCGCAATGTTCTTCCAGGCATTTTCAGTGTGGGTGCCTTCTCCACGTGGTTCCTGGTTTCACTGCAGCTCTGAAGAGAATGTTAGCTAAGAGGTAACCGGGACAGTGAAAACAGTACTCAAAGACAGGGAGAGCAAGCTCTACATTACTCTCTTGGCACTTTCGATGTGGGACATACAGCGAGATGTTTGCTGCTTTTGCATTTGGCTGTTGCGAGATTTACAGCACAAAGATATCTAGTTGATTTGAAGCAGTTCCGAGAAAGTCTAAACATAATCCCCACTTCTCCCTCCTGGCATTTTCCATGTGGGAGATATAGCAGGATGTATATTGGTTTTGAGGACAACTCAATGGACAGTGTAGGGAGAAAAGTTCCTGGCTCCTTGAATGCCGTTTCTGGAGACACTGCGATCAATGTGGGAGATATGTCAAGATGTGTGTTGGTTTTGAGGACGGCTCTCTGGAGAGTCTTAGCAAAGAGGTCACACGGATAATCAGAGCTATTCTCAGAGACACTGAGAACAAGCTCCACAATTCCCTCCTGGCCCTTTCCCTGTAGGAGATACCGCAAGACGTTGCTGTATATTGGGCACTGCGCTCTGCAGGGTGTTAGCAGAGACTTTCCCGGGACAGTGAAACCCTATGTCAGAGACACTGAGAAGAAGCCCCAATGTTCTTCCAGGCATTTTCAGTGTGGGTGCCTTCTCCACGTGGTTCCTGGTTTCACTGCAGCTCTGAAGAGAATGTTAGCAAAGAGGTAACCAGGACAGTGAAAACAGTACTCAAAGACAGGGAGAGCAAGCTCTACATTACTCTCTTGGCACTTTCGATGTGGGACATACAGCGAGATGTTTGCTGCTTTTGCATTTGGCTGTTGCGAGATTTACAGCACAAAGCTATCTAGTTGATTTGAAGCAGTTCCGAGAAAGTCTAAACATAATCCCCACTTCTCCCTCCTGGCATTTTCCATGTGGGAGATATAGCAGGATGTATATTGGTTTTGAGGACAACTCAATGGACAGTGTAGGGAGAAAAGTTCCTGGCTCCTTGAATGCCGTTTCTGGAGACACTGCGATCAATGTGGGAGATATGTCAAGATGTGTGTTGGTTTTGAGGACGGCTCTCTGGAGAGTCTTAGCAAAGAGGTCACACGGATAATCAGAGCAATTCTCAGAGACACTGAGACCAAGCTCCACAATTCCCTCCTGGCCCTTTCCTTGTAGGAGATACCGCAAGACGTTGCTGTATATTGGGCACTGCGCTCTGCAGGGTGTTAGCAGAGACTTTCCCGGGACAGTGAAACCCTATGTCAGAGACACTGAGAAGAAGCCCCAATGTTCGTTCCTTCCAGGCATTTTCAGTGTGGGTGCCTTCTCCACGTGGTTCCTGGTTTCACTGCAGCTCTGAAGAGAATGTTAGCAAAGAGGTAACCGGGACAGTGAAAAGAGTACTCAAAGACAGGGAGAGCAAGCTCTACATTACTCTCTTGGCACTTTCGATGTGGGACATACAGCGAGATGTTTGCTGCTTTTGCATTTGGCTGTTGCGAGATTTACAGCACAAAGATATCTAGTTGATTTGAAGCAGTTCCGAGAAAGTCTAAGCATAATCCCCACTTTTCCCTCCTGGCACTTTCCATGTGGGAGATATAGCAGGATGTATATTGGTTTTGAGGACAACTCAATGGACAGTGTAGGGAGAAAAGTTCCTGGCTCCTTGAATGCCGTTTCTGGAGACACTGCGATCAATGTGGGAGATATGTCAAGATGTGTGTTGGTTTTGAGGACGGCTCTCTGGAGAGTCTTAGCAAAGAGGTCACACGGATAATCAGAGCAATTCTCAGAGACACTGAGAACAAGATCGACAATTCCCTCCTGGCACTTTCCCTGTAGGAGATACCGCAAGACATTTCTGTATATTGGGCACTGCGCTCTGCAGGGTGTTAGCAGAGACTTTCCCGGGACAGTGAAACCCTATGTCAGAGACACTGAGAAGAAGCCCCAATGTTCTTCCAGGCATTTTCAGTGTGGGTGCCTTCTCCACGTGGTTCCTGGTTTCACTGCAGCTCTGAAGAGAATGTTAGCTAAGAGGTAACCGGGACAGTGAAAACAGTACTCAAATACAGGGAGAGCAAGCTCTACATTACTCTCTTGGCACTTTCGATGTGGGACATACAGCGAGATGTTTGCTGCTTTTGCATTTGCCTGTTGCGAGATTTACAGCACAAAGATATCTAGTTGATTTGAAGCAGTTCCGAGAAAGTCTAAACATAATCCCCACTTCTCCCTCCTGGCATTTTCCATGTGGGAGATATAGCAGGATGTATATTGGTTTTGAGGACAACTGAATGGACAGTGTAGGGAGAAAAGTTCCTGGCTCCTTGAATGCCGTTTCTGGAGACACTGCGATCAATGTGGGAGATATGTCAAGATGTGTGTTGGTTTTGAGGACGGCTCTCTGGAGAGCCTTAGCAAAGAGGTCACACGGATAATCAGAGCAATTCTCAGAGACACTAAGAACAAGCTCCACAATTCCCTCCTGGCCCTTTCCCTGTAGGAGATACCGCAAGACATTTCTGTATATTGGGCACTGCGCTCTGCAGGGTGTTAGCAGAGACTTTCCCGGGACAGTGAAACCCTATGTCAGAGACACTGAGAAGAAGCCCCAATGTTCTTCCAGGCATTTTCAGTGTGGGTGCCTTCTCCACGTGGTTCCTGGTTTCACTGCAGCTCTGAAGAGAATGTTAGCAAAGCGGTAATTGGGACAGTGAAAACAGTACTCAAAGACAGGGAGAGCAAGCTCTACATTACTCTCTTGGCACTTTCGATGTGGGACATACAGCGAGATGTTTGCTGCTTTTGCATTTGCCTGTTGCGAGATTTACAGCACAAAGATATCTAGTTAATTTGAAGCAGTTCCAAGAAAGTCTAAACATAATCCCCACTTCTCCCTCCTGGCATTTTCCATGTGGGAGATATAGCAGGATGTATATTGGTTTTGAGGACAACTCAATGGACAGTGTAGGGAGAAAAGTTCCTGGCTCCTTGAATGCCGTTTCTGGAGACACTGCGATCAATGTGGGAGATATGTCAAGATGTGTGTTGGTTTTGAGGACGGCTCTCTGGAGAGTCTTAGCAAAGAGGTCACACAGATAATCAGAGCAATTCTCAGAGACACTGAGAACAAGATCGACAATTCCCTCCTGGCCCTTTCCCTGTAGGAGATACCGCAAGACATTTCTGTATATTGGGCACTGCGCTCTGCAGGGTGTTAGCAGAGACTTTCCCGGGACAGTGAAACCCTATGTCAGAGACACTGAGAAGAAGCCCCAATGTTCTTCCAGGCATTTTCAGTGTGGGTGCCTTCTCCACGTGGTTCCTGGTTTCACTGCAGCTCTGAAGAGAATGTTAGCAAAGCGGTAATTGGGACAGTGAAAACAGTACTCAAAGACAGGGAGAGCAAGCTCTACATTACTCTCTTGGCACTTTCGATGTGGGACATACAGCGAGATGTTTGCTGCTTTTGCATTTGGCTGTTGCGAGATTTACAGCACAAAGATATCTAGTTGATTTGAAGCAGTTCCAAGAAAGTCTAAGCATAATCCCCACTTTTCACTCCTGGCACTTTCCATGTGGGAGATATAGCAGGATGTATATTGGTTTTGAGGACAACTCAATGGACAGCGTAGGGAGAAAAGTTCCTGGCTCCTTGAATGCCGTTTCTGGAGACACTGCGATCAATGTGGGAGATATGTCAAGATGTGTGTTGGTTTTGAGGACGGCTCTCTGGAGAGTCTTAGCAAAGAGGTCACACGGATAATCAGAGCAATTCTCAGAGACACTGAGACCAAGCTCCACAATTCCCTCCTGGCCCTTTCCCTGTAGGAGATACCGCAAGACGTTGCTGTATATTGGGCACTGCGCTCTGCAGGGTGTTAGCAGAGACTTTCCCGGGACAGTGAAACCCTATGTCAGAGACACTGAGAAGAAGCCCCAATGTTCTTCCAGGCATTTTCAGTGTGGGTGCCTTCTCCACGTGGTTCCTGGTTTCACTGCAGCTCTGAAGAGAATGTTAGCAAAGAGGTAACCAGGACAGTGAAAACAGTACTCAAAGACAGGGAGAGCAAGCTCTACATTACTCTCTTGGCACTTTCGATGTGGGACATACAGCGAGATGTTTGCTGCTTTTGCGTTTGCCTGTTGCGAGATTTACAGCACAAAGATATCTAGTTGATTTGAAGCAGTTCCGAGAAAGTCTAAACATAATCCCCACTTCTCCCTCCTGGCATTTTCCACGTGGGAGATATAGCAGGATGTATATTGGTTTTGAGGACAACTCAATGGACAGTGTAGGGAGAAAAGTTCCTGGCTCCTTGAATGCCGTTTCTGGAGACACTGCGATCAATGTGGGAGATATGTCAAGATGTGTGTTGGTTTTGAGGACGGCTCTCTGGAGAGTCTTAGCAAAGAGGTCACACGGATAATCAGAGCTATTCTCAGAGACACTGAGAACAAGCTCCACAATTCCCTCCTGGCCCTTTCCCTGTAGGAGATACCGCAAGACGTTGCTGTATATTGGGCACTGCGCTCTGCAGGGTGTTAGCAGAGACTTTCCCGGGACAGTGAAACCCTATGTCAGAGACACTGAGAAGAAGCCCCAATGTTCTTCCAGGCATTTTCAGTGTGGGTGCCTTCTCCACGTGGTTCCTGGTTTCACTGCAGCTCTGAAGAGAATGTTAGCAAAGAGGTAACCAGGACAGTGAAAACAGTACTCAAAGACAGGGAGAGCAAGCTCTACATTACTCTCTTGGCACTTTCGATGTGGGACATACAGCGAGATGTTTGCTGCTTTTGCATTTGGCTGTTGCGAGATTTACAGCACAAAGATATCTAGTTGATTTGAAGCAGTTCCGAGAAAGTCTAAACATAATCCCCACTTCTCCCTCCTGGCATTTTCCATGTGGGAGATATAGCAGGATGTATATTGGTTTTGAGGACAACTCAATGGACAGTGTAGGGAGAAAAGTTCCTGGCTCCTTGAATGCCGTTTCTGGAGACACTGCGATCAATGTGGGAGATATGTCAAGATGTGTGTTGGTTTTGAGGACGGCTCTCTGGAGAGTCTTAGCAAAGAGGTCACACGGATAATCAGAGCAATTCTCAGAGACACTGAGACCAAGCTCCACAATTCCCTCCTGGCCCTTTCCTTGTAGGAGATACCGCAAGACGTTGCTGTATATTGGGCACTGCGCTCTGCAGGGTGTTAGCAGAGACTTTCCCGGGACAGTGAAACCCTATGTCAGAGACACTGAGAAGAAGCCCCAATGTTCGTTCCTTCCAGGCATTTTCAGTGTGGGTGCCTTCTCCACGTGGTTCCTGGTTTCACTGCAGCTCTGAAGAGAATGTTAGCAAAGAGGTAACCGGGACAGTGAAAAGAGTACTCAAAGACAGGGAGAGCAAGCTCTACATTACTCTCTTGGCACTTTCGATGTGGGACATACAGCGAGATGTTTGCTGCTTTTGCATTTGGCTGTTGCGAGATTTACAGCACAAAGATATCTAGTTGATTTGAAGCAGTTCCGAGAAAGTCTAAGCATAATCCCCACTTTTCCCTCCTGGCACTTTCCATGTGGGAGATATAGCAGGATGTATATTGGTTTTGAGGACAACTCAATGGACAGTGTAGGGAGAAAAGTTCCTGGCTCCTTGAATGCCGTTTCTGGAGACACTGCGATCAATGTGGGAGATATGTCAAGATGTGTGTTGGTTTTGAGGACGGCTCTCTGGAGAGTCTTAGCAAAGAGGTCACACGGATAATCAGAGCAATTCTCAGAGACACTGAGAACAAGATCGACAATTCCCTCCTGGCACTTTCCCTGTAGGAGATACCGCAAGACATTTCTGTATATTGGGCACTGCGCTCTGCAGGGTGTTAGCAGAGACTTTCCCGGGACAGTGAAACCCTATGTCAGAGACACTGAGAAGAAGCCCCAATGTTCTTCCAGGCATTTTCAGTGTGGGTGCCTTCTCCACGTGGTTCCTGGTTTCACTGCAGCTCTGAAGAGAATGTTAGCAAAGCGGTAATTGGGACAGTGAAAACAGTACTCAAAGACAGGGAGAGCAAGCTCTACATTACTCTCTTGGCACTTTGGATGTGGGACATACAGCGAGATGTTTGCTGCTTTTGCATTTGGCTGTTGCGAGATTTACAGCACAAAGATATCTAGTTGATTTGAAGCAGTTCCGAGAAAGTCTAAGCATAATCCCCACTTTTCACTCCTGGCACTTTCCATGTGGGAGATATAGCAGGATGTATATTGGTTTTGAGGACAACTCAATGGACAGCGTAGGGAGAAAAGTTCCTGGCTCCTTGAATGCCGTTTCTGGAGACACTGCGATCAATGTGGGAGATATGTCAAGATGTGTGTTGGTTTTGAGGACGGCTCTCTGGAGAGTCTTAGCAAAGAGGTCACACGGATAATCAGAGCAATTCTCAGAGACACTGAGACCAAGCTCCACAATTCCCTCCTGGCCCTTTCCCTGTAGGAGATACCGCAAGACGTTGCTGTATATTGGGCACTGCGCTCTGCAGGGTGTTAGCAGAGACTTTCCCGGGACAGTGAAACCCTATGTCAGAGACACTGAGAAGAAGCCCCAATGTTCTTCCAGGCATTTTCAGTGTGGGTGCCTTCTCCACGTGGTTCCTGGTTTCACTGCAGCTCTGAAGAGAATGTTAGCAAAGAGGTAACCAGGACAGTGAAAACAGTACTCAAAGACAGGGAGAGCAAGCTCTACATTACTCTCTTGGCACTTTCGATGTGGGACATACAGCGAGATGTTTGCTGCTTTTGCGTTTGCCTGTTGCGAGATTTACAGCACAAAGATATCTAGTTGATTTGAAGCAGTTCCGAGAA
Organism: Larus michahellis; assembly: GCF_964199755.1. NCBI lineage: Eukaryota > Metazoa > Chordata > Aves > Charadriiformes > Laridae > Larus > Larus michahellis. The sequence continues at coordinate 183,510 of NW_027435886.1, read as the reverse complement.
AGTCTAAACATAATCCCCACTTCTCCCTCCTGGCATTTTCCACGTGGGAGATATAGCAGGATGTATATTGGTTTTGAGGACAACTCAATGGACAGTGTAGGGAGAAAAGTTCCTGGCTCCTTGAATGCCGTTTCTGGAGACACTGCGATCAATGTGGGAGATATGTCAAGATGTGTGTTGGTTTTGAGGACGGCTCTCTGGAGAGTCTTAGCAAAGAGGTCACACGGATAATCAGAGCTATTCTCAGAGACACTGAGACCAAGCTCCACAATTCCCTCCTGGCCCTTTCCCTGTAGGAGATACCGCAAGACGTTGCTGTATATTGGGCACTGCGCTCTGCAGGGTGTTAGCAGAGACTTTCCCGGGACAGTGAAACCCTATGTCAGAGACACTGAGAAGAAGCCCCAATGTTCTTCCAGGCATTTTCAGTGTGGGTGCCTTCTCCACGTGGTTCCTGGTTTCACTGCAGCTCTGAAGAGAATGTTAGCAAAGAGGTAACCAGGACAGTGAAAAGAGTACTCAAAGACAGGGAGAGCAAGCTCTACATTACTCTCTTGGCACTTTCGATGTGGGACATACAGCGAGATGTTTGCTGCTTTTGCATTTGGCTGTTGAGAGATTTACAGCACAAAGATATCTGGTTAATTTGAAGCAGTTCCAAGAAAGTCTAAACATAATCCCCACTTCTCCCTCCTGGCATTTTCCATGTGGGAGATATAGCAGGATGTATATTGGTTTTGAGGACAACTCAATGGACAGTGTAGGGAGAAAAGTTCCTGGCTCCTTGAATGCCGTTTCTGGAGACACTGCGATCAATGTGGGAGATATGTCAAGATGTGTGTTGGTTTTGAGGACGGCTCTCTGGAGAGTCTTAGCAAAGAGGTCACACGGATGATCAGAGCAATTCTCAGAGACACTGAGACCAAGCTCCACAATTCCCTCCTGGCCCTTTCCCTGTAGGAGATACCGCAAGACGTTTCTGTATATTGGGCACTGCGCTCTGCAGGGTGTTAGCAGAGACTTTCCCGGGACAGTGAAACCCTATGTCAGAGACACTGAGAAGAAGCCCCAATGTTCTTCCAGGCATTTTCAGTGTGGGTGCCTTCTCCACGTGGTTCCTGGTTTCACTGCAGCTCTGAAGAGAATGTTAGCAAAGAGGTAACCAGGACAGTGAAAACAGTACTCAAAGACAGGGAGAGCAAGCTCTACATTACTCTCTTGGCACTTTCGATGTGGGACATACAGCGAGATGTTTGCTGCTTTTGCATTTGGCTGTTGCGAGATTTACAGCACAAAGATATCTAGTTGATTTGAAGCAGTTCCGAGAAAGTCTAAACATAATCCCCACTTCTCCCTCCTGGCATTTTCCATGTGGGAGATATAGCAGGATGTATATTGGTTTTGAGGACAACTCAATGGACAGTGTAGGGAGAAAAGTTCCTGGCTCCTTGAATGCCGTTTCTGGAGACACTGCGATCAATGTGGGAGATATGTCAAGATGTGTGTTGGTTTTGAGGACGGCTCTCTGGAGAGTCTTAGCAAAGAGGTCACACGGATAATCAGAGCAATTCTCAGAGACACTGAGACCAAGCTCCACAATTCCCTCCTGGCCCTTTCCTTGTAGGAGATACCGCAAGACGTTGCTGTATATTGGGCACTGCGCTCTGCAGGGTGTTAGCAGAGACTTTCCCGGGACAGTGAAACCCTATGTCAGAGACACTGAGAAGAAGCCCCAATGTTCGTTCCTTCCAGGCATTTTCAGTGTGGGTGCCTTCTCCACGTGGTTCCTGGTTTCACTGCAGCTCTGAAGAGAATGTTAGCAAAGAGGTAACCGGGACAGTGAAAAGAGTACTCAAAGACAGGGAGAGCAAGCTCTACATTACTCTCTTGGCACTTTCGATGTGGGACATACAGCGAGATGTTTGCTGCTTTTGCATTTGGCTGTTGCGAGATTTACAGCACAAAGATATCTAGTTGATTTGAAGCAGTTCCGAGAAAGTCTAAGCATAATCCCCACTTTTCCCTCCTGGCACTTTCCATGTGGGAGATATAGCAGGATGTATATTGGTTTTGAGGACAACTCAATGGACAGTGTAGGGAGAAAAGTTCCTGGCTCCTTGAATGCCGTTTCTGGAGACACTGCGATCAATGTGGGAGATATGTCAAGATGTGTGTTGGTTTTGAGGACGGCTCTCTGGAGAGTCTTAGCAAAGAGGTCACACGGATAATCAGAGCAATTCTCAGAGACACTGAGAACAAGATCGACAATTCCCTCCTGGCACTTTCCCTGTAGGAGATACCGCAAGACATTTCTGTATATTGGGCACTGCGCTCTGCAGGGTGTTAGCAGAGACTTTCCCGGGACAGTGAAACCCTATGTCAGAGACACTGAGAAGAAGCCCCAATGTTCTTCCAGGCATTTTCAGTGTGGGTGCCTTCTCCACGTGGTTCCTGGTTTCACTGCAGCTCTGAAGAGAATGTTAGCAAAGCGGTAATTGGGACAGTGAAAACAGTACTCAAAGACAGGGAGAGCAAGCTCTACATTACTCTCTTGGCACTTTGGATGTGGGACATACAGCGAGATGTTTGCTGCTTTTGCATTTGGCTGTTGCGAGATTTACAGCACAAAGATATCTAGTTGATTTGAAGCAGTTCCGAGAAAGTCTAAGCATAATCCCCACTTTTCACTCCTGGCACTTTCCATGTGGGAGATATAGCAGGATGTATATTGGTTTTGAGGACAACTCAATGGACAGCGTAGGGAGAAAAGTTCCTGGCTCCTTGAATGCCGTTTCTGGAGACACTGCGATCAATGTGGGAGATATGTCAAGATGTGTGTTGGTTTTGAGGACGGCTCTCTGGAGAGTCTTAGCAAAGAGGTCACACGGATAATCAGAGCAATTCTCAGAGACACTGAGACCAAGCTCCACAATTCCCTCCTGGCCCTTTCCCTGTAGGAGATACCGCAAGACGTTGCTGTATATTGGGCACTGCGCTCTGCAGGGTGTTAGCAGAGACTTTCCCGGGACAGTGAAACCCTATGTCAGAGACACTGAGAAGAAGCCCCAATGTTCTTCCAGGCATTTTCAGTGTGGGTGCCTTCTCCACGTGGTTCCTGGTTTCACTGCAGCTCTGAAGAGAATGTTAGCAAAGAGGTAACCAGGACAGTGAAAACAGTACTCAAAGACAGGGAGAGCAAGCTCTACATTACTCTCTTGGCACTTTCGATGTGGGACATACAGCGAGATGTTTGCTGCTTTTGCGTTTGCCTGTTGCGAGATTTACAGCACAAAGATATCTAGTTGATTTGAAGCAGTTCCGAGAAAGTCTAAACATAATCCCCACTTCTCCCTCCTGGCATTTTCCACGTGGGAGATATAGCAGGATGTATATTGGTTTTGAGGACAACTCAATGGACAGTGTAGGGAGAAAAGTTCCTGGCTCCTTGAATGCCGTTTCTGGAGACACTGCGATCAATGTGGGAGATATGTCAAGATGTGTGTTGGTTTTGAGGACGGCTCTCTGGAGAGTCTTAGCAAAGAGGTCACACGGATAATCAGAGCTATTCTCAGAGACACTGAGACCAAGCTCCACAATTCCCTCCTGGCCCTTTCCCTGTAGGAGATACCGCAAGACGTTGCTGTATATTGGGCACTGCGCTCTGCAGGGTGTTAGCAGAGACTTTCCCGGGACAGTGAAACCCTATGTCAGAGACACTGAGAAGAAGCCCCAATGTTCTTCCAGGCATTTTCAGTGTGGGTGCCTTCTCCACGTGGTTCCTGGTTTCACTGCAGCTCTGAAGAGAATGTTAGCAAAGAGGTAACCAGGACAGTGAAAAGAGTACTCAAAGACAGGGAGAGCAAGCTCTACATTACTCTCTTGGCACTTTCGATGTGGGACATACAGCGAGATGTTTGCTGCTTTTGCATTTGGCTGTTGAGAGATTTACAGCACAAAGATATCTGGTTAATTTGAAGCAGTTCCAAGAAAGTCTAAACATAATCCCCACTTCTCCCTCCTGGCATTTTCCATGTGGGAGATATAGCAGGATGTATATTGGTTTTGAGGACAACTCAATGGACAGTGTAGGGAGAAAAGTTCCTGGCTCCTTGAATGCCGTTTCTGGAGACACTGCGATCAATGTGGGAGATATGTCAAGATGTGTGTTGGTTTTGAGGACGGCTCTCTGGAGAGTCTTAGCAAAGAGGTCACACGGATGATCAGAGCAATTCTCAGAGACACTGAGACCAAGCTCCACAATTCCCTCCTGGCCCTTTCCCTGTAGGAGATACCGCAAGACGTTTCTGTATATTGGGCACTGCGCTCTGCAGGGTGTTAGCAGAGACTTTCCCGGGACAGTGAAACCCTATGTCAGAGACACTGAGAAGAAGCCCCAATGTTCTTCCAGGCATTTTCAGTGTGGGTGCCTTCTCCACGTGGTTCCTGGTTTCACTGCAGCTCTGAAGAGAATGTTAGCAAAGCGGTAATTGGGACAGTGAAAACAGTACTCAAAGACAGGGAGAGCAAGCTCTACATTACTCTCTTGGCACTTTCGATGTGGGACATACAGCGAGATGTTTGCTGCTTTTGCATTTGGCTGTTGCGAGATTTACAGCACAAAGATATCTAGTTGATTTGAAGCAGTTCCGAGAAAGTCTAAGCATAATCCCCACTTTTCCCTCCTGGCACTTTCCATGTGGGAGATATAGCAGGATGTATATTGGTTTTGAGGACAACTCAATGGACAGCGTAGGGAGAAAAGTTCCTGGCTCCTTGAATGCCGTTTCTGGAGACACTGCGATCAATGTGGGAGATATGTCAAGATGTGTGTTGGTTTTGAGGACGGCTCTCTGGAGAGTCTTAGCAAAGAGGTCACACGGATAATCAGAGCAATTCTCAGAGACACTGAGACCAAGCTCCACAATTCCCTCCTGGCCCTTTCCCTGTAGGAGATACCGCAAGACATTTCTGTATATTGGGCACTGCGCTCTGCAAGGTGTTAGCAGAGACTTTCCCGGGACAGTGAAACCCTATGTCAGAGACACTGAGAAGAAGCCGCAATGTTCTTCCAGGCATTTTCAGTGTGGGTGCCTTCTCCACGTGGTTCCTGGTTTCACTGCAGCTCTGAAGAGAATGTTAGCTAAGAGGTAACCGGGACAGTGAAAACAGTACTCAAAGACAGGGAGAGCAAGCTCTACATTACTCTCTTGGCACTTTCGATGTGGGACATACAGCGAGATGTTTGCTGCTTTTGCATTTGGCTGTTGCGAGATTTACAGCACAAAGATATCTAGTTGATTTGAAGCAGTTCCGAGAAAGTCTAAACATAATCCCCACTTCTCCCTCCTGGCATTTTCCATGTGGGAGATATAGCAGGATGTATATTGGTTTTGAGGACAACTCAATGGACAGTGTAGGGAGAAAAGTTCCTGGCTCCTTGAATGCCGTTTCTGGAGACACTGCGATCAATGTGGGAGATATGTCAAGATGTGTGTTGGTTTTGAGGACGGCTCTCTGGAGAGTCTTAGCAAAGAGGTCACACGGATAATCAGAGCTATTCTCAGAGACACTGAGACCAAGCTCCACAATTCCCTCCTGGCCCTTTCCCTGTAGGAGATACCGCAAGACGTTTCTGTATATTGGGCACTGCGCTCTGCAGGGTGTTAGCAGAGACTTTCCCGGGACAGTGAAACCCTATGTCAGAGACACTGAGAAGAAGCCCCAATGTTCTTCCAGGCATTTTCAGTGTGGGTGCCTTCTCCACGTGGTTCCTGGTTTCACTGCAGCTCTGAAGAGAATGTTAGCTAAGAGGTAACTGGGACAGTGAAAAGAGTACTCAAAGACAGGGAGAGCAAGCTCTACATTACTCTCTTGGCACTTTCGATGTGGGACATACAGCGAGATGTTTGCTGCTTTTGCATTTGGCTGTTGGGAGATTTACAGCACAAAGATATCTAGTTGATTTGAAGCAGTTCCGAGAAAGTCTAAGCATAATCCCCACTTTTCCCTCCTGGCACTTTCCATGTGGGAGATATAGCAGGATGTATATTGGTTTTGAGGACAACTCAATGGACAGTGTAGGGAGAAAAGTTCCTGGCTCCTTGAATGCCGTTTCTGGAGACACTGCGATCAATGTGGGAGATATGTCAAGATGTGTGTTGGTTTTGAGGACGGCTCTCTGGAGAGTCTTAGCAAAGAGGTCACACGGATAATCAGAGCTATTCTCAGAGACACTGAGACCAAGCTCCACAATTCCCTCCTGGCCCTTTCCCTGTAGGAGATACCGCAAGACGTTTCTGTATATTGGGCACTGCGCTCTGCAGGGTGTTAGCAGAGACTTTCCCGGGACAGTGAAACCCTATGTCAGAGACACTGAGAAGAAGCCCCAATGTTCTTCCAGGCATTTTCAGTGTGGGTGCCTTCTCCACGTGGTTCCTGGTTTCACTGCAGCTCTGAAGAGAATGTTAGCAAAGAGGTAACCGGGACAGTGAAAACAGTACTCAAAGACAGGGAGAGCAAGCTCTACATTACTCTCTTGGCACTTTCGATGTGGGACATACAGCGAGATGTTTGCTGCTTTTGCCTTTGGCTGTTGCGAGATTTACAGCACAAAGATATCTAGTTGATTTGAAGCAGTTCCAAGAAAGTCTAAACATAATCCCCACTTCTCCCTCCTGGCAATTTCCATGTGGGAGATATAGCAGGATGTATATTGGTTTTGAGGACAACTCAATGGACAGTGTAGGGAGAAAAGTTCCTGGCTCCTTGAATGCCGTTTCTGGAGACACTGTGATCAATGTGGGAGATATGTCAAGATGTGTGTTGGTTTTGAGGACGGCTCTCTGGAGAGTCTTAGCAAAGAGGTCACACGGATAATCAGAGCAATTCTCAGAGACACTGAGACCAAGCTCCACAATTCCCTCCTGGCCCTTTCCCTGTAGGAGATACCGCAAGACGTTGCTGTATATTGGGCACTGCGCTCTGCAGGGTGTTAGCAGAGACTTTCCCGGGACAGTGAAACCCTATGTCAGAGACACTGAGAAGAAGCCCCAATGTTCTTCCAGGCATTTTCAGTGTGGGTGCCTTCTCCACGTGGTTCCTGGTTTCACTGCAGCTCTGAAGAGAATGTTAGCAAAGCGGTAATTGGGACAGTGAAAAGAGTACTCAAAGACAGGGAGAGCAAGCTCTACATTACTCTCTTGGCACTTTCGATGTGGGACATACAGCGAGATGTTTGCTGCTTTTGCATTTGGCTGTTGCGAGATTTACAGCACAAAGATATCTAGTTGATTTGAAGCAGTTCCGAGAAAGTCTAAGCATAATCCCCACTTTTCCCTCCTGGCACTTTCCATGTGGGAGATATAGCAGGATGTATATTGGTTTTGAGGACAACTCAATGGACAGTGTAGGGAGAAAAGTTCCTGGCTCCTTGAATGCCGTTTCTGGAGACACTGCGATCAATGTGGGAGATATGTCAAGATGTGTGTTGGTTTTGAGGACGGCTCTCTGGAGAGTCTTAGCAAAGAGGTCACACGGATAATCAGAGCAATTCTCAGAGACACTGAGACCAAGCTCCACAATTCCCTCCTGGCCCTTTCCCTGTAGGAGATACCGCAAGACGTTGCTGTATATTGGGCACTGCGCTCTGCAGGGTGTTAGCAGAGACTTTCCCGGGACAGTGAAACCCTATGTCAGAGACACTGAGAAGAAGCCCCAATGTTCCTTCCAGGCATTTTCAGTGTGGGTGCCTTCTCCACGTGGTTCCTGGTTTCACTGCAGCTCTGAAGAGAATGTTAGCAAAGAGGTAACCAGGACAGTGAAAACAGTACTCAAAGACAGGGAGAGCAAGCTCTACATTACTCTCTTGGCACTTTCGATGTGGGACATACAGCGAGATGTTTGCTGCTTTTGCGTTTGCCTGTTGCGAGATTTACAGCACAAAGATATCTAGTTGATTTGAAGCAGTTCCGAGAAAGTCTAAACATAATCCCCACTTCTCCCTCCTGGCATTTTCCATGTGGGAGATATAGCAGGATGTATATTGGTTTTGAGGACAACTCAATGGACAGTGTAGGGAGAAAAGTTCCTGGCTCCTTGAATGCCGTTTCTGGAGACACTGCGATCAATGTGGGAGATATGTCAAGATGTGTGTTGGTTTTGAGGACGGCTCTCTGGAGAGTCTTAGCAAAGAGGTCACACGGATAATCAGAGCAATTCTCAGAGACACTGAGAACAAGATCGACAATTCCCTCCTGGCCCTTTCCCTGTAGGAGATACCGCAAGACGTTGCTGTATATTGGGCACTGCGCTCTGCAGGGTGTTAGCAGAGACTTTCCCGGGACAGTGAAACCCTATGTCAGAGACACTGAGAAGAAGCCCCAATGTTCTTCCAGGCATTTTCAGTGTGGGTGCCTTCTCCACGTGGTTCCTGGTTTCACTGCAGCTCTGAAGAGAATGTTAGCAAAGCGGTAATTGGGACAGTGAAAAGAGTACTCAAAGACAGGGAGAGCAAGCTCTACATTACTCTCTTGGCACTTTCGATGTGGGACATACAGCGAGATGTTTGCTGCTTTTGCATTTGGCTGTTGCGAGATTTACAGCACAAAGATATCTAGTTGATTTGAAGCAGTTCCGAGAAAGTCTAAGCATAATCCCCACTTTTCCCTCCTGGCACTTTCCATGTGGGAGATATAGCAGGATGTATATTGGTTTTGAGGACAACTCAATGGACAGTGTAGGGAGAAAAGTTCCTGGCTCCTTGAATGCCGTTTCTGGAGACACTGCGATCAATGTGGGAGATATGTCAAGATGTGTGTTGGTTTTGAGGACGGCTCTCTGGAGAGTCTTAGCAAAGAGGTCACACGGATAATCAGAGCAATTCTCAGAGACACTGAGACCAAGCTCCACAATTCCCTCCTGGCCCTTTCCCTGTAGGAGATACCGCAAGACGTTGCTGTATATTGGGCACTGCGCTCTGCAGGGTGTTAGCAGAGACTTTCCCGGGACAGTGAAACCCTATGTCAGAGACACTGAGAAGAAGCCCCAATGTTCTTCCAGGCATTTTCAGTGTGGGTGCCTTCTCCACGTGGTTCCTGGTTTCACTGCAGCTCTGAAGAGAATGTTAGCAAAGAGGTAACCAGGACAGTGAAAACAGTACTCAAAGACAGGGAGAGCAAGCTCTACATTACTCTCTTGGCACTTTCGATGTGGGACATACAGCGAGATGTTTGCTGCTTTTGCGTTTGCCTGTTGCGAGATTTACAGCACAAAGATATCTAGTTGATTTGAAGCAGTTCCGAGAAAGTCTAAACATAATCCCCACTTCTCCCTCCCGGCATTTTCCATGTGGGAGATATAGCAGGATGTATATTGGTTTTGAGGACAACTCAATGGACAGTGTAGGGAGAAAAGTTCCTGGCTCCTTGAATGCCGTTTCTGGAGACACTGCGATCAATGTGGGAGATATGTCAAGATGTGTGTTGGTTTTGAGGACGGCTCTCTGGAGAGTCTTAGCAAAGAGGTCACACGGATAATCAGAGCAATTCTCAGAGACACTGAGAACAAGATCGACAATTCCCTCCTGGCACTTTCCCTGTAGGAGATATCGCAAGACATTTCTGTATATTGGGCACTGCGCTCTGCAGGGTGTTAGCAGAGACTTTCCCGGGACAGTGAAACCCTATGTCAGAGACACTGAGAAGAAGCCCCAATGTTCTTCCAGGCATTTTCAGTGTGGGTGCCTTCTCCACGTGGTTCCTGGTTTCACTGCAGCTCTGAAGAGAATGTTAGCTAAGAGGTAACTGGGACAGTGAAAACAGTACTCAAAGACAGGGAGAGCAAGCTCTACATTACTCTCTTGGCACTTTCGATGTGGGACATACAGCGAGATGTTTGCTGCTTTTGCGTTTGCCTGTTGGGAGATTTACAGCACAAAGATATCTAGTTGATTTGAAGCAGTTCCGAGAAAGTCTAAGCATAATCCCCACTTATCCCTCCTGGCATTTTCCATGTGGGAGATATAGCAGGATGTATATTGGTTTTGAGGACAACTCAATGGACAGTGTAGGGAGAAAAGTTCCTGGCTCCTTGAATGCCGTTTCTGGAGACACTGCGATCAATGTGGGAGATATGTCAAGATGTGTGTTGGTTTTGAGGACGGCTCTCTGGAGAGTCTTAGCAAAGAGGTCACATGGATAATCAGAGCAATTCTCAGAGACACTGAGACCAAGCTCCACAATTCCCTCCTGGCCCTTTCCTTGTAGGAGATACCGCAAGACGTTTCTGTATATTGGGCACTGCGCTCTGCAGGGTGTTAGCAGAGACTTTCCCGGGACAGTGAAACCCTATGTCAGAGACACTGAGAAGAAGCCCCAATGTTCTTCCAGGCATTTTCAGTGTGGGTGCCTTCTCCACGTGGTTCCTGGTTTCACTGCAGCTCTGAAGAGAATGTTAGCAAAGCAGTAATTGGGACAGTGAAAAGAGTACTCAAAGACAGGGAGAGCAAGCTCTACATTACTCTCTTGGCACTTTCGATGTGGGACATACAGCGAGATGTTTGCTGCTTTTGCATTTGCCTGTTGCGAGATTTACAGCACAAAGATATCTAGTTGATTTGAAGCAGTTCCGAGAAAGTCTAAGCATAATCCCCACTTTTCCCTCCTGGCACTTTCCATGTGGGAGATATAGCAGGATGTATATTGGTTTTGAGGACAACTCAATGGACAGTGTAGGGAGAAAAGTTCCTGGCTCCTTGAATGCCGTTTCTGGAGACACTGCGATCAATGTGGGAGATATGTCAAGATGTGTGTTGGTTTTGAGGACGGCTCTCTGGAGAGTCTTAGCAAAGAGGTCACACGGATAATCAGAGCTATTCTCAGAGACACTGAGACCAAGCTCCACAATTCCCTCCTGGCCCTTTCCCTGTAGGAGATACCGCAAGACGTTTCTGTATATTGGGCACTGCGCTCTGCAGGGTGTTAGCAGAGACTTTCCCGGGACAGTGAAACCCTATGTCAGAGACACTGAGAAGAAGCCCCAATGTTCTTCCAGGCATTTTCAGTGTGGGTGCCTTCTCCACGTGGTTCCTGGTTTCACTGCAGCTCTGAAGAGAATGTTAGCAAAGAGATAACCGGGACAGTGAAAACAGTACTCAAAGACAGGGAGAGCAAGCTCTACATTACTCTCTTGGCACTTTCGATGTGGGACATACAGCGAGATGTTTGCTGCTTTTGCCTTTGGCTGTTGCGAGATTTACAGCACAAAGATATCTAGTTGATTTGAAGCAGTTCCGAGAAAGTCTAAACATAATCCCCACTTCTCCCTCCTGGCATTTTCCATGTGGGAGATATAGCAGGATGTATATTGGTTTTGAGGACAACTCAATGGACAGTGTAGGGAGAAAAGTTCCTGGCTCCTTGAATGCCGTTTCTGGAGACACTGCGATCAATGTGGGAGATATGTCAAGATGTGTGTTGGTTTTGAGGACGGCTCTCTGGAGAGTCTTAGCAAAGAGGTCACACGGATAATCAGAGCAATTCTCAGAGACACTGAGACCAAGCTCCACAATTCCCTCCTGGCCCTTTCCCTGTAGGAGATACCGCAAGACGTTTCTGTATATTGGGCACTGCGCTCTGCAGGGTGTTAGCAGAGACTTTCCCGGGACAGTGAAACCCTATGTCAGAGACACTGAGAAGAAGCCCCAATGTTCTTCCAGGCATTTTCAGTGTGGGTGCCTTCTCCACGTGGTTCCTGGTTTCACTGCAGCTCTGAAGAGAATGTTAGCAAAGCGGTAATTGGGACAGTGAAAAGAGTACTCAAAGACAGGGAGAGCAAGCTCTACATTACTCTCTTGGCACTTTCGATGTGGGACATACAGCGAGATGTTTGCTGCTTTTGCATTTGGCTGTTGCGAGATTTACAGCACAAAGATATCTAGTTGATTTGAAGCAGTTCCAAGAAAGTCTAAACATAATCCCCACTTCTCCCTCCTGGCACTTTCCATGTGGGAGATATAGCAGGATGTATATTGGTTTTGAGGACAACTCAATGGACAGTGTAGGGAGAAAAGTTCCTGGCTCCTTGAATGCCGTTTCTGGAGACACTGCGATCAATGTGGGAGATATGTCAAGATGTGTGTTGGTTTTGAGGACGGCTCTCTGGAGAGTCTTAGCAAAGAGGTCACACGGATAATCAGAGCAATTCTCAGAGACACTGAGACCAAGCTCCACAATTCCCTCCTGGCCCTTTCCCTGTAGGAGATACCGCAAGACGTTTCTGTATATTGGGCACTGCGCTCTGCAGGGTGTTAGCAGAGACTTTCCCGGGACAGTGAAACCCTATGTCAGAGACACTGAGAAGAAGCCCCAATGTTCTTCCAGGCATTTTCAGTGTGGGTGCCTTCTCCACGTGGTTCCTGGTTTCACTGCAGCTCTGAAGAGAATGTTAGCAAAGCGGTAATTGGGACAGTGAAAAGAGTACTCAAAGACAGGGAGAGCAAGCTCTACATTACTCTCTTGGCACTTTCGATGTGGGACATACAGCGAGATGTTTGCTGCTTTTGCATTTGGCTGTTGCGAGATTTACAGCACAAAGATATCTAGTTGATTTGAAGCAGTTCCGAGAAAGTCTAAGCATAATCCCCACTTTTCCCTCCTGGCACTTTCCATGTGGGAGATATAGCAGGATGTATATTGGTTTTGAGGACAACTCAATGGACAGTGTAGGGAGAAAAGTTCCTGGCTCCTTGAATGCCGTTTCTGGAGACACTGCGATCAATGTGGGAGATATGTCAAGATGTGTGTTGGTTTTGAGGACGGCTCTCTGGAGAGTCTTAGCAAAGAGGTCACACGGATAATCAGAGCAATTCTCAGAGACACTGAGACCAAGCTCCACAATTCCCTCCTGGCCCTTTCCCTGTAGGAGATACCGCAAGACGTTGCTGTATATTGGGCACTGCGCTCTGCAGGGTGTTAGCAGAGACTTTCCCGGGACAGTGAAACCCTATGTCAGAGACACTGAGAAGAAGCCCCAATGTTCCTTCCAGGCATTTTCAGTGTGGGTGCCTTCTCCACGTGGTTCCTGGTTTCACTGCAGCTCTGAAGAGAATGTTAGCAAAGAGGTAACCAGGACAGTGAAAACAGTACTCAAAGACAGGGAGAGCAAGCTCTACATTACTCTCTTGGCACTTTCGATGTGGGACATACAGCGAGATGTTTGCTGCTTTTGCGTTTGCCTGTTGCGAGATTTACAGCACAAAGATATCTAGTTGATTTGAAGCAGTTCCGAGAAAGTCTAAACATAATCCCCACTTCTCCCTCCTGGCATTTTCCATGTGGGAGATATAGCAGGATGTATATTGGTTTTGAGGACAACTCAATGGACAGTGTAGGGAGAAAAGTTCCTGGCTCCTTGAATGCCGTTTCTGGAGACACTGCGATCAATGTGGGAGATATGTCAAGATGTGTGTTGGTTTTGAGGACGGCTCTCTGGAGAGTCTTAGCAAAGAGGTCACACGGATAATCAGAGCAATTCTCAGAGACACTGAGAACAAGATCGACAATTCCCTCCTGGCCCTTTCCCTGTAGGAGATACCGCAAGACGTTGCTGTATATTGGGCACTGCGCTCTGCAGGGTGTTAGCAGAGACTTTCCCGGGACAGTGAAACCCTATGTCAGAGACACTGAGAAGAAGCCCCAATGTTCTTCCAGGCATTTTCAGTGTGGGTGCCTTCTCCACGTGGTTCCTGGTTTCACTGCAGCTCTGAAGAGAATGTTAGCAAAGCGGTAATTGGGACAGTGAAAAGAGTACTCAAAGACAGGGAGAGCAAGCTCTACATTACTCTCTTGGCACTTTCGATGTGGGACATACAGCGAGATGTTTGCTGCTTTTGCATTTGGCTGTTGCGAGATTTACAGCACAAAGATATCTAGTTGATTTGAAGCAGTTCCGAGAAAGTCTAAGCATAATCCCCACTTTTCCCTCCTGGCACTTTCCATGTGGGAGATATAGCAGGATGTATATTGGTTTTGAGGACAACTCAATGGACAGTGTAGGGAGAAAAGTTCCTGGCTCCTTGAATGCCGTTTCTGGAGACACTGCGATCAATGTGGGAGATATGTCAAGATGTGTGTTGGTTTTGAGGACGGCTCTCTGGAGAGTCTTAGCAAAGAGGTCACACGGATAATCAGAGCAATTCTCAGAGACACTGAGACCAAGCTCCACAATTCCCTCCTGGCCCTTTCCCTGTAGGAGATACCGCAAGACGTTGCTGTATATTGGGCACTGCGCTCTGCAGGGTGTTAGCAGAGACTTTCCCGGGACAGTGAAACCCTATGTCAGAGACACTGAGAAGAAGCCCCAATGTTCTTCCAGGCATTTTCAGTGTGGGTGCCTTCTCCACGTGGTTCCTGGTTTCACTGCAGCTCTGAAGAGAATGTTAGCAAAGAGGTAACCAGGACAGTGAAAAGAGTACTCAAAGACAGGGAGAGCAAGCTCTACATTACTCTCTTGGCACTTTCGATGTGGGACATACAGCGAGATGTTTGCTGCTTTTGCGTTTGCCTGTTGCGAGATTTACAGCACAAAGATATCTAGTTGATTTGAAGCAGTTCCGAGAAAGTCTAAACATAATCCCCACTTCTCCCTCCCGGCATTTTCCATGTGGGAGATATAGCAGGATGTATATTGGTTTTGAGGACAACTCAATGGACAGTGTAGGGAGAAAAGTTCCTGGCTCCTTGAATGCCGTTTCTGGAGACACTGCGATCAATGTGGGAGATATGTCAAGATGTGTGTTGGTTTTGAGGACGGCTCTCTGGAGAGTCTTAGCAAAGAGGTCACACGGATAATCAGAGCAATTCTCAGAGACACTGAGAACAAGATCGACAATTCCCTCCTGGCACTTTCCCTGTAGGAGATATCGCAAGACATTTCTGTATATTGGGCACTGCGCTCTGCAGGGTGTTAGCAGAGACTTTCCCGGGACAGTGAAACCCTATGTCAGAGACACTGAGAAGAAGCCCCAATGTTCTTCCAGGCATTTTCAGTGTGGGTGCCTTCTCCACGTGGTTCCTGGTTTCACTGCAGCTCTGAAGAGAATGTTAGCTAAGAGGTAACTGGGACAGTGAAAACAGTACTCAAAGACAGGGAGAGCAAGCTCTACATTACTCTCTTGGCACTTTCGATGTGGGACATACAGCGAGATGTTTGCTGCTTTTGCGTTTGCCTGTTGGGAGATTTACAGCACAAAGATATCTAGTTGATTTGAAGCAGTTCCGAGAAAGTCTAAGCATAATCCCCACTTATCCCTCCTGGCATTTTCCATGTGGGAGATATAGCAGGATGTATATTGGTTTTGAGGACAACTCAATGGACAGTGTAGGGAGAAAAGTTCCTGGCTCCTTGAATGCCGTTTCTGGAGACACTGCGATCAATGTGGGAGATATGTCAAGATGTGTGTTGGTTTTGAGGACGGCTCTCTGGAGAGTCTTAGCAAAGAGGTCACATGGATAATCAGAGCAATTCTCAGAGACACTGAGACCAAGCTCCACAATTCCCTCCTGGCCCTTTCCTTGTAGGAGATACCGCAAGACGTTTCTGTATATTGGGCACTGCGCTCTGCAGGGTGTTAGCAGAGACTTTCCCGGGACAGTGAAACCCTATGTCAGAGACACTGAGAAGAAGCCCCAATGTTCTTCCAGGCATTTTCAGTGTGGGTGCCTTCTCCACGTGGTTCCTGGTTTCACTGCAGCTCTGAAGAGAATGTTAGCAAAGCAGTAATTGGGACAGTGAAAAGAGTACTCAAAGACAGGGAGAGCAAGCTCTACATTACTCTCTTGGCACTTTCGATGTGGGACATACAGCGAGATGTTTGCTGCTTTTGCATTTGCCTGTTGCGAGATTTACAGCACAAAGATATCTAGTTGATTTGAAGCAGTTCCGAGAAAGTCTAAGCATAATCCCCACTTTTCCCTCCTGGCACTTTCCATGTGGGAGATATAGCAGGATGTATATTGGTTTTGAGGACAACTCAATGGACAGTGTAGGGAGAAAAGTTCCTGGCTCCTTGAATGCCGTTTCTGGAGACACTGCGATCAATGTGGGAGATATGTCAAGATGTGTGTTGGTTTTGAGGACGGCTCTCTGGAGAGTCTTAGCAAAGAGGTCACACGGATAATCAGAGCTATTCTCAGAGACACTGAGACCAAGCTCCACAATTCCCTCCTGGCCCTTTCCCTGTAGGAGATACCGCAAGACGTTTCTGTATATTGGGCACTGCGCTCTGCAGGGTGTTAGCAGAGACTTTCCCGGGACAGTGAAACCCTATGTCAGAGACACTGAGAAGAAGCCCCAATGTTCTTCCAGGCATTTTCAGTGTGGGTGCCTTCTCCACGTGGTTCCTGGTTTCACTGCAGCTCTGAAGAGAATGTTAGCAAAGAGATAACCGGGACAGTGAAAACAGTACTCAAAGACAGGGAGAGCAAGCTCTACATTACTCTCTTGGCACTTTCGATGTGGGACATACAGCGAGATGTTTGCTGCTTTTGCCTTTGGCTGTTGCGAGATTTACAGCACAAAGATATCTAGTTGATTTGAAGCAGTTCCGAGAAAGTCTAAACATAATCCCCACTTCTCCCTCCTGGCATTTTCCATGTGGGAGATATAGCAGGATGTATATTGGTTTTGAGGACAACTCAATGGACAGTGTAGGGAGAAAAGTTCCTGGCTCCTTGAATGCCGTTTCTGGAGACACTGCGATCAATGTGGGAGATATGTCAAGATGTGTGTTGGTTTTGAGGACGGCTCTCTGGAGAGTCTTAGCAAAGAGGTCACACGGATAATCAGAGCAATTCTCAGAGACACTGAGACCAAGCTCCACAATTCCCTCCTGGCCCTTTCCCTGTAGGAGATACCGCAAGACGTTTCTGTATATTGGGCACTGCGCTCTGCAGGGTGTTAGCAGAGACTTTCCCGGGACAGTGAAACCCTATGTCAGAGACACTGAGAAGAAGCCCCAATGTTCTTCCAGGCATTTTCAGTGTGGGTGCCTTCTCCACGTGGTTCCTGGTTTCACTGCAGCTCTGAAGAGAATGTTAGCAAAGCGGTAATTGGGACAGTGAAAAGAGTACTCAAAGACAGGGAGAGCAAGCTCTACATTACTCTCTTGGCACTTTCGATGTGGGACATACAGCGAGATGTTTGCTGCTTTTGCATTTGGCTGTTGCGAGATTTACAGCACAAAGATATCTAGTTGATTTGAAGCAGTTCCAAGAAAGTCTAAACATAATCCCCACTTCTCCCTCCTGGCACTTTCCATGTGGGAGATATAGCAGGATGTATATTGGTTTTGAGGACAACTCAATGGACAGTGTAGGGAGAAAAGTTCCTGGCTCCTTGAATGCCGTTTCTGGAGACACTGCGATCAATGTGGGAGATATGTCAAGATGTGTGTTGGTTTTGAGGACGGCTCTCTGGAGAGTCTTAGCAAAGAGGTCACACGGATAATCAGAGCAATTCTCAGAGACACTGAGACCAAGCTCCACAATTCCCTCCTGGCCCTTTCCCTGTAGGAGATACCGCAAGACGTTTCTGTATATTGGGCACTGCGCTCTGCAGGGTGTTAGCAGAGACTTTCCCGGGACAGTGAAACCCTATGTCAGAGACACTGAGAAGAAGCCCCAATGTTCTTCCAGGCATTTTCAGTGTGGGTGCCTTCTCCACGTGGTTCCTGGTTTCACTGCAGCTCTGAAGAGAATGTTAGCAAAGCGGTAATTGGGACAGTGAAAAGAGTACTCAAAGACAGGGAGAGCAAGCTCTACATTACTCTCTTGGCACTTTCGATGTGGGACATACAGCGAGATGTTTGCTGCTTTTGCATTTGGCTGTTGCGAGATTTACAGCACAAAGATATCTAGTTGATTTGAAGCAGTTCCGAGAAAGTCTAAGCATAATCCCCACTTTTCCCTCCTGGCACTTTCCATGTGGGAGATATAGCAGGATGTATATTGGTTTTGAGGACAACTCAATGGACAGTGTAGGGAGAAAAGTTCCTGGCTCCTTGAATGCCGTTTCTGGAGACACTGCGATCAATGTGGGAGATATGTCAAGATGTGTGTTGGATTTGAGGACGGCTCTCTGGAGAGTCTTAGCAAAGAGGTCACACGGATAATCAGAGCAATTCTCAGAGACACTGAGACCAAGCTCCACAATTCCCTCCTGGCCCTTTCCTTGTAGGAGATACCGCAAGACGTTGCTGTATATTGGGCACTGCGCTCTGCAGGGTGTTAGCAGAGACTTTCCCGGGACAGTGAAACCCTATGTCAGAGACACTGAGAAGAAGCCCCAATGTTCTTCCAGGCATTTTCAGTGTGGGTGCCTTCTCCACGTGGTTCCTGGTTTCACTGCAGCTCTGAAGAGAATGTTAGCAAAGAGGTAACCAGGACAGTGAAAACAGTACTCAAAGACAGGGAGAGCAAGCTCTACATTACTCTCTTGGCACTTTCGATGTGGGACATACAGCGAGATGTTTGCTGCTTTTGCGTTTGCCTGTTGCGAGATTTACAGCACAAAGATATCTAGTTGATTTGAAGCAGTTCCGAGAAAGTCTAAACATAATCCCCACTTCTCCCTCCTGGCATTTTCCATGTGGGAGATATAGCAGGATGTATATTGGTTTTGAGGACAACTCAATGGACAGTGTAGGGAGAAAAGTTCCTGGCTCCTTGAATGCCGTTTCTGGAGACACTGCGATCAATGTGGGAGATATGTCAAGATGTGTGTTGGTTTTGAGGACGGCTCTCTGGAGAGTCTTAGCAAAGAGGTCACACGGATAATCAGAGCAATTCTCAGAGACACTGAGAACAAGATCGACAATTCCCTCCTGGCACTTTCCCTGTAGGAGATACCGCAAGACATTTCTGTATATTGGGCACTGCGCTCTGCAGGGTGTTAGCAGAGACTTTCCCGGGACAGTGAAACCCTATGTCAGAGACACTGAGAAGAAGCCCCAATGTTCTTCCAGGCATTTTCAGTGTGGGTGCCTTCTCCACGTGGTTCCTGGTTTCACTGCAGCTCTGAAGAGAATGTTAGCAAAGCGGTAATTGGGACAGTGAAAAGAGTACTCAAAGACAGGGAGAGCAAGCTCTACATTACTCTCTTGGCACTTTCGATGTGGGACATACAGCGAGATGTTTGCTGCTTTTGCATTTGGCTGTTGCGAGATTTACAGCACAAAGATATCTAGTTGATTTGAAGCAGTTCCGAGAAAGTCTAAGCATAATCCCCACTTTTCCCTCCTGGCACTTTCCATGTGGGAGATATAGCAGGATGTATATTGGTTTTGAGGACAACTCAATGGACAGTGTAGGGAGAAAAGTTCCTGGCTCCTTGAATGCCGTTTCTGGAGACACTGCGATCAATGTGGGAGATATGTCAAGATGTGTGTTGGTTTTGAGGACGGCTCTCTGGAGAGTCTTAGCAAAGAGGTCACACGGATAATCAGAGCAATTCTCAGAGACACTGAGACCAAGCTCCACAATTCCCTCCTGGCCCTTTCCTTGTAGGAGATACCGCAAGACGTTGCTGTATATTGGGCACTGCGCTCTGCAGGGTGTTAGCAGAGACTTTCCCGGGACAGTGAAACCCTATGTCAGAGACACTGAGAAGAAGCCCCAATGTTCTTCCAGGCATTTTCAGTGTGGGTGCCTTCTCCACGTGGTTCCTGGTTTCACTGCAGCTCTGAAGAGAATGTTAGCAAAGAGGTAACCAGGACAGTGAAAACAGTACTCAAAGACAGGGAGAGCAAGCTCTACATTACTCTCTTGGCACTTTCGATGTGGGACATACAGCGAGATGTTTGCTGCTTTTGCGTTTGCCTGTTGGGAGATTTACAGCACAAAGATATCTAGTTGATTTGAAGCAGTTCCGAGAAAGTCTAAACATAATCCCCACTTCTCCCTCCTGGCATTTTCCATGTGGGAGATATAGCAGGATGTATATTGGTTTTGAGGACAACTCAATGGACAGTGTAGGGAGAAAAGTTCCTGGCTCCTTGAATGCCGTTTCTGGAGACACTGCGATCAATGTGGGAGATATGTCAAGATGTGTGTTGGTTTTGAGGACGGCTCTCTGGAGAGTCTTAGCAAAGAGGTCACACGGATAATCAGAGCAATTCTCAGAGACACTGAGAACAAGATCGACAATTCCCTCCTGGCACTTTCCCTGTAGGAGATACCGCAAGACATTTCTGTATATTGGGCACTGCGCTCTGCAGGGTGTTAGCAGAGACTTTCCCGGGACAGTGAAACCCTATGTCAGAGACACTGAGAAGAAG
Organism: Larus michahellis; assembly: GCF_964199755.1. Lineage (NCBI taxonomy): Eukaryota > Metazoa > Chordata > Aves > Charadriiformes > Laridae > Larus > Larus michahellis. The sequence goes on along the minus strand of NW_027435886.1, from coordinate 163,181 downwards.
CCCCAATGTTCTTCCAGGCATTTTCAGTGTGGGTGCCTTCTCCACGTGGTTCCTGGTTTCACTGCAGCTCTGAAGAGAATGTTAGCTAAGAGGTAACTGGGACAGTGAAAAGAGTACTCAAAGACAGGGAGAGCAAGCTCTACATTACTCTCTTGGCACTTTCGATGTGGGACATACAGCGAGATGTTTGCTGCTTTTGCGTTTGCCTGTTGGGAGATTTACAGCACAAAGATATCTAGTTGATTTGAAGCAGTTCCGAGAAAGTCTAAGCATAATCCCCACTTATCCCTCCTGGCACTTTCCATGTGGGAGATATAGCAGGATGTATATTGGTTTGAGGACAACTCAATGGACAGTGTAGGGAGAAAAGTTCCTGGCTCCTTGAATGCCGTTTCTGGAGACACTGTGATCAATGTGGGAGATATGTCAAGATGTGTGTTGGTTTTGAGGACGGCTCTCTGGAGAGTCTTAGCAAAGAGGTCACACGGATAATCAGAGCAATTCTCAGAGACACTGAGACCAAGCTCCACAATTCCCTCCTGGCCCTTTCCTTGTAGGAGATACCGCAAGACGTTTCTGTATATTGGGCACTGCGCTCTGCAGGGTGTTAGCAGAGACTTTCCCGGGACAGTGAAACCCTATGTCAGAGACACTGAGAAGAAGCCCCAATGTTCTTCCAGGCATTTTCAGTGTGGGTGCCTTCTCCACGTGGTTCCTGGTTTCACTGCAGCTCTGAAGAGAATGTTAGCAAAGCGGTAATTGGGACAGTGAAAACAGTACTCAAAGACAGGGAGAGCAAGCTCTACATTACTCTCTTGGCACTTTCGATGTGGGACATACAGCGAGATGTTTGCTGCTTTTGCATTTGCCTGTTGCGAGATTTACAGCACAAAGATATCTAGTTGATTTGAAGCAGTTCCGAGAAAGTCTAAACATAATCCCCACTTCTCCCTCCTGGCACTTTCCATGTGGGAGATATAGCAGGATGTATATTGGTTTTGAGGACAACTCAATGGACAGTGTAGGGAGAAAAGTTCCTGGCTCCTTGAATGCCGTTTCTGGAGACACTGCGATCAATGTGGGAGATATGTCAAGATGTGTGTTGGTTTTGAGGACGGCTCTCTGGAGAGTCTTAGCAAAGAGGTCACACGGATGATCAGAGCAATTCTCAGAGACACTGAGACCAAGCTCCACAATTCCCTCCTGGCCCTTTCCCTGTAGGAGATACCGCAAGACGTTTCTGTATATTGGGCACTGCGCTCTGCAGGGTGTTAGCAGAGACTTTCCCGGGACAGTGAAACCCTATGTCAGAGACACTGAGAAGAAGCCCCAATGTTCTTCCAGGCATTTTCAGTGTGGGTGCCTTCTCCACGTGGTTCCTGGTTTCACTGCAGCTCTGAAGAGAATGTTAGCAAAGCGGTAATTGGGACAGTGAAAACAGTACTCAAAGACAGGGAGAGCAAGCTCTACATTACTCTCTTGGCACTTTCGATGTGGGACATACAGCGAGATGTTTGCTGCTTTTGCATTTGCCTGTTGCGAGATTTACAGCACAAAGATATCTAGTTGATTTGAAGCAGTTCCGAGAAAGTCTAAACATAATCCCCACTTCTCCCTCCTGGCATTTTCCATGTGGGAGATATAGCAGGATGTATATTGGTTTTGAGGACAACTCAATGGACAGTGTAGGGAGAAAAGTTCCTGGCTCCTTGAATGCCGTTTCTGGAGACACTGCGATCAATGTGGGAGATATGTCAAGATGTGTGTTGGTTTTGAGGACGGCTCTCTGGAGAGTCTTAGCAAAGAGGTCACACGGATGATCAGAGCAATTCTCAGAGACACTGAGACCAAGCTCCACAATTCCCTCCTGGCCCTTTCCCTGTAGGAGATACCGCAAGACGTTTCTGTATATTGGGCACTGCGCTCTGCAGGGTGTTAGCAGAGACTTTCCCGGGACAGTGAAACCCTATGTCAGAGACACTGAGAAGAAGCCCCAATGTTCTTCCAGGCATTTTCAGTGTGGGTGCCTTCTCCACGTGGTTCCTGGTTTCACTGCAGCTCTGAAGAGAATGTTAGCTAAGAGGTAACCGGGACAGTGAAAACAGTACTCAAAGACAGGGAGAGCAAGCTCTACATTACTCTCTTGGCACTTTCGATGTGGGACATACAGCGAGATGTTTGCTGCTTTTGCATTTGGCTGTTGCGAGATTTACAGCACAAAGATATCTAGTTGATTTGAAGCAGTTCCGAGAAAGTCTAAACATAATCCCCACTTCTCCCTCCTGGCATTTTCCATGTGGGAGATATAGCAGGATGTATATTGGTTTTGAGGACAACTCAATGGACAGTGTAGGGAGAAAAGTTCCTGGCTCCTTGAATGCCGTTTCTGGAGACACTGCGATCAATGTGGGAGATATGTCAAGATGTGTGTTGGTTTTGAGGACGGCTCTCTGGAGAGTCTTAGCAAAGAGGTCACACGGATAATCAGAGCTATTCTCAGAGACACTGAGACCAAGCTCCACAATTCCCTCCTGGCCCTTTCCCTGTAGGAGATACCGCAAGACGTTTCTGTATATTGGGCACTGCGCTCTGCAGGGTGTTAGCAGAGACTTTCCCGGGACAGTGAAACCCTATGTCAGAGACACTGAGAAGAAGCCCCAATGTTCTTCCAGGCATTTTCAGTGTGGGTGCCTTCTCCACGTGGTTCCTGGTTTCACTGCAGCTCTGAAGAGAATGTTAGCTAAGAGGTAACTGGGACAGTGAAAAGAGTACTCAAAGACAGGGAGAGCAAGCTCTACATTACTCTCTTGGCACTTTCGATGTGGGACATACAGCGAGATGTTTGCTGCTTTTGCGTTTGCCTGTTGGGAGATTTACAGCACAAAGATATCTAGTTGATTTGAAGCAGTTCCGAGAAAGTCTAAGCATAATCCCCACTTATCCCTCCTGGCACTTTCCATGTGGGAGATATAGCAGGATGTATATTGGTTTGAGGACAACTCAATGGACAGTGTAGGGAGAAAAGTTCCTGGCTCCTTGAATGCCGTTTCTGGAGACACTGTGATCAATGTGGGAGATATGTCAAGATGTGTGTTGGTTTTGAGGACGGCTCTCTGGAGAGTCTTAGCAAAGAGGTCACACGGATAATCAGAGCAATTCTCAGAGACACTGAGACCAAGCTCCACAATTCCCTCCTGGCCCTTTCCTTGTAGGAGATACCGCAAGACGTTTCTGTATATTGGGCACTGCGCTCTGCAGGGTGTTAGCAGAGACTTTCCCGGGACAGTGAAACCCTATGTCAGAGACACTGAGAAGAAGCCCCAATGTTCTTCCAGGCATTTTCAGTGTGGGTGCCTTCTCCACGTGGTTCCTGGTTTCACTGCAGCTCTGAAGAGAATGTTAGCAAAGCGGTAATTGGGACAGTGAAAACAGTACTCAAAGACAGGGAGAGCAAGCTCTACATTACTCTCTTGGCACTTTCGATGTGGGACATACAGCGAGATGTTTGCTGCTTTTGCATTTGCCTGTTGCGAGATTTACAGCACAAAGATATCTAGTTGATTTGAAGCAGTTCCGAGAAAGTCTAAACATAATCCCCACTTCTCCCTCCTGGCATTTTCCATGTGGGAGATATAGCAGGATGTATATTGGTTTTGAGGACAACTCAATGGACAGTGTAGGGAGAAAAGTTCCTGGCTCCTTGAATGCCGTTTCTGGAGACACTGCGATCAATGTGGGAGATATGTCAAGATGTGTGTTGGTTTTGAGGACGGCTCTCTGGAGAGTCTTAGCAAAGAGGTCACACGGATGATCAGAGCAATTCTCAGAGACACTGAGACCAAGCTCCACAATTCCCTCCTGGCCCTTTCCCTGTAGGAGATACCGCAAGACGTTTCTGTATATTGGGCACTGCGCTCTGCAGGGTGTTAGCAGAGACTTTCCCGGGACAGTGAAACCCTATGTCAGAGACACTGAGAAGAAGCCCCAATGTTCTTCCAGGCATTTTCAGTGTGGGTGCCTTCTCCACGTGGTTCCTGGTTTCACTGCAGCTCTGAAGAGAATGTTAGCTAAGAGGTAACCGGGACAGTGAAAACAGTACTCAAAGACAGGGAGAGCAAGCTCTACATTACTCTCTTGGCACTTTCGATGTGGGACATACAGCGAGATGTTTGCTGCTTTTGCGTTTGCCTGTTGCGAGATTTACAGCACAAAGATATCTAGTTGATTTGAAGCAGTTCCGAGAAAGTCTAAACATAATCCCCACTTATCCCTCCTGGCACTTTCCATGTGGGAGATATAGCAGGATGTATATTGGTTTGAGGACAACTCAATGGACAGTGTAGGGAGAAAAGTTCCTGGCTCCTTGAATGCCGTTTCTGGAGACACTGCGATCAATGTGGGAGATATGTCAAGATGTGTGTTGGTTTTGAGGACGGCTCTCTGGAGAGTCTTAGCAAAGAGGTCACACGGATAATCAGAGCAATTCTCAGAGACACTGAGACCAAGCTCCACAATTCCCTCCTGGCCCTTTCCCTGTAGGAGATACCGCAAGACGTTTCTGTATATTGGGCACTGCGCTCTGCAGGGTGTTAGCAGAGACTTTCCCGGGACAGTGAAACCCTATGTCAGAGACACTGAGAAGAAGCCCCAATGTTCTTCCAGGCATTTTCAGTGTGGGTGCCTTCTCCACGTGGTTCCTGGTTTCACTGCAGCTCTGAAGAGAACGTTAGCAAAGAGGTAACCGGGACAGTGAAAAGAGTACTCAAAGACAGGGAGAGCAAGCTCTACATTACTCTCTTGGCACTTTGGATGTGGGACATACAGCGAGATGTTTGCTGCTTTTGCATTTGCCTGTTGCGAGATTTACAGCACAAAGATATCTAGTTGATTTGAAGCAGTTCCGAGAAAGTCTAAGCATAATCCCCACTTCTCCCTCCTGGCATTTTCCATGTGGGAGATATAGCAGGATGTATATTGGTTTGAGGACAACTCAATGGACAGTGTAGGGAGAAAAGTTCCTGGCTCCTTGAATGCCGTTTCTGGAGACACTGCGATCAATGTGGGAGATATGTCAAGATGTGTGTTGGTTTTGAGGACGGCTCTCTGGAGAGTCTTAGCAAAGAGGTCACACGGATAATCAGAGCAATTCTCAGAGACACTGAGACCAAGCTCCACAATTCCCTCCTGGCCCTTTCCCTGTAGGAGATACCGCAAGACGTTTCTGTATATTGGGCACTGCGCTCTGCAGGGTGTTAGCAGAGACTTTCCCGGGACAGTGAAACCCTATGTCAGAGACACTGAGAAGAAGCCCCAATGTTCTTCCAGGCATTTTCAGTGTGGGTGCCTTCTCCACGTGGTTCCTGGTTTCACTGCAGCTCTGAAGAGAATGTTAGCAAAGAGGTAACCAGGACAGTGAAAACAGTACTCAAAGTCAGGGAGAGCAAGCTCTACATTACTCTCTTGGCACTTTCGATGTGGGACATACAGCGAGATGTTTGCTGCTTTTGCGTTTGCCTGTTGCGAGATTTACAGCACAAAGATATCTAGTTGATTTGAAGCAGTTCCAAGAAAGTCTAAACATAATCCCCACTTATCCCTCCTGGCACTTTCCATGTGGGAGATATAGCAGGATGTATATTGGTTTGAGGACAACTCAATGGACAGTGTAGGGAGAAAAGTTCCTGGCTCCTTGAATGCCGTTTCTGGAGACACTGCGATCAATGTGGGAGATATGTCAAGATGTGTGTTGGTTTTGAGGACGGCTCTCTGGAGAGTCTTAGCAAAGAGGTCACACGGATAATCAGAGCAATTCTCAGAGACACTGAGACCAAGCTCCACAATTCCCTCCTGGCCCTTTCCCTGTAGGAGATACCGCAAGACGTTTCTGTATATTGGGCACTGCGCTCTGCAGGGTGTTAGCAGAGACTTTCCCGGGACAGTGAAACCCTATGTCAGAGACACTGAGAAGAAGCCCCAATGTTCTTCCAGGCATTTTCAGTGTGGGTGCCTTCTCCACGTGGTTCCTGGTTTCACTGCAGCTCTGAAGAGAACGTTAGCAAAGAGGTAACCGGGACAGTGAAAAGAGTACTCAAAGACAGGGAGAGCAAGCTCTACATTACTCTCTTGGCACTTTGGATGTGGGACATACAGCGAGATGTTTGCTGCTTTTGCATTTGCCTGTTGCGAGATTTACAGCACAAAGATATCTAGTTGATTTGAAGCAGTTCCGAGAAAGTCTAAGCATAATCCCCACTTTTCCCTCCTGGCACTTTCCATGTGGGAGATATAGCAGGATGTATATTGGTTTTGAGGACAACTCAATGGACAGTGTAGGGAGAAAAGTTCCTGGCTCCTTGAATGCCGTTTCTGGAGACACTGCGATCAATGTGGGAGATATGTCAAGATGTGTGTTGGTTTTGAGGACGGCTCTCTGGAGAGTCTTAGCAAAGAGGTCACACGGATAACCAGAGCTATTCTCAGACACACTGAGACCAAGCTCCACAATTCCCTCCTGGCCCTTTCCCTGTAGGAGATACCGCAAGACGTTTCTGTATATTGGGCACTGCGCTCTGCAGGGTGTTAGCAGAGACTTTCCCGGGACAGTGAAACCCTATGTCAGAGACACTGAGAAGAAGCCCCAATGTTCTTCCAGGCATTTTCAGTGTGGGTGCCTTCTCCACGTGGTTCCTGGTTTCACTGCAGCTCTGAAGAGAATGTTAGCAAAGCGGTAATTGGGACAGTGAAAAGAGTACTCAAAGACAGGGAGAGCAAGCTCTACATTACTCTCTTGGCACTTTCGATGTGGGACATACAGCGAGATGTTTGCTGCTTTTGCGTTTGCCTGTTGCGAGATTTACAGCACAAAGATATCTAGTTGATTTGAAGCAGTTCCGAGAAAGTCTAAACATAATCCCCACTTCTCCCTCCTGGCATTTTCCATGTGGGAGATATAGCAGGATGTATATTGGTTTTGAGGACAACTCAATGGACAGTGTAGGGAGAAAAGTTCCTGGCTCCTTGAATGCCGTTTCTGGAGACACTGCGATCAATGTGGGAGATATGTCAAGATGTGTGTTGGTTTTGAGGACGGCTCTCTGGAGAGTCTTAGCAAAGAGGTCACACGGATAATCAGAGCAATTCTCAGAGACACTGAGACCAAGCTCCACAATTCCCTCCTGGCCCTTTCCTTGTAGGAGATACCACAAGACGTTTCTGTATATTGGGCACTGCGCTCTGCAGGGTGTTAGCAGAGACTTTCCCGGGACAGTGAAACCCTATGTCAGAGACACTGAGAAGAAGCCCCAATGTTCCTTCCAGGCATTTTCAGTGTGGGTGCCTTCTCCACGTGGTTCCTGGTTTCACTGCAGCTCTGAAGAGAATGTTAGCAAAGAGGTAACCAGGACAGTGAAAACAGTACTCAAAGTCAGGGAGAGCAAGCTCTACATTACTCTCTTGGCACTTTCGATGTGGGACATACAGCGAGATGTTTGCTGCTTTTGCGTTTGCCTGTTGCGAGATTTACAGCACAAAGATATCTAGTTGATTTGAAGCAGTTCCGAGAAAGTCTAAACATAATCCCCACTTCTCCCTCCTGGCACTTTCCATGTGGGAGATATAGCAGGATGTATATTGGTTTGAGGACAACTCAATGGACAGTGTAGGGAGAAAAGTTCCTGGCTCCTTGAATGCCGTTTCTGGAGACACTGCGATCAATGTGGGAGATATGTCAAGATGTGTGTTGGTTTTGAGGACGGCTCTCTGGAGAGTCTTAGCAAAGAGGTCACACGGATAATCAGAGCAATTCTCAGAGACACTGAGACCAAGCTCCACAATTCCCTCCTGGCCCTTTCCCTGTAGGAGATACCGCAAGACGTTTCTGTATATTGGGCACTGCGCTCTGCAGGGTGTTAGCAGAGACTTTCCCGGGACAGTGAAACCCTATGTCAGAGACACTGAGAAGAAGCCCCAATGTTCTTCCAGGCATTTTCAGTGTGGGTGCCTTCTCCACGTGGTTCCTGGTTTCACTGCAGCTCTGAAGAGAACGTTAGCAAAGAGGTAACCGGGACAGTGAAAAGAGTACTCAAAGACAGGGAGAGCAAGCTCTACATTACTCTCTTGGCACTTTCGACGTGGGACATACAGCGAGATGTTTGCTGCTTTTGCATTTGCCTGTTGCGAGATTTACAGCACAAAGATATCTAGTTGATTTGAAGCAGTTCCGAGAAAGTCTAAGCATAATCCCCACTTTTCCCTCCTGGCACTTTCCATGTGGGAGATATAGCAGGATGTATATTGGTTTTGAGGACAACTCAATGGACAGTGTAGGGAGAAAAGTTCCTGGCTCCTTGAATGCCGTTTCTGGAGACACTGCAATCAATGTGGGAGATATGTCAAGATGTGTGTTGGTTTTGAGGACGGCTCTCTGGAGAGTCTTAGCAAAGAGGTCACACGGATAACCAGAGCTATTCTCAGACACACTGAGACCAAGCTCTACAATTCCCTCCTGGCCCTTTCCCTGTAGGAGATACCGCAAGACGTTTCTGTATATTGGGCACTGCGCTCTGCAGGGTGTTAGCAGAGACTTTCCCGGGACAGTGAAACCCTATGTCAGAGACACTGAGAAGAAGCCCCAATGTTCTTCCAGGCATTTTCAGTGTGGGTGCCTTCTCCACGTGGTTCCTGGTTTCACTGCAGCTCTGAAGAGAATGTTAGCAAAGCGGTAATTGGGACAGTGAAAAGAGTACTCAAAGACAGGGAGAGCAAGCTCTACATTACTCTCTTGGCACTTTCGATGTGGGACATACAGCGAGATGTTTGCTGCTTTTGCGTTTGCCTGTTGCGAGATTTACAGCACAAAGATATCTAGTTGATTTGAAGCAGTTCCGAGAAAGTCTAAGCATAATCCCCACTTTTCCCTCCTGGCACTTTCCATGTGGGAGATATAGCAGGATGTATATTGGTTTTGAGGACAACTCAATGGACAGTGTAGGGAGAAAAGTTCCTGGCTCCTTGAATGCCGTTTCTGGAGACACTGCAATCAATGTGGGAGATATGTCAAGATGTGTGTTGGTTTTGAGGACGGCTCTCTGGAGAGTCTTAGCAAAGAGGTCACACGGATAATCAGAGCTATTCTCAGACACACTGAGACCAAGCTCCACAATTCCCTCCTGGCCCTTTCCCTGTAGGAGATACCGCAAGACGTTTCTGTATATTGGGCACTGCGCTCTGCAGGGTGTTAGCAGAGACTTTCCCGGGACAGTGAAACCCTATGTCAGAGACACTGAGAAGAAGCCCCAATGTTCCTTCCAGGCATTTTCAGTGTGGGTGCCTTCTCCACGTGGTTCCTGGTTTCACTGCAGCTCTGAAGAGAATGTTAGCAAAGCGGTAACCAGGACAGTGAAAACAGTACTCAAAGTCAGGGAGAGCAAGCTCTACATTACTCTCTTGGCACTTTCGATGTGGGACATACAGCGAGATGTTTGCTGCTTTTGCGTTTGCCTGTTGGGAGATTTACAGCACAAAGATATCTAGTTGATTTGAAGCAGTTCCGAGAAAGTCTAAACATAATCCCCACTTCTCCCTCCTGGCACTTTCCATGTGGGAGATATAGCAGGATGTATATTGGTTTGAGGACAACTCAATGGACAGTGTAGGGAGAAAAGTTCCTGGCTCCTTGAATGCCGTTTCTGGAGACACTGCGATCAATGTGGGAGATATGTCAAGATGTGTGTTGGTTTTGAGGACGGCTCTCTGGAGAGTCTTAGCAAAGAGGTCACACGGATAATCAGAGCAATTCTCAGAGACACTGAGACCAAGCTCCACAATTCCCTCCTGGCCCTTTCCCTGTAGGAGATACCGCAAGACGTTTCTGTATATTGGGCACTGCGCTCTGCAGGGTGTTAGCAGAGACTTTCCCGGGACAGTGAAACCCTATGTCAGAGACACTGAGAAGAAGCCCCAATGTTCTTCCAGGCATTTTCAGTGTGGGTGCCTTCTCCACGTGGTTCCTGGTTTCACTGCAGCTCTGAAGAGAACGTTAGCAAAGAGGTAACCGGGACAGTGAAAAGAGTACTCAAAGACAGGGAGAGCAAGCTCTACATTACTCTCTTGGCACTTTGGATGTGGGACATACAGCGAGATGTTTGCTGCTTTTGCATTTGCCTGTTGCGAGATTTACAGCACAAAGATATCTAGTTGATTTGAAGCAGTTCCGAGAAAGTCTAAGCATAATCCCCACTTTTCCCTCCTGGCACTTTCCATGTGGGAGATATAGCAGGATGTATATTGGTTTTGAGGACAACTCAATGGACAGTGTAGGGAGAAAAGTTCCTGGCTCCTTGAATGCCGTTTCTGGAGACACTGCGATCAATGTGGGAGATATGTCAAGATGTGTGTTGGTTTTGAGGACGGCTCTCTGGAGAGTCTTAGCAAAGAGGTCACACGGATAATCAGAGCTATTCTCAGAGACACTGAGACCAAGCTCCACAATTCCCTCCTGGCCCTTTCCCTGTAGGAGATACCGCAAGACGTTTCTGTATATTGGGCACTGCGCTCTGCAGGGTGTTAGCAGAGACTTTCCCTGGACAGTGAAACCCTATGTCAGAGACACTGAGAAGAAGCCCCAATGTTCTTCCAGGCATTTTCAGTGTGGGTGCCTTCTCCACGTGGTTCCTGGTTTCACTGCAGCTCTGAAGAGAATGTTAGCAAAGCGGTAATTGGGACAGTGAAAAGAGTACTCAAAGACAGGGAGAGCAAGCTCTCTCTTGGCACTTTGGATGTGGGACATACAGCGAGATGTTTGCTGCTTTTGCATTTGGCTGTTGAGAGATTTACAGCACAAAGATATCTAGTTGATTTGAAGCAGTTCCGAGAAAGTCTAAACATAATCCCCACTTCTCCCTCCTGGCACTTTCCATGTGGGAGATATAGCAGGATGTATATTGGTTTGAGGACAACTCAATGGACAGTGTAGGGAGAAAAGTTCCTGGCTCCTTGAATGCCGTTTCTGGAGACACTGCGATCAATGTGGGAGATATGTCAAGATGTGTGTTGGTTTTGAGGACGGCTCTCTGGAGAGTCTTAGCAAAGAGGTCACACGGATAATCAGAGCAATTCTCAGAGATACTGAGACCAAGCTCCACAATTCCCTCCTGGCCCTTTCCCTGTAGGAGATACCGCAAACGTTTCTGTATATTGGGCACTGCGCTCTGCAGGGTGTTAGCAGAGACTTTCCCGGGACAGTGAAACCCTATGTCAGAGACACTGAGAAGAAGCCCCAATGTTCCTTCCAGACATTTTCAGTGTGGGTGCCTTCTCCACGTGGTTCCTGGTTTCACTGCAGCTCTGAAGAGAATGTTAGCAAAGAGGTAACCGGGACAGTGAAAACAGTACTCAAAGACAGGGAGAGCAAGCTCTCTCTTGGCACTTTGGATGTGGGACATACAGCGAGATGTTTGCTGCTTTTGCGTTTGCCTGTTGGGAGATTTACAGCACAAAGATATCTAGTTGATTTGAAGCAGTTCCGAGAAAGTCTAAACATAATCCCCACTTCTCCCTCCTGGCACTTTCCATGTGGGAGATATAGCAGGATGTATATTGGTTTTGAGGACAACTCAATGGACAGTGTAGGGAGAAAAGGTCCTGGCTCCTTGAATGCCGTTTCTGGAGACACTGCGATCAATGTGGGAGATATGTCAAGATGTGTGTTGGTTTTGAGGACGGCTCTCTGGAGAGTCTTAGCAAAGAGGTCACACAGATAATCAGAGCTATTCTCAGAGACACTGAGACCAAGCTCGACAATTCCCTCCTGGCACTTTCCCTGTAGGAGATACCGCAAGACGTTTCTGTATATTGGGCACAGCGCTCTGCAGGGTGTTAGCAGAGACTTTCCCGGGACAGTGAAACCCTATGTCAGAGACACTGAGAAGAAGCCCCAATGTTCTTCCAGGCATTTTCAGTGTGGGTGCCTTCTCCACGTGGTTCCTGGTTTCACTGCAGCTCTGAAGAGAATGTTAGCAAAGCGGTAATTGGGACAGTGAAAACAGTACTCAAAGACAGGGAGAGCAAGCTCTACATTACTCTCTTGGCACTTTCGATGTGGGACATACAGCGAGATGTTTGCTGCTTTTGCGTTTGCCTGTTGGGAGATTTACAGCACAAAGATATCTAGTTGATTTGAAGCAGTTCCGAGAAAGTCTAAACATAATCCCCACTTCTCCCTCCTGGCATTTTCCATGTGGGAGATATAGCAGGATGTATATTGGTTTTGAGGACAACTCAATGGACAGTGTAGGGAGAAAAGTTCCTGGCTCCTTGAATGCCGTTTCTGGAGACACTGCGATCAATGTGGGAGATATGTCAAGATGTGTGTTGGTTTTGAGGACGGCTCTCTGGAGAGTCTTAGCAAAGAGGTCACACGGATGATCAGAGCAATTCTCAGAGACACTGAGACCAAGCTCCACAATTCCCTCCTGGCCCTTTCCCTGTAGGAGATACCGCAAGACGTTTCTGTATATTGGGCACTGCGCTCTGCAGGGTGTTAGCAGAGACTTTCCCGGGACAGTGAAACCCTATGTCAGAGACACTGAGAAGAAGCCCCAATGTTCTTCCAGGCATTTTCAGTGTGGGTGCCTTCTCCACGTGGTTCCTGGTTTCACTGCAGCTCTGAAGAGAATGTTAGCTAAGAGGTAACCGGGACAGTGAAAACAGTACTCAAAGACAGGGAGAGCAAGCTCTACATTACTCTCTTGGCACTTTGGATGTGGGACATACAGCGAGATGTTTGCTGCTTTTGCATTTGCCTGTTGCGAGATTTACAGCACAAAGATATCTAGTTGATTTGAAGCAGTTCCGAGAAAGTCTAAGCATAATCCCCACTTTTCCCTCCTGGCACTTTCCATGTGGGAGATATAGCAGGATGTATATTGGTTTTGAGGACAACTCAATGGACAGTGTAGGGAGAAAAGTTCCTGGCTCCTTGAATGCCGTTTCTGGAGACACTGCAATCAATGTGGGAGATATGTCAAGATGTGTGTTGGTTTTGAGGACGGCTCTCTGGAGAGTCTTAGCAAAGAGGTCACACGGATAACCAGAGCTATTCTCAGAGACACTGAGACCAAGCTCCACAATTCCCTCCTGGCCCTTTCCTTGTAGGAGATACCGCAAGACGTTTCTGTATATTGGGCACTGCGCTCTGCAGGGTGTTAGCAGAGACTTTCCCGGGACAGTGAAACCCTATGTCAGAGACACTGAGAAGAAGCCCCAATGTTCTTCCAGGCATTTTCAGTGTGGGTGCCTTCTCCACGTGGTTCCTGGTTTCACTGCAGCTCTGAAGAGAATGTTAGCAAAGCGGTAATTGGGACAGTGAAAAGAGTACTCAAAGACAGGGAGAGCAAGCTCTACATTACTCTCTTGGCACTTTCGATGTGGGACATACAGCGAGATGTTTGCTGCTTTTGCGTTTGCCTGTTGCGAGATTTACAGCACAAAGATATCTAGTTGATTTGAAGCAGTTCCGAGAAAGTCTAAACATAATCCCCACTTCTCCCTCCTGGCATTTTCCATGTGGGAGATATAGCAGGATGTATATTGGTTTTGAGGACAACTCAATGGACAGTGTAGGGAGAAAAGTTCCTGGCTCCTTGAATGCCGTTTCTGGAGAAACTGCGATCAATGTGGGAGATATGTCAAGATGTGTGTTGGTTTTGAGGACGGCTCTCTGGAGAGTCTTAGCAAAGAGGTCACACGGATAATCAGAGCAATTCTCAGAGACACTGAGAACAAGCTCCGCAATTCCCTCCTGGCACTTTCCCTGTAGGAGATACCGCAAGACATTTCTCTACATTGGGCACAGCCCTCTGCAGGGTGTTAGCAGAGACTTTCCCGGGACAGTGAAACCCTATGTCAGAGACACTGAGAAGAAGCCCCAATGTTCCCTCCAGGCACTTTCAGTGTGGGTGCCTTCTCCACGTGGTTCCTGGTTTCACTGCAGCTCTGAAGAGAACGTTAGCAAAGAGGTAACCGGGACAGTGAAAACAGTACTCAAAGACAGGGAGAGCAAGCTCTCTCTTGGCACTTTGGATGTGGGACATACAGCGAGATGTTTGCTGCTTTTGCATTTGGCTGTTGAGAGATTTACAGCACAAAGATATCTAGTTGATTTGAAGCAGTTCCGAGAAAGTCTAAACATAATCCCCACTTCTCCCTCCTGGCACTTTCCATGTGGGAGATATAGCAGGATGTATATTGGTTTGAGGACAACTCAATGGACAGTGTAGGGAGAAAAGTTCCTGGCTCCTTGAATGCCGTTTCTGGAGACACTGCGATCAATGTGGGAGATATGTCAAGATGTGTGTTGGTTTTGAGGACGGCTCTCTGGAGAGTCTTAGCAAAGAGGTCACACGGATAATCAGAGCAATTCTCAGAGACACTGAGACCAAGCTCCACAATTCCCTCCGGGCCCTTTCCCTGTAGGAGATACCGCAAACGTTTCTGTATATTGGGCACTGCGCTCTGCAGGGTGTTAGCAGAGACTTTCCCGGGACAGTGAAACCCTATGTCAGAGACACTGAGAAGAAGCCCCAATGTTCCTTCCAGACATTTTCAGTGTGGGTGCCTTCTCCACGTGGTTCCTGGTTTCACTGCAGCTCTGAAGAGAACGTTAGCAAAGAGGTAACCGGGACAGTGAAAACAGTACTCAAAGACAGGGAGAGCAAGCTCTCTCTTGGCACTTTGGATGTGGGACATACAGCGAGATGTTTGCTGCTTTTGCGTTTGGCTGTTGGGAGATTTACAGCACAAAGATATCTAGTTGATTTGAAGCAGTTCCGAGAAAGTCTAAACATAATCCCCACTTCTCCCTCCTGGCACTTTCCATGTGGGAGATATAGCAGGATGTATATTGGTTTTGAGGACAACTCAATGGACAGTGTAGGGAGAAAAGGTCCTGGCTCCTTGAATGCCGTTTCTGGAGACACTGCGATCAATGTGGGAGATATGTCAAGATGTGTGTTGGTTTTGAGGACGGCTCTCTGGAGAGTCTTAGCAAAGAGGTCACACAGATAATCAGAGCAATTCTCAGAGACACTGAGACCAAGCTCGACAATTCCCTCCTGGCCCTTTCCCTGTAGGAGATACCGCAAGACGTTTCTGTATATTGGGCACAGCGCTCTGCAGGGTGTTAGCAGAGACTTTCCCGGGACAGTGAAACCCTATGTCAGAGACACTGAGAAGAAGCCCCAATGTTCTTCCAGGCATTTTCAGTGTGGGTGCCTTCTCCACGTGGTTCCTGGTTTCACTGCAGCTCTGAAGAGAATGTTAGCAAAGCGGTAATTGGGACAGTGAAAAGAGTACTCAAAGACAGGGAGAGCAAGCTCTACATTACTCTCTTGGCACTTTCGATGTGGGACATACAGCGAGATGTTTGCTGCTTTTGCGTTTGCCTGTTGGGAGATTTACAGCACAAAGATATCTAGTTGATTTGAAGCAGTTCCGAGAAAGTCTAAACATAATCCCCACTTCTCCCTCCTGGCATTTTCCATGTGGGAGATATAGCAGGATGTATATTGGTTTTGAGGACAACTCAATGGACAGTGTAGGGAGAAAAGTTCCTGGCTCCTTGAATGCCGTTTCTGGAGACACTGCGATCAATGTGGGAGATATGTCAAGATGTGTGTTGGTTTTGAGGACGGCTCTCTGGAGAGTCTTAGCAAAGAGGTCACACAGATAATCAGAGCAATTCTCAGAGACACTGAGACCAAGCTCCACAATTCCCTCCTGGCCCTTTCCCTGTAGGAGATACCGCAAGACGTTTCTGTATATTGGGCACTGCGCTCTGCAGGGTGTTAGCAGAGACTTTCCCGGGACAGTGAAACCCTATGTCAGAGACACTGAGAAGAAGCCCCAATGTTCTTCCAGGCATTTTCAGTGTGGGTGCCTTCTCCACGTGGTTCCTGGTTTCACTGCAGCTCTGAAGAGAATGTTAGCTAAGAGGTAACCGGGACAGTGAAAACAGTACTCAAAGACAGGGAGAGCAAGCTCTACATTACTCTCTTGGCACTTTCGATGTGGGACATACAGCGAGATGTTTGCTGCTTTTGCATTTGGCTGTTGCGAGATTTACAGCACAAAGATATCTAGTTGATTTGAAGCAGTTCCGAGAAAGTCTAAGCATAATCCCCACTTTTCCCTCCTGGCACTTTCCATGTGGGAGATATAGCAGGATGTATATTGGTTTTGAGGACAACTCAATGGACAGTGTAGGGAGAAAAGTTCCTGGCTCCTTGAATGCCGTTTCTGGAGACACTGCGATCAATGTGGGAGATATGTCAAGATGTGTGTTGGTTTTGAGGACGGCTCTCTGGAGAGTCTTAGCAAAGAGGTCACACGGATAATCAGAGCAATTCTCAGAGACACTGAGACCAAGCTCCACAATTCCCTCCTGGCCCTTTCCTTGTAGGAGATACCGCAAGACGTTGCTGTATATTGGGCACTGCGCTCTGCAGGGTGTTAGCAGAGACTTTCCCGGGACAGTGAAACCCTATGTCAGAGACACTGAGAAGAAGCCCCAATGTTCTTCCAGGCATTTTCAGTGTGGGTGCCTTCTCCACGTGGTTCCTGGTTTCACTGCAGCTCTGAAGAGAATGTTAGCAAAGAGGTAACCAGGACAGTGAAAACAGTACTCAAAGACAGGGAGAGCAAGCTCTACATTACTCTCTTGGCACTTTCGATGTGGGACATACAGCGAGATGTTTGCTGCTTTTGCGTTTGCCTGTTGCGAGATTTACAGCACAAAGATATCTAGTTGATTTGAAGCAGTTCCGAGAAAGTCTAAACATAATCCCCACTTCTCCCTCCTGGCATTTTCCATGTGGGAGATATAGCAGGATGTATATTGGTTTTGAGGACAACTCAATGGACAGTGTAGGGAGAAAAGTTCCTGGCTCCTTGAATGCCGTTTCTGGAGACACTGCGATCAATGTGGGAGATATGTCAAGATGTGTGTTGGTTTTGAGGACGGCTCTCTGGAGAGTCTTAGCAAAGAGGTCACACGGATAATCAGAGCAATTCTCAGAGACACTGAGAACAAGATCGACAATTCCCTCCTGGCACTTTCCCTGTAGGAGATACCGCAAGACATTTCTGTATATTGGGCACTGCGCTCTGCAGGGTGTTAGCAGAGACTTTCCCGGGACAGTGAAACCCTATGTCAGAGACACTGAGAAGAAGCCCCAATGTTCTTCCAGGCATTTTCAGTGTGGGTGCCTTCTCCACGTGGTTCCTGGTTTCACTGCAGCTCTGAAGAGAATGTTAGCTAAGAGGTAACTGGGACAGTGAAAACAGTACTCAAAGACAGGGAGAGCAAGCTCTACATTACTCTCTTGGCACTTTCGATGTGGGACATACAGCGAGATGTTTGCTGCTTTTGCGTTTGCCTGTTGCGAGATTTACAGCACAAAGATATCTAGTTGATTTGAAGCAGTTCCGAGAAAGTCTAAGCATAATCCCCACTTATCCCTCCTGGCACTTTCCATGTGGGAGATATAGCAGGATGTATATTGGTTTGAGGACAACTCAATGGACAGTGTAGGGAGAAAAGTTCCTGGCTCCTTGAATGCCGTTTCTGGAGACACTGTGATCAATGTGGGAGATATGTCAAGATGTGTGTTGGTTTTGAGGACGGCTCTCTGGAGAGTCTTAGCAAAGAGGTCACACGGATAATCAGAGCAATTCTCAGAGACACTGAGACCAAGCTCCACAATTCCCTCCTGGCCCTTTCCTTGTAGGAGATACCGCAAGACGTTTCTGTATATTGGGCACTGCGCTCTGCAGGGTGTTAGCAGAGACTTTCCCGGGACAGTGAAACCCTATGTCAGAGACACTGAGAAGAAGCCCCAATGTTCTTCCAGGCATTTTCAGTGTGGGTGCCTTCTCCACGTGGTTCCTGGTTTCACTGCAGCTCTGAAGAGAATGTTAGCAAAGCGGTAATTGGGACAGTGAAAAGAGTACTCAAAGACAGGGAGAGCAAGCTCTACATTACTCTCTTGGCACTTTCGATGTGGGACATACAGCGAGATGTTTGCTGCTTTTGCATTTGCCTGTTGCGAGATTTACAGCACAAAGATATCTAGTTGATTTGAAGCAGTTCCGAGAAAGTCTAAACATAATCCCCACTTCTCCCTCCTGGCATTTTCCATGTGGGAGATATAGCAGGATGTATATTGGTTTTGAGGACAACTCAATGGACAGTGTAGGGAGAAAAGTTCCTGGCTCCTTGAATGCCGTTTCTGGAGACACTGCGATCAATGTGGGAGATATGTCAAGATGTGTGTTGGTTTTGAGGACGGCTCTCTGGAGAGTCTTAGCAAAGAGGTCACACGGATGATCAGAGCAATTCTCAGAGACACTGAGACCAAGCTCCACAATTCCCTCCTGGCCCTTTCCCTGTAGGAGATACCGCAAGACGTTTCTGTATATTGGGCACTGCGCTCTGCAGGGTGTTAGCAGAGACTTTCCCGGGACAGTGAAACCCTATGTCAGAGACACTGAGAAGAAGCCCCAATGTTCTTCCAGGCATTTTCAGTGTGGGTGCCTTCTCCACGTGGTTCCTGGTTTCACTGCAGCTCTGAAGAGAATGTTAGCAAAGCGGTAATTGGGACAGTGAAAAGAGTACTCAAAGACAGGGAGAGCAAGCTCTACATTACTCTCTTGGCACTTTCGATGTGGGACATACAGCGAGATGTTTGCTGCTTTTGCATTTGCCTGTTGCGAGATTTACAGCACAAAGATATCTAGTTGATTTGAAGCAGTTCCGAGAAAGTCTAAACATAATCCCCACTTCTCCCTCCTGGCATTTTCCATGTGGGAGATATAGCAGGATGTATATTGGTTTTGAGGACAACTCAATGGACAGTGTAGGGAGAAAAGTTCCTGGCTCCTTGAATGCCGTTTCTGGAGACACTGCGATCAATGTGGGAGATATGTCAAGATGTGTGTTGGTTTTGAGGACGGCTCTCTGGAGAGTCTTAGCAAAGAGGTCACACAGATAATCAGAGCAATTCTCAGAGACACTGAGACCAAGCTCCACAATTCCCTCCTGGCCCTTTCCCTGTAGGAGATACCGCAAGACGTTTCTGTATATTGGGCACTGCGCTCTGCAGGGTGTTAGCAGAGACTTTCCCGGGACAGTGAAACCCTATGTCAGAGACACTGAGAAGAAGCCCCAATGTTCTTCCAGGCGTTTTCAGTGTGGGTGCCTTCTCCACGTGGTTCCTGGTTTCACTGCAGCTCTGAAGAGAATGTTAGCAAAGCGGTAATTGGGACAGTGAAAAGAGTACTCAAAGACAGGGAGAGCAAGCTCTACATTACTCTCTTGGCACTTTCGATGTGGGACATACAGCGAGATGTTTGCTGCTTTTGCATTTGGCTGTTGCGAGATTTACAGCACAAAGATATCTAGTTGATTTGAAGCAGTTCCGAGAAAGTCTAAGCATAATCCCCACTTTTCCCTCCTGGCACTTTCCATGTGGGAGATATAGCAGGATGTATATTGGTTTTGAGGACAACTCAATGGACAGTGTAGGGAGAAAAGTTCCTGGCTCCTTGAATGCCGTTTCTGGAGACACTGCGATCAATGTGGGAGATATGTCAAGATGTGTGTTGGTTTTGAGGACGGCTCTCTGGAGAGTCTTAGCAAAGAGGTCACACGGATAATCAGAGCAATTCTCAGAGACACTGAGACCAAGCTCCACAATTCCCTCCTGGCCCTTTCCCTGTAGGAGATACCGCAAGACGTTTCTGTATATTGGGCACTGCGCTCTGCAGGGTGTTAGCAGAGACTTTCCCGGGACAGTGAAACCCTATGTCAGAGACACTGAGAAGAAGCCCCAATGTTCTTCCAGGCATTTTCAGTGTGGGTGCCTTCTCCACGTGGTTCCTGGTTTCACTGCAGCTCTGAAGAGAATGTTAGCAAAGAGGTAACCAGGACAGTGAAAACAGTACTCAAAGACAGGGAGAGCAAGCTCTACATTACTCTCTTGGCACTTTCGATGTGGGACATACAGCGAGATGTTT
The DNA here is from genome assembly GCF_964199755.1 of Larus michahellis. Taxonomy (NCBI): domain Eukaryota; kingdom Metazoa; phylum Chordata; class Aves; order Charadriiformes; family Laridae; genus Larus; species Larus michahellis. The sequence continues at coordinate 143,111 of NW_027435886.1, read as the reverse complement.
GCTGCTTTTGCATTTGGCTGTTGAGAGATTTACAGCACAAAGATATCTGGTTAATTTGAAGCAGTTCCAAGAAAGTCTAAACATAATCCCCACTTCTCCCTCCTGGCATTTTCCATGTGGGAGATATAGCAGGATGTATATTGGTTTTGAGGACAACTCAATGGACAGTGTAGGGAGAAAAGTTCCTGGCTCCTTGAATGCCGTTTCTGGAGACACTGCGATCAATGTGGGAGATATGTCAAGATGTGTGTTGGTTTTGAGGACGGCTCTCTGGAGAGTCTTAGCAAAGAGGTCACACGGATAATCAGAGCAATTCTCAGAGACACTGAGACCAAGCTCCACAATTCCCTCCTGGCCCTTTCCCTGTAGGAGATACCGCAAGACGTTTCTGTATATTGGGCACTGCGCTCTGCAGGGTGTTAGCAGAGACTTTCCCGGGACAGTGAAACCCTATGTCAGAGACACTGAGAAGAAGCCCCAATGTTCTTCCAGGCATTTTCAGTGTGGGTGCCTTCTCCACGTGGTTCCTGGTTTCACTGCAGCTCTGAAGAGAATGTTAGCAAAGCGGTAATTGGGACAGTGAAAACAGTACTCAAAGACAGGGAGAGCAAGCTCTACATTACTCTCTTGGCACTTTCGATGTGGGACATACAGCGAGATGTTTGCTGCTTTTGCGTTTGCCTGTTGCGAGATTTACAGCACAAAGATATCTAGTTGATTTGAAGCAGTTCCGAGAAAGTCTAAGCATAATCCCCACTTTTCCCTCCTGGCACTTTCCATGTGGGAGATATAGCAGGATGTATATTGGTTTTGAGGACAACTCAATGGACAGTGTAGGGAGAAAAGTTCCTGGCTCCTTGAATGCCGTTTCTGGAGACACTGCGATCAATGTGGGAGATATGTCAAGATGTGTGTTGGTTTTGAGGACGGCTCTCTGGAGAGTCTTAGCAAAGAGGTCACACGGATAATCAGAGCTATTCTCAGAGACACTGAGACCAAGCTCCACAATTCCCTCCTGGCCCTTTCCCTGTAGGAGATACCGCAAGACGTTTCTGTATATTGGGCACTGCGCTCTGCAGGGTGTTAGCAGAGACTTTCCCGGGACAGTGAAACCCTATGTCAGAGACACTGAGAAGAAGCCCCAATGTTCTTCCAGGCATTTTCAGTGTGGGTGCCTTCTCCACGTGGTTCCTGGTTTCACTGCAGCTCTGACGAGAATGTTAGCAAAGAGGTAACCGGGACAGTGAAAACAGTACTCAAAGACAGGGAGAGCAAGCTCTACATTACTCTCTTGGCACTTTCGATGTGGGACATACAGCGAGATGTTTGCTGCTTTTGCCTTTGCCTGTTGGGAGATTTACAGCACAAAGATATCTAGTTAATTTGAAGCAGTTCCAAGAAAGTCTAAACATAATCCCCACTTCTCCCTCCTGGCATTTTCCATGTGGGAGATATAGCAGGATGTATATTGGTTTTGAGGACAACTCAATGGACAGTGTAGGGAGAAAAGTTCCTGGCTCCTTGAATGCCGTTTCTGGAGACACTGCGATCAATGTGGGAGATATGTCAAGATGTGTGTTGGTTTTGAGGACGGCTCTCTGGAGAGTCTTAGCAAAGAGGTCACACGGATAATCAGAGCAATTCTCAGAGACACTGAGACCAAGCTCCACAATTCCCTCCTGGCCCTTTCCCTGTAGGAGATACCGCAAGACGTTTCTGTATATTGGGCACTGCGCTCTGCAGGGTGTTAGCAGAGACTTTCCCGGGACAGTGAAACCCTATGTCAGAGACACTGAGAAGAAGCCCCAATGTTCTTCCAGGCATTTTCAGTGTGGGTGCCTTCTCCACGTGGTTCCTGGTTTCACTGCAGCTCTGAAGAGAATGTTAGCAAAGCGGTAATTGGGACAGTGAAAAGAGTACTCAAAGACAGGGAGAGCAAGCTCTACATTACTCTCTTGGCACTTTCGATGTGGGACATACAGCGAGATGTTTGCTGCTTTTGCATTTGGCTGTTGCGAGATTTACAGCACAAAGATATCTAGTTGATTTGAAGCAGTTCCGAGAAAGTCTAAGCATAATCCCCACTTTTCCCTCCTGGCACTTTCCATGTGGGAGATATAGCAGGATGTATATTGGTTTTGAGGACAACTCAATGGACAGTGTAGGGAGAAAAGTTCCTGGCTCCTTGAATGCCGTTTCTGGAGACACTGCGATCAATGTGGGAGATATGTCAAGATGTGTGTTGGTTTTGAGGACGGCTCTCTGGAGAGTCTTAGCAAAGAGGTCACACGGATAATCAGAGCAATTCTCAGAGACACTGAGACCAAGCTCCACAATTCCCTCCTGGCCCTTTCCTTGTAGGAGATACCGCAAGACGTTGCTGTATATTGGGCACTGCGCTCTGCAGGGTGTTAGCAGAGACTTTCCCGGGACAGTGAAACCCTATGTCAGAGACACTGAGAAGAAGCCCCAATGTTCTTCCAGGCATTTTCAGTGTGGGTGCCTTCTCCACGTGGTTCCTGGTTTCACTGCAGCTCTGAAGAGAATGTTAGCAAAGCGGTAATTGGGACAGTGAAAACAGTACTCAAAGACAGGGAGAGCAAGCTCTACATTACTCTCTTGGCACTTTCGATGTGGGACATACAGCGAGATGTTTGCTGCTTTTGCATTTGCCTGTTGCGAGATTTACAGCACAAAGATATCTAGTTGATTTGAAGCAGTTCCGAGAAAGTCTAAGCATAATCCCCACTTTTCCCTCCTGGCACTTTCCATGTGGGAGATATAGCAGGATGTATATTGGTTTTGAGGACAACTCAATGGACAGTGTAGGGAGAAAAGTTCCTGGCTCCTTGAATGCCGTTTCTGGAGACACTGCGATCAATGTGGGAGATATGTCAAGATGTGTGTTGGTTTTGAGGACGGCTCTCTGGAGAGTCTTAGCAAAGAGGTCACACGGATAATCAGAGCTATTCTCAGAGACACTGAGACCAAGCTCCACAATTCCCTCCTGGCCCTTTCCCTGTAGGAGATACCGCAAGACGTTTCTGTATATTGGGCACTGCGCTCTGCAGGGTGTTAGCAGAGACTTTCCCGGGACAGTGAAACCCTATGTCAGAGACACTGAGAAGAAGCCCCAATGTTCTTCCAGGCATTTTCTGTGTGGGTGCCTTCTCCACGTGGTTCCTGGTTTCACTGCAGCTCTGACGAGAATGTTAGCAAAGAGGTAACCGGGACAGTGAAAACAGTACTCAAAGACAGGGAGAGCAAGCTCTACATTACTCTCTTGGCACTTTCGATGTGGGACATACAGCGAGATGTTTGCTGCTTTTGCCTTTGCCTGTTGGGAGATTTACAGCACAAAGATATCTAGTTAATTTGAAGCAGTTCCAAGAAAGTCTAAACATAATCCCCACTTCTCCCTCCTGGCATTTTCCATGTGGGAGATATAGCAGGATGTATATTGGTTTTGAGGACAACTCAATGGACAGTGTAGGGAGAAAAGTTCCTGGCTCCTTGAATGCCGTTTCTGGAGACACTGCGATCAATGTGGGAGATATGTCAAGATGTGTGTTGGTTTTGAGGACGGCTCTCTGGAGAGTCTTAGCAAAGAGGTCACACGGATAATCAGAGCTATTCTCAGAGACACTGAGACCAAGCTCCACAATTCCCTCCTGGCCCTTTCCCTGTAGGAGATACCGCAAGACGTTTCTGTATATTGGGCACTGCGCTCTGCAGGGTGTTAGCAGAGACTTTCCCGGGACAGTGAAACCCTATGTCAGAGACACTGAGAAGAAGCCCCAATGTTCTTCCAGGCATTTTCAGTGTGGGTGCCTTCTCCACGTGGTTCCTGGTTTCACTGCAGCTCTGAAGAGAATGTTAGCAAAGCGGTAATTGGGACAGTGAAAAGAGTACTGAAAGACAGGGAGAGCAAGCTCTACATTACTCTCTTGGCACTTTCGATGTGGGACATACAGCGAGATGTTTGCTGCTTTTGCATTTGGCTGTTGCGAGATTTACAGCACAAAGATATCTAGTTGATTTGAAGCAGTTCCGAGAAAGTCTAAGCATAATCCCCACTTTTCCCTCCTGGCACTTTCCATGTGGGAGATATAGCAGGATGTATATTGGTTTTGAGGACAACTCAATGGACAGTGTAGGGAGAAAAGTTCCTGGCTCCTTGAATGCCGTTTCTGGAGACACTGCGATCAATGTGGGAGATATGTCAAGATGTGTGTTGGTTTTGAGGACGGCTCTCTGGAGAGTCTTAGCAAAGAGGTCACACGGATAATCAGAGCAATTCTCAGAGACACTGAGACCAAGCTCCACAATTCCCTCCTGGCCCTTTCCCTGTAGGAGATACCGCAAGACGTTGCTGTATATTGGGCACTGCGCTCTGCAGGGTGTTAGCAGAGACTTTCCCGGGACAGTGAAACCCTATGTCAGAGACACTGAGAAGAAGCCCCAATGTTCTTCCAGGCATTTTCAGTGTGGGTGCCTTCTCCACGTGGTTCCTGGTTTCACTGCAGCTCTGAAGAGAATGTTAGCAAAGCGGTAATTGGGACAGTGAAAAGAGTACTCAAAGACAGGGAGAGCAAGCTCTACATTACTCTCTTGGCACTTTCGATGTGGGACATACAGCGAGATGTTTGCTGCTTTTGCATTTGGCTGTTGAGAGATTTACAGCACAAAGATATCTAGTTGATTTGAAGCAGTTCCGAGAAAGTCTAAGCATAATCCCCACTTCTCCCTCCTGGCATTTTCCATGTGGGAGATATAGCAGGATGTATATTGGTTTTGAGGACAACTCAATGGACAGTGTAGGGAGAAAAGTTCCTGGCTCCTTGAATGCCGTTTCTGGAGACACTGCGATCAATGTGGGAGATATGTCAAGATGTGTGTTGGTTTTGAGGACGGCTCTCTGGAGAGTCTTAGCAAAGAGGTCACACGGATAATCAGAGCAATTCTCAGAGACACTGAGAACAAGATCGACAATTCCCTCCTGGCACTTTCCCTGTAGGAGATACCGCAAGACATTTCTGTATATTGGGCACTGCGCTCTTCAGGGTGTTAGCAGAGACTTTCCCGGGACAGTGAAACCCTATGTCAGAGACACTGAGAAGAAGCCCCAATGTTCTTCCAGGCATTTTCAGTGTGGGTGCCTTCTCCACGTGGTCCCTGGTTTCACTGCAGCTCTGAAGAGAATGTTAGCAAGGAGGTAACCGGGACAGTGAAAACAGTACTCAAAGACAGGGAGAGCAAGCTCTACATTACTCTCTTGGCACTTTCGATGTGGGACATACAGCGAGATGTTTGCTGCTTTTGCGTTTGCCTGTTGGGAGATTTACAGCACAAAGATATCTAGTTGATTTGAAGCAGTTCCGAGAAAGTCTAAGCATAATCCCCACTTCTCCCTCCTGGCACTTTCCATGTGGGAGATATAGCAGGATGTATATTGGTTTGAGGACAACTCAATGGACAGTGTAGGGAGAAAAGTTCCTGGCTCCTTGAATGCCGTTTCTGGAGACACTGTGATCAATGTGGGAGATATGTCAAGATGTGTGTTGGTTTTGAGGACGGCTCTCTGGAGAGTCTTAGCAAAGAGGTCACACAGATAATCAGAGCAATTCTCAGAGACACTGAGACCAAGCTCCACAATTCCCTCCTGGCCCTTTCCTTGTAGGAGATACCGCAAGACGTTTCTGTATATTGGGCACTGCGCTCTGCAGGGTGTTAGCAGAGACTTTCCCGGGACAGTGAAACCCTATGTCAGAGACACTGAGAAGAAGCCCCAATGTTCTTCCAGGCATTTTCAGTGTGGGTGCCTTCTCCACGTGGTTCCTGGTTTCACTGCAGCTCTGAAGAGAATGTTAGCAAAGCGGTAATTGGGACAGTGAAAACAGTACTCAAAGACAGGGAGAGCAAGCTCTACATTACTCTCTTGGCACTTTCGATGTGGGACATACAGCGAGATGTTTGCTGCTTTTGCATTTGCCTGTTGCGAGATTTACAGCACAAAGATATCTAGTTGATTTGAAGCAGTTCCGAGAAAGTCTAAACATAATCCCCACTTTTCCCTCCTGGCATTTTCCATGTGGGAGATATAGCAGGATGTATATTGGTTTTGAGGACAACTCAATGGACAGTGTAGGGAGAAAAGTTCCTGGCTCCTTGAATGCCGTTTCTGGAGACACTGCGATCAATGTGGGAGATATGTCAAGATGTGTGTTGGTTTTGAGGACGGCTCTCTGGAGAGTCTTAGCAAAGAGGTCACACGGATAATCAGAGCTATTCTCAGAGACACTGAGACCAAGCTCCACAATTCCCTCCTGGCCCTTTCCCTGTAGGAGATACCGCAAGACGTTTCTGTATATTGGGCACTGCGCTCTGCAGGGTGTTAGCAGAGACTTTCCCGGGACAGTGAAACCCTATGTCAGAGACACTGAGAAGAAGCCCCAATGTTCTTCCAGGCATTTTCAGTGTGGGTGCCTTCTCCACGTGGTTCCTGGTTTCACTGCAGCTCTGAAGAGAATGTTAGCAAGGAGGTAACCGGGACAGTGAAAACAGTACTCAAAGACAGGGAGAGCAAGCTCTACATTACTCTCTTGGCACTTTCGATGTGGGACATACAGCGAGATGTTTGCTGCTTTTGCGTTTGCCTGTTGGGAGATTTACAGCACAAAGATATCTAGTTGATTTGAAGCAGTTCCGAGAAAGTCTAAGCATAATCCCCACTTCTCCCTCCTGGCACTTTCCATGTGGGAGATATAGCAGGATGTATATTGGTTTGAGGACAACTCAATGGACAGTGTAGGGAGAAAAGTTCCTGGCTCCTTGAATGCCGTTTCTGGAGACACTGTGATCAATGTGGGAGATATGTCAAGATGTGTGTTGGTTTTGAGGACGGCTCTCTGGAGAGTCTTAGCAAAGAGGTCACACAGATAATCAGAGCAATTCTCAGAGACACTGAGACCAAGCTCCACAATTCCCTCCTGGCCCTTTCCTTGTAGGAGATACCGCAAGACGTTTCTGTATATTGGGCACTGCGCTCTGCAGGGTGTTAGCAGAGACTTTCCCGGGACAGTGAAACCCTATGTCAGAGACACTGAGAAGAAGCCCCAATGTTCTTCCAGGCATTTTCAGTGTGGGTGCCTTCTCCACGTGGTTCCTGGTTTCACTGCAGCTCTGAAGAGAATGTTAGCAAAGCGGTAATTGGGACAGTGAAAACAGTACTCAAAGACAGGGAGAGCAAGCTCTACATTACTCTCTTGGCACTTTCGATGTGGGACATACAGCGAGATGTTTGCTGCTTTTGCATTTGCCTGTTGCGAGATTTACAGCACAAAGATATCTAGTTGATTTGAAGCAGTTCCGAGAAAGTCTAAACATAATCCCCACTTTTCCCTCCTGGCATTTTCCATGTGGGAGATATAGCAGGATGTATATTGGTTTTGAGGACAACTCAATGGACAGTGTAGGGAGAAAAGTTCCTGGCTCCTTGAATGCCGTTTCTGGAGACACTGCGATCAATGTGGGAGATATGTCAAGATGTGTGTTGGTTTTGAGGACGGCTCTCTGGAGAGTCTTAGCAAAGAGGTCACACGGATAATCAGAGCTATTCTCAGAGACACTGAGACCAAGCTCCACAATTCCCTCCTGGCCCTTTCCCTGTAGGAGATACCGCAAGACGTTTCTGTATATTGGGCACTGCGCTCTGCAGGGTGTTAGCAGAGACTTTCCCGGGACAGTGAAACCCTATGTCAGAGACACTGAGAAGAAGCCCCAATGTTCTTCCAGGCATTTTCAGTGTGGGTGCCTTCTCCACGTGGTTCCTGGTTTCACTGCAGCTCTGAAGAGAATGTTAGCCAAGCGGTAATTGGGACAGTGAAAACAGTACTCAAAGACAGGGAGAGCAAGCTCTACATTACTCTCTTGGCACTTTCGATGTGGGACATACAGCGAGATGTTTGCTGCTTTTGCATTTGGCTGTTGCGAGATTTACAGCACAAAGATATCTAGTTGATTTGAAGCAGTTCCGAGAAAGTCTAAGCATAATCCCCACTTTTCCCTCCTGGCACTTTCCATGTGGGAGATATAGCAGGATGTATATTGGTTTTGAGGACAACTCAATGGACAGTGTAGGGAGAAAAGTTCCTGGCTCCTTGAATGCCGTTTCTGGAGACACTGCGATCAATGTGGGAGATATGTCAAGATGTGTGTTGGTTTTGAGGACGGCTCTCTGGAGAGTCTTAGCAAAGAGGTCACACGGATAATCAGAGCAATTCTCAGAGACACTGAGACCAAGCTCCACAATTCCCTCCTGGCCCTTTCCCTGTAGGAGATACCGCAAGACGTTGCTGTATATTGGGCACTGCGCTCTGCAGGGTGTTAGCAGAGACTTTCCCGGGACAGTGAAACCCTATGTCAGAGACACTGAGAAGAAGCCCCAATGTTCTTCCAGGCATTTTCAGTGTGGGTGCCTTCTCCACGTGGTTCCTGGTTTCACTGCAGCTCTGAAGAGAATGTTAGCAAAGCGGTAATTGGGACAGTGAAAAGAGTACTCAAAGACAGGGAGAGCAAGCCCTACATTACTCTCTTGGCACTTTCGATGTGGGACATACAGCGAGATGTTTGCTGCTTTTGCATTTGGCTGTTGAGAGATTTACAGCACAAAGATATCTAGTTGATTTGAAGCAGTTCCGAGAAAGTCTAAGCATAATCCCCACTTTTCCCTCCTGGCACTTTCCATGTGGGAGATATAGCAGGATGTATATTGGTTTTGAGGACAACTCAATGGACAGTGTAGGGAGAAAAGTTCCTGGCTCCTTGAATGCCGTTTCTGGAGACACTGCGATCAATGTGGGAGATATGTCAAGATGTGTGTTGGTTTTGAGGACGGCTCTCTGGAGAGTCTTAGCAAAGAGGTCACACGGATAATCAGAGCAATTCTCAGAGACACTGAGACCAAGCTCCACAATTCCCTCCTGGCCCTTTCCCTGTAGGAGATACCGCAAGACGTTTCTGTATATTGGGCACTGCGCTCTGCAGGGTGTTAGCAGAGACTTTCCCGGGACAGTGAAACCCTATGTCAGAGACACTGAGAAGAAGCCCCAATGTTCTTCCAGGCATTTTCAGTGTGGGTGCCTTCTCCACGTGGTTCCTGGTTTCACTGCAGCTCTGAAGAGAATGTTAGCAAAGAGGTAACCAGGACAGTGAAAAGAGTACTCAAAGACAGGGAGAGCAAGCTCTACATTACTCTCTTGGCACTTTCGATGTGGGACATACAGCGAGATGTTTGCTGCTTTTGCGTTTGCCTGTTGCGAGATTTACAGCACAAAGATATCTAGTTGATTTGAAGCAGTTCCGAGAAAGTCTAAACATAATCCCCACTTCTCCCTCCTGGCATTTTCCATGTGGGAGATATAGCAGGATGTATATTGGTTTTGAGGACAACTCAATGGACAGTGTAGGGAGAAAAGTTCCTGGCTCCTTGAATGCCGTTTCTGGAGACACTGCGATCAATGTGGGAGATATGTCAAGATGTGTGTTGGTTTTGAGGACGGCTCTCTGGAGAGTCTTAGCAAAGAGGTCACACGGATAATCAGAGCAATTCTCAGAGACACTGAGAACAAGATCGACAATTCCCTCCTGGCCCTTTCCCTGTAGGAGATACCGCAAGACATTTCTGTATATTGGGCACTGCGCTCTGCAGGGTGTTAGCAGAGACTTTCCCTGGACAGTGAAACCCTATGTCAGAGACACTGAGAAGAAGCCCCAATGTTCTTCCAGGCATTTTCAGTGTGGGTGCCTTCTCCACGTGGTTCCTGGTTTCACTGCAGCTCTGAAGAGAATGTTAGCAAAGCGGTAATTGGGACAGTGAAAACAGTACTCAAAGACAGGGAGAGCAAGCTCTACATTACTCTCTTGGCACTTTCGATGTGGGACATACAGCGAGATGTTTGCTGCTTTTGCATTTGGCTGTTGCGAGATTTACAGCACAAAGATATCTAGTTGATTTGAAGCAGTTCCGAGAAAGTCTAAGCATAATCCCCACTTTTCCCTCCTGGCACTTTCCATGTGGGAGATATAGCAGGATGTATATTGGTTTTGAGGACAACTCAATGGACAGTGTAGGGAGAAAAGTTCCTGGCTCCTTGAATGCCGTTTCTGGAGACACTGCGATCAATGTGGGAGATATGTCAAGATGTGTGTTGGTTTTGAGGACGGCTCTCTGGAGAGTCTTAGCAAAGAGGTCACACGGATAATCAGAGCAATTCTCAGAGACACTGAGACCAAGCTCCACAATTCCCTCCTGGCCCTTTCCCTGTAGGAGATACCGCAAGACGTTGCTGTATATTGGGCACTGCGCTCTGCAGGGTGTTAGCAGAGACTTTCCCGGGACAGTGAAACCCTATGTCAGAGACACTGAGAAGAAGCCCCAATGTTCTTCCAGGCATTTTCAGTGTGGGTGCCTTCTCCACGTGGTTCCTGGTTTCACTGCAGCTCTGAAGAGAATGTTAGCAAAGCGGTAATTGGGACAGTGAAAAGAGTACTCAAAGACAGGGAGAGCAAGCTCTACATTACTCTCTTGGCACTTTCGATGTGGGACATACAGCGAGATGTTTGCTGCTTTTGCATTTGGCTGTTGCGAGATTTACAGCACAAAGATATCTAGTTGATTTGAAGCAGTTCCGAGAAAGTCTAAGCATAATCCCCACTTTTCCCTCCTGGCACTTTCCATGTGGGAGATATAGCAGGATGTATATTGGTTTTGAGGACAACTCAATGGACAGTGTAGGGAGAAAAGTTCCTGGCTCCTTGAATGCCGTTTCTGGAGACACTGCGATCAATGTGGGAGATATGTCAAGATGTGTGTTGGTTTTGAGGACGGCTCTCTGGAGAGTCTTAGCAAAGAGGTCACACGGATAATCAGAGCAATTCTCAGAGACACTGAGACCAAGCTCCACAATTCCCTCCTGGCCCTTTCCCTGTAGGAGATACCGCAAGACGTTTCTGTATATTGGGCACTGCGCTCTGCAGGGTGTTAGCAGAGACTTTCCCGGGACAGTGAAACCCTATGTCAGAGACACTGAGAAGAAGCCCCAATGTTCTTCCAGGCATTTTCAGTGTGGGTGCCTTCTCCACGTGGTTCCTGGTTTCACTGCAGCTCTGAAGAGAATGTTAGCAAAGAGGTAACCAGGACAGTGAAAACAGTACTCAAAGACAGGGAGAGCAAGCTCTACATTACTCTCTTGGCACTTTCGATGTGGGACATACAGCGAGATGTTTGCTGCTTTTGCGTTTGCCTGTTGCGAGATTTACAGCACAAAGATATCTAGTTGATTTGAAGCAGTTCCGAGAAAGTCTAAACATAATCCCCACTTCTCCCTCCTGGCATTTTCCATGTGGGAGATATAGCAGGATGTATATTGGTTTTGAGGACAACTCAATGGACAGTGTAGGGAGAAAAGTTCCTGGCTCCTTGAATGCCGTTTCTGGAGACACTGCGATCAATGTGGGAGATATGTCAAGATGTGTGTTGGTTTTGAGGACGGCTCTCTGGAGAGTCTTAGCAAAGAGGTCACACGGATAATCAGAGCAATTCTCAGAGACACTGAGAACAAGATCGACAATTCCCTCCTGGCACTTTCCCTGTAGGAGATACCGCAAGACATTTCTGTATATTGGGCACTGCGCTCTGCAGGGTGTTAGCAGAGACTTTCCCGGGACAGTGAAACCCTATGTCAGAGACACTGAGAAGAAGCCCCAATGTTCTTCCAGGCATTTTCAGTGTGGGTGCCTTCTCCACGTGGTTCCTGGTTTCACTGCAGCTCTGAAGAGAATGTTAGCAAGGAGGTAACCGGGACAGTGAAAACAGTACTCAAAGACAGGGAGAGCAAGCTCTACATTACTCTCTTGGCACTTTCGATGTGGGACATACAGCGAGATGTTTGCTGCTTTTGCGTTTGCCTGTTGGGAGATTTACAGCACAAAGATATCTAGTTGATTTGAAGCAGTTCCGAGAAAGTCTAAGCATAATCCCCACTTCTCCCTCCTGGCACTTTCCATGTGGGAGATATAGCAGGATGTATATTGGTTTGAGGACAACTCAATGGACAGTGTAGGGAGAAAAGTTCCTGGCTCCTTGAATGCCGTTTCTGGAGACACTGTGATCAATGTGGGAGATATGTCAAGATGTGTGTTGGTTTTGAGGACGGCTCTCTGGAGAGTCTTAGCAAAGAGGTCACACAGATAATCAGAGCAATTCTCAGAGACACTGAGACCAAGCTCCACAATTCCCTCCTGGCCCTTTCCTTGTAGGAGATACCGCAAGACGTTTCTGTATATTGGGCACTGCGCTCTGCAGGGTGTTAGCAGAGACTTTCCCGGGACAGTGAAACCCTATGTCAGAGACACTGAGAAGAAGCCCCAATGTTCTTCCAGGCATTTTCAGTGTGGGTGCCTTCTCCACGTGGTTCCTGGTTTCACTGCAGCTCTGAAGAGAATGTTAGCAAAGCGGTAATTGGGACAGTGAAAACAGTACTCAAAGACAGGGAGAGCAAGCTCTACATTACTCTCTTGGCACTTTCGATGTGGGACATACAGCGAGATGTTTGCTGCTTTTGCATTTGCCTGTTGCGAGATTTACAGCACAAAGATATCTAGTTGATTTGAAGCAGTTCCGAGAAAGTCTAAACATAATCCCCACTTTTCCCTCCTGGCATTTTCCATGTGGGAGATATAGCAGGATGTATATTGGTTTTGAGGACAACTCAATGGACAGTGTAGGGAGAAAAGTTCCTGGCTCCTTGAATGCCGTTTCTGGAGACACTGCGATCAATGTGGGAGATATGTCAAGATGTGTGTTGGTTTTGAGGACGGCTCTCTGGAGAGTCTTAGCAAAGAGGTCACACGGATAATCAGAGCTATTCTCAGAGACACTGAGACCAAGCTCCACAATTCCCTCCTGGCCCTTTCCCTGTAGGAGATACCGCAAGACGTTTCTGTATATTGGGCACTGCGCTCTGCAGGGTGTTAGCAGAGACTTTCCCGGGACAGTGAAACCCTATGTCAGAGACACTGAGAAGAAGCCCCAATGTTCTTCCAGGCATTTTCAGTGTGGGTGCCTTCTCCACGTGGTTCCTGGTTTCACTGCAGCTCTGAAGAGAATGTTAGCCAAGCGGTAATTGGGACAGTGAAAACAGTACTCAAAGACAGGGAGAGCAAGCTCTACATTACTCTCTTGGCACTTTCGATGTGGGACATACAGCGAGATGTTTGCTGCTTTTGCGTTTGCCTGTTGGGAGATTTACAGCACAAAGATATCTAGTTGATTTGAAGCAGTTCCGAGAAAGTCTAAGCATAATCCCCACTTCTCCCTCCTGGCACTTTCCATGTGGGAGATATAGCAGGATGTATATTGGTTTGAGGACAACTCAATGGACAGTGTAGGGAGAAAAGTTCCTGGCTCCTTGAATGCCGTTTCTGGAGACACTGTGATCAATGTGGGAGATATGTCAAGATGTGTGTTGGTTTTGAGGACGGCTCTCTGGAGAGTCTTAGCAAAGAGGTCACACAGATAATCAGAGCAATTCTCAGAGACACTGAGACCAAGCTCCACAATTCCCTCCTGGCCCTTTCCTTGTAGGAGATACCGCAAGACGTTTCTGTATATTGGGCACTGCGCTCTGCAGGGTGTTAGCAGAGACTTTCCCGGGACAGTGAAACCCTATGTCAGAGACACTGAGAAGAAGCCCCAATGTTCTTCCAGGCATTTTCAGTGTGGGTGCCTTCTCCACGTGGTTCCTGGTTTCACTGCAGCTCTGAAGAGAATGTTAGCAAAGCGGTAATTGGGACAGTGAAAACAGTACTCAAAGACAGGGAGAGCAAGCTCTACATTACTCTCTTGGCACTTTCGATGTGGGACATACAGCGAGATGTTTGCTGCTTTTGCATTTGCCTGTTGCGAGATTTACAGCACAAAGATATCTAGTTGATTTGAAGCAGTTCCGAGAAAGTCTAAACATAATCCCCACTTTTCCCTCCTGGCATTTTCCATGTGGGAGATATAGCAGGATGTATATTGGTTTTGAGGACAACTCAATGGACAGTGTAGGGAGAAAAGTTCCTGGCTCCTTGAATGCCGTTTCTGGAGACACTGCGATCAATGTGGGAGATATGTCAAGATGTGTGTTGGTTTTGAGGACGGCTCTCTGGAGAGTCTTAGCAAAGAGGTCACACGGATAATCAGAGCTATTCTCAGAGACACTGAGACCAAGCTCCACAATTCCCTCCTGGCCCTTTCCCTGTAGGAGATACCGCAAGACGTTTCTGTATATTGGGCACTGCGCTCTGCAGGGTGTTAGCAGAGACTTTCCCGGGACAGTGAAACCCTATGTCAGAGACACTGAGAAGAAGCCCCAATGTTCTTCCAGGCATTTTCAGTGTGGGTGCCTTCTCCACGTGGTTCCTGGTTTCACTGCAGCTCTGAAGAGAATGTTAGCCAAGCGGTAATTGGGACAGTGAAAACAGTACTCAAAGACAGGGAGAGCAAGCTCTACATTACTCTCTTGGCACTTTCGATGTGGGACATACAGCGAGATGTTTGCTGCTTTTGCATTTGGCTGTTGCGAGATTTACAGCACAAAGATATCTAGTTGATTTGAAGCAGTTCCGAGAAAGTCTAAGCATAATCCCCACTTTTCCCTCCTGGCACTTTCCATGTGGGAGATATAGCAGGATGTATATTGGTTTTGAGGACAACTCAATGGACAGTGTAGGGAGAAAAGTTCCTGGCTCCTTGAATGCCGTTTCTGGAGACACTGCGATCAATGTGGGAGATATGTCAAGATGTGTGTTGGTTTTGAGGACGGCTCTCTGGAGAGTCTTAGCAAAGAGGTCACACGGATAATCAGAGCAATTCTCAGAGACACTGAGACCAAGCTCCACAATTCCCTCCTGGCCCTTTCCCTGTAGGAGATACCGCAAGACGTTTCTGTATATTGGGCACTGCGCTCTGCAGGGTGTTAGCAGAGACTTTCCCGGGACAGTGAAACCCTATGTCAGAGACACTGAGAAGAAGCCCCAATGTTCTTCCAGGCATTTTCAGTGTGGGTGCCTTCTCCACGTGGTTCCTGGTTTCACTGCAGCTCTGAAGAGAATGTTAGCAAAGCGGTAATTGGGACAGTGAAAAGAGTACTCAAAGACAGGGAGAGCAAGCTCTACATTACTCTCTTGGCACTTTCGATGTGGGACATACAGCGAGATGTTTGCTGCTTTTGCATTTGGCTGTTGAGAGATTTACAGCACAAAGATATCTAGTTGATTTGAAGCAGTTCCGAGAAAGTCTAAGCATAATCCCCACTTTTCCCTCCTGGCACTTTCCATGTGGGAGATATAGCAGGATGTATATTGGTTTTGAGGACAACTCAATGGACAGTGTAGGGAGAAAAGTTCCTGGCTCCTTGAATGCCGTTTCTGGAGACACTGCGATCAATGTGGGAGATATGTCAAGATGTGTGTTGGTTTTGAGGACGGCTCTCTGGAGAGTCTTAGCAAAGAGGTCACACGGATAATCAGAGCAATTCTCAGAGACACTGAGACCAAGCTCCACAATTCCCTCCTGGCCCTTTCCCTGTAGGAGATACCGCAAGACATTTCTGTATATTGGGCACTGCGCTCTGCAGGGTGTTAGCAGAGACTTTCCCGGGACAGTGAAACCCTATGTCAGAGACACTGAGAAGAAGCCCCAATGTTCTTCCAGGCATTTTCAGTGTGGGTGCCTTCTCCACGTGGTTCCTGGTTTCACTGCAGCTCTGAAGAGAATGTTAGCAAAGAGGTAACCGGGACAGTGAAAACAGTACTCAAAGACAGGGAGAGCAAGCTCTACATTACTCTCTTGGCACTTTCGATGTGGGACATACAGCGAGATGTTTGCTGCTTTTGCGTTTGCCTGTTGGGAGATTTACAGCACAAAGATATCTAGTTGATTTGAAGCAGTTCCGAGAAAGTCTAAGCATAATCCCCACTTATCCCTCCTGGCACTTTCCATGTGGGAGATATAGCAGGATGTATATTGGTTTGAGGACAACTCAATGGACAGTGTAGGGAGAAAAGTTCCTGGCTCCTTGAATGCCGTTTCTGGAGACACTGTGATCAATGTGGGAGATATGTCAAGATGTGTGTTGGTTTTGAGGACGGCTCTCTGGAGAGTCTTAGCAAAGAGGTCACACGGATAATCAGAGCAATTCTCAGAGACACTGAGACCAAGCTCCACAATTCCCTCCTGGCCCTTTCCTTGTAGGAGATACCGCAAGACGTTTCTGTATATTGGGCACTGCGCTCTGCAGGGTGTTAGCAGAGACTTTCCCGGGACAGTGAAACCCTATGTCAGAGACACTGAGAAGAAGCCCCAATGTTCTTCCAGGCATTTTCAGTGTGGGTGCCTTCTCCACGTGGTTCCTGGTTTCACTGCAGCTCTGAAGAGAATGTTAGCAAAGCGGTAATTGGGACAGTGAAAACAGTACTCAAAGACAGGGAGAGCAAGCTCTACATTACTCTCTTGGCACTTTCGATGTGGGACATACAGCGAGATGTTTGCTGCTTTTGCATTTGCCTGTTGCGAGATTTACAGCACAAAGATATCTAGTTGATTTGAAGCAGTTCCGAGAAAGTCTAAACATAATCCCCACTTTTCCCTCCTGGCATTTTCCATGTGGGAGATATAGCAGGATGTATATTGGTTTGAGGACAACTCAATGGACAGTGTAGGGAGAACAGTTCCTGGCTCCTTGAATGCCGTTCCTGGAGACACTGCGATCAATGTGGGAGATATGTCAAGATGTGTGTTGGTTTTGAGGACGGCTCTCTGGAGAGTCTTAGCAAAGAGGTCACACGGATAATCAGAGCTATTCTCAGAGACACTGAGACCAAGCTCCACAATTCCCTCCTGGCCCTTTCCCTGTAGGAGATACCGCAAGACGTTTCTGTATATTGGGCACTGCGCTCTGCAGGGTGTTAGCAGAGACTTTCCCGGGACAGTGAAACCCTATGTCAGAGACACTGAGAAGAAGCCCCAATGTTCTTCCAGGCATTTTCAGTGTGGGTGCCTTCTCCACGTGGTTCCTGGTTTCACTGCAGCTCTGAAGAGAATGTTAGCAAAGCGGTAATTGGGACAGTGAAAACAGTACTCAAAGACAGGGAGAGCAAGCTCTACATTACTCTCTTGGCACTTTCGATGTGGGACATACAGCGAGATGTTTGCTGCTTTTGCGTTTGCCTGTTGCGAGATTTACAGCACAAAGATATCTAGTTGATTTGAAGCAGTTCCGAGAAAGTCTAAACATAATCCCCACTTCTCCCTCCTGGCATTTTCCATGTGGGAGATATAGCAGGATGTATATTGGTTTTGAGGACAACTCAATGGACAGCGTAGGGAGAAAAGTTCCTGGCTCCTTGAATGCCGTTTCTGGAGACACTGCGATCAATGTGGGAGATATGTCAAGATGTGTGTTGGTTTTGAGGACGGCTCTCTGGAGAGTCT
This sequence comes from Larus michahellis, assembly GCF_964199755.1. NCBI lineage: Eukaryota > Metazoa > Chordata > Aves > Charadriiformes > Laridae > Larus > Larus michahellis. Next base: position 125,572 of record NW_027435886.1, on the reverse strand, counting down.
TAGCAAAGAGGTCACACGGATAATCAGAGCAATTCTCAGAGACACTGAGACCAAGCTCCACAATTCCCTCCTGGCCCTTTCCTTGTAGGAGATACCGCAAGACGTTTCTGTATATTGGGCACTGCGCTCTGCAGGGTGTTAGCAGAGACTTTCCCGGGACAGTGAAACCCTATGTCAGAGACACTGAGAAGAAGCCCCAATGTTCTTCCAGGCATTTTCAGTGTGGGTGCCTTCTCCACGTGGTTCCTGGTTTCACTGCAGCTCTGAAGAGAATGTTAGCAAAGAGGTAACCGGGACAGTGAAAACAGTACTCAAAGACAGGGAGAGCAAGCTCTACATTACTCTCTTGGCACTTTCAATGTGGGACATACAGCGAGATGTTTGCTGCTTTTGCGTTTGCCTGTTGCGAGATTTACAGCACAAAGATATCTAGTTGATTTGAAGCAGTTCCGAGAAAGTCTAAACGTAATCCCCACTTCTCCCTCCTGGCATTTTCCATGTGGGAGATATAGCAGGATGTATATTGGTTTTGAGGACAACTCAATGGACAGTGTAGGGAGAAAAGTTCCTGGCTCCTTGAATGCCGTTTCTGGAGACACTGCGATCAATGTGGGAGATATGTCAAGATGTGTGTTGGTTTTGAGGACGGCTCTCTGGAGAGTCTTAGCAAAGAGGTCACACGGATAATCAGAGCAATTCTCAGAGACACTGAGACCAAGCTCCACAATTCCCTCCTGGCCCTTTCCTTGTAGGAGATACCGCAAGACGTTTCTGTATATTGGGCACTGCGCTCTGCAGGGTGTTAGCAGAGACTTTCCCGGGACAGTGAAACCCTATGTCAGAGACACTGAGAAGAAGCCCCAATGTTCTTCCAGGCATTTTCAGTGTGGGTGCCTTCTCCACGTGGTTCCTGGTTTCACTGCAGCTCTGAAGAGAATGTTAGCTAAGAGGTAACCGGGACAGTGAAAACAGTACTCAAAGACAGGGAGAGCAAGCTCTACATTACTCTCTTGGCACTTTCGATGTGGGACATACAGCGAGATGTTTGCTGCTTTTGCGTTTGCCTGTTGCGAGATTTACAGCACAAAGATATCTAGTTGATTTGAAGCAGTTCCGAGAAAGTCTAAGCATAATCCCCACTTATCCCTCCTGGCACTTTCCATGTGGGAGATATAGCAGGATGTATATTGGTTTGAGGACAACTCAATGGACAGTGTAGGGAGAAAAGTTCCTGGCTCCTTGAATGCCGTTTCTGGAGACACTGCGATCAATGTGGGAGATATGTCAAGATGTGTGTTGGTTTTGAGGACGGCTCTCTGGAGAGTCTTAGCAAAGAGGTCACACAGATAATCAGAGCAATTCTCAGAGACACTGAGACCAAGCTCCACAATTCCCTCCTGGCCCTTTCCCTGTAGGAGATACCGCAAGACGTTTCCGTATATTGGGCACTGCGCTCTGCAGGGTGTTAGCAGAGACTTTCCCGGGACAGTGAAACCCTATGTCAGAGACACTGAGAAGAAGCCCCAATGTTCTTCCAGGCATTTTCAGTGTGGGTGCCTTCTCCACGTGGTTCCTGGTTTCACTGCAGCTCTGAAGAGAATGTTAGCAAAGCGGTAATTGGGACAGTGAAAACAGTACTCAAAGACAGGGAGAGCAAGCTCTACATTACTCTCTTGGCACTTTCGATGTGGGACATACAGCGAGATGTTTGCTGCTTTTGCATTTGCCTGTTGCGAGATTTACAGCACAAAGATATCTAGTTGATTTGAAGCAGTTCCGAGAAAGTCTAAACATAATCCCCACTTCTCCCTCCTGGCATTTTCCATGTGGGAGATATAGCAGGATGTATATTGGTTTTGAGGACAACTCAATGGACAGTGTAGGGAGAAAAGTTCCTGGCTCCTTGAATGCCGTTTCTGGAGACACTGCGATCAATGTGGGAGATATGTCAAGATGTGTGTTGGTTTTGAGGACGGCTCTCTGGAGAGTCTTAGCAAAGAGGTCACACGGATAATCAGAGCTATTCTCAGAGACACTGAGACCAAGCTCCACAATTCCCTCCTGGCCCTTTCCCTGTAGGAGATACCGCAAGACGTTTCTGTATATTGGGCACTGCGCTCTGCAGGGTGTTAGCAGAGACTTTCCCGGGACAGTGAAACCCTATGTCAGAGACACTGAGAAGAAGCCCCAATGTTCTTCCAGGCATTTTCAGTGTGGGTGCCTTCTCCACGTGGTTCCTGGTTTCACTGCAGCTCTGAAGAGAATGTTAGCTAAGAGGTAACCGGGACAGTGAAAACAGTACTCAAAGACAGGGAGAGCAAGCTCTACATTACTCTCTTGGCACTTTCGATGTGGGACATACAGCGAGATGTTTGCTGCTTTTGCGTTTGCCTGTTGCGAGATTTACAGCACAAAGATATCTAGTTGATTTGAAGCAGTTCCGAGAAAGTCTAAGCATAATCCCCACTTATCCCTCCTGGCACTTTCCATGTGGGAGATATAGCAGGATGTATATTGGTTTGAGGACAACTCAATGGACAGTGTAGGGAGAAAAGTTCCTGGCTCCTTGAATGCCCTTTCTGGAGACACTGCGATCAATGTGGGAGATATGTCAAGATGTGTGTTGGTTTTGAGGACGGCTCTCTGGAGAGTCTTAGCAAAGAGGTCACACAGATAATCAGAGCAATTCTCAGAGACACTGAGACCAAGCTCCACAATTCCCTCCTGGCCCTTTCCTTGTAGGAGATACCGCAAGACGTTTCCGTATATTGGGCACTGCGCTCTGCAGGGTGTTAGCAGAGACTTTCCCGGGACAGTGAAACCCTATGTCAGAGACACTGAGAAGAAGCCCCAATGTTCTTCCAGGCATTTTCAGTGTGGGTGCCTTCTCCACGTGGTTCCTGGTTTCACTGCAGCTCTGAAGAGAATGTTAGCAAAGCGGTAATTGGGACAGTGAAAACAGTACTCAAAGACAGGGAGAGCAAGCTCTACATTACTCTCTTGGCACTTTCGATGTGGGACATACAGCGAGATGTTTGCTGCTTTTGCATTTGCCTGTTGCGAGATTTACAGCACAAAGATATCTAGTTGATTTGAAGCAGTTCCGAGAAAGTCTAAACATAATCCCCACTTCTCCCTCCTGGCATTTTCCATGTGGGAGATATAGCAGGATGTATATTGGTTTTGAGGACAACTCAATGGACAGTGTAGGGAGAAAAGTTCCTGGCTCCTTGAATGCCGTTTCTGGAGACACTGCGATCAATGTGGGAGATATGTCAAGATGTGTGTTGGTTTTGAGGACGGCTCTCTGGAGAGTCTTAGCAAAGAGGTCACACGGATAATCAGAGCTATTCTCAGAGACACTGAGACCAAGCTCCACAATTCCCTCCTGGCCCTTTCCCTGTAGGAGATACCGCAAGACGTTTCTGTATATTGGGCACTGCGCTCTGCAGGGTGTTAGCAGAGACTTTCCCGGGACAGTGAAACCCTATGTCAGAGACACTGAGAAGAAGCCCCAATGTTCTTCCAGGCATTTTCAGTGTGGGTGCCTTCTCCACGTGGTTCCTGGTTTCACTGCAGCTCTGAAGAGAATGTTAGCAAAGCGGTAATTGGGACAGTGAAAACAGTACTCAAAGACAGGGAGAGCAAGCTCTACATTACTCTCTTGGCACTTTCGATGTGGGACATACAGCGAGATGTTTGCTGCTTTTGCATTTGGCTGTTGCGAGATTTACAGCACAAAGATATCTAGTTGATTTGAAGCAGTTCCGAGAAAGTCTAAGCATAATCCCCACTTTTCCCTCCTGGCACTTTCCATGTGGGAGATATAGCAGGATGTATATTGGTTTTGAGGACAACTCAATGGACAGCGTAGGGAGAAAAGTTCCTGGCTCCTTGAATGCCGTTTCTGGAGACACTGCGATCAATGTGGGATATACGTCAAGATGTGTGTTGGTTTTGAGGACGGCTCTCTGGAGAGTCTTAGCAAAGAGGTCACACAGATAATCAGAGCAATTCTCAGAGACACTGAGACCAAGCTCCACAATTCCCTCCTGGCCCTTTCCCTGTAGGAGATACCGCAAGACGTTGCTGTATATTGGGCACTGCGCTCTGCAGGGTGTTAGCAGAGACTTTCCCGGGACAGTGAAACCCTATGTCAGAGACACTGAGAAGAAGCCCCAATGTTCTTCCAGGCATTTTCAGTGTGGGTGCCTTCTCCACGTGGTTCCTGGTTTCACTGCAGCTCTGAAGAGAATGTTAGCAAAGCGGTAATTGGGACAGTGAAAAGAGTACTCAAAGACAGGGAGAGCAAGCTCTACATTACTCTCTTGGCACTTTCGATGTGGGACATACAGCGAGATGTTTGCTGCTTTTGCGTTTGCCTGTTGCGAGATTTACAGCACAAAGATATCTAGTTGATTTGAAGCAGTTCCGAGAAAGTCTAAACATAATCCCCACTTCTCCCTCCTGGCATTTTCCATGTGGGAGATATAGCAGGATGTATATTGGTTTTGAGGACAACTCAATGGACAGTGTAGGGAGAAAAGTTCCTGGCTCCTTGAATGCCGTTTCTGGAGACACTGCGATCAATGTGGGAGATATGTCAAGATGTGTGTTGGTTTTGAGGACGGCTCTCTGGAGAGTCTTAGCAAAGAGGTCACACGGATAATCAGAGCAATTCTCAGAGACACTGAGACCAAGCTCCACAATTCCCTCCTGGCCCTTTCCTTGTAGGAGATACCGCAAGACATTTCTGTATATTGGGCACTGCGCTCTGCAGGGTGTTAGCAGAGACTTTCCCGGGACAGTGAAACCCTATGTCAGAGACACTGAGAAGAAGCCCCAATGTTCTTCCAGGCATTTTCAGTGTGGGTGCCTTCTCCACGTGGTTCCTGGTTTCACTGCAGCTCTGAAGAGAATGTTAGCTAAGAGGTAACCGGGACAGTGAAAACAGTACTCAAAGACAGGGAGAGCAAGCTCTACATTACTCTCTTGGCACTTTCGATGTGGGACATACAGCGAGATGTTTGCTGCTTTTGCGTTTGCCTGTTGGGAGATTTACAGCACAAAGATATCTAGTTGATTTGAAGCAGTTCCGAGAAAGTCTAAACATAATCCCCACTTCTCCCTCCTGGCATTTTCCATGTGGGAGATATAGCAGGATGTATATTGGTTTTGAGGACAACTCAATGGACAGTGTAGGGAGAAAAGTTCCTGGCTCCTTGAATGCCGTTTCTGGAGACACTGCGATCAATGTGGGAGATATGTCAAGATGTGTGTTGGTTTTGAGGACGGCTCTCTGGAGAGTCTTAGCAAAGAGGTCACACAGATAATCAGAGCAATTCTCAGAGACACTGAGACCAAGCTCCACAATTCCCTCCTGGCCCTTTCCTTGTAGGAGATACCGCAAGACGTTTCCGTATATTGGGCACTGCGCTCTGCAGGGTGTTAGCAGAGACTTTCCCGGGACAGTGAAACCCTATGTCAGAGACACTGAGAAGAAGCCCCAATGTTCTTCCAGGCATTTTCAGTGTGGGTGCCTTCTCCACGTGGTTCCTGGTTTCACTGCAGCTCTGAAGAGAATGTTAGCAAAGCGGTAATTGGGACAGTGAAAACAGTACTCAAAGACAGGGAGAGCAAGCTCTACATTACTCTCTTGGCACTTTCGATGTGGGACATACAGCGAGATGTTTGCTGCTTTTGCATTTGCCTGTTGCGAGATTTACAGCACAAAGATATCTAGTTGATTTGAAGCAGTTCCGAGAAAGTCTAAACATAATCCCCACTTCTCCCTCCTGGCATTTTCCATGTGGGAGATATAGCAGGATGTATATTGGTTTTGAGGACAACTCAATGGACAGTGTAGGGAGAAAAGTTCCTGGCTCCTTGAATGCCGTTTCTGGAGACACTGCGATCAATGTGGGAGATATGTCAAGATGTGTGTTGGTTTTGAGGACGGCTCTCTGGAGAGTCTTAGCAAAGAGGTCACACGGATAATCAGAGCTATTCTCAGAGACACTGAGACCAAGCTCCACAATTCCCTCCTGGCCCTTTCCCTGTAGGAGATACCGCAAGACGTTTCTGTATATTGGGCACTGCGCTCTGCAGGGTGTTAGCAGAGACTTTCCCGGGACAGTGAAACCCTATGTCAGAGACACTGAGAAGAAGCCCCAATGTTCTTCCAGGCATTTTCAGTGTGGGTGCCTTCTCCACGTGGTTCCTGGTTTCACTGCAGCTCTGAAGAGAATGTTAGCTAAGAGGTAACCGGGACAGTGAAAACAGTACTCAAAGACAGGGAGAGCAAGCTCTACATTACTCTCTTGGCACTTTCGATGTGGGACATACAGCGAGATGTTTGCTGCTTTTGCGTTTGCCTGTTGCGAGATTTACAGCACAAAGATATCTAGTTGATTTGAAGCAGTTCCGAGAAAGTCTAAGCATAATCCCCACTTATCCCTCCTGGCACTTTCCATGTGGGAGATATAGCAGGATGTATATTGGTTTGAGGACAACTCAATGGACAGTGTAGGGAGAAAAGTTCCTGGCTCCTTGAATGCCGTTTCTGGAGACACTGCGATCAATGTGGGAGATATGTCAAGATGTGTGTTGGTTTTGAGGACGGCTCTCTGGAGAGTCTTAGCAAAGAGGTCACACAGATAATCAGAGCAATTCTCAGAGACACTGAGACCAAGCTCCACAATTCCCTCCTGGCCCTTTCCTTGTAGGAGATACCGCAAGACTTTTCTGTATATTGGGCACTGCGCTCTGCAGGGTGTTAGCAGAGACTTTCCCGGGACAGTGAAACCCTATGTCAGAGACACTGAGAAGAAGCCCCAATGTTCTTCCAGGCATTTTCAGTGTGGGTGCCTTCTCCACGTGGTTCCTGGTTTCACTGCAGCTCTGAAGAGAATGTTAGCAAAGCGGTAATTGGGACAGTGAAAACAGTACTCAAAGACAGGGAGAGCAAGCTCTACATTACTCTCTTGGCACTTTCGATGTGGGACATACAGCGAGATGTTTGCTGCTTTTGCATTTGCCTGTTGCGAGATTTACAGCACAAAGATATCTAGTTGATTTGAAGCAGTTCCGAGAAAGTCTAAACATAATCCCCACTTCTCCCTCCTGGCATTTTCCATGTGGGAGATATAGCAGGATGTATATTGGTTTTGAGGACAACTCAATGGACAGTGTAGGGAGAAAAGTTCCTGGCTCCTTGAATGCCGTTTCTGGAGACACTGCGATCAATGTGGGAGATATGTCAAGATGTGTGTTGGTTTTGAGGACGGCTCTCTGGAGAGTCTTAGCAAAGAGGTCACACGGATAATCAGAGCTATTCTCAGAGACACTGAGACCAAGCTCCACAATTCCCTCCTGGCCCTTTCCCTGTAGGAGATACCGCAAGACGTTTCTGTATATTGGGCACTGCGCTCTGCAGGGTGTTAGCAGAGACTTTCCCGGGACAGTGAAACCCTATGTCAGAGACACTGAGAAGAAGCCCCAATGTTCTTCCAGGCATTTTCAGTGTGGGTGCCTTCTCCACGTGGTTCCTGGTTTCACTGCAGCTCTGAAGAGAATGTTAGCAAAGCGGTAATTGGGACAGTGAAAACAGTACTAAAAGACAGGGAGAGCAAGCTCTACATTACTCTCTTGGCACTTTCGATGTGGGACATACAGCGAGATGTTTGCTGCTTTTGCATTTGGCTGTTGCGAGATTTACAGCACAAAGATATCTAGTTGATTTGAAGCAGTTCCGAGAAAGTCTAAGCATAATCCCCACTTTTCCCTCCTGGCACTTTCCATGTGGGAGATATAGCAGGATGTATATTGGTTTTGAGGACAACTCAATGGACAGCGTAGGGAGAAAAGTTCCTGGCTCCTTGAATGCCGTTTCTGGAGACACTGCGATCAATGTGGGATATACGTCAAGATGTGTGTTGGTTTTGAGGACGGCTCTCTGGAGAGTCTTAGCAAAGAGGTCACACGGATAATCAGAGCAATTCTCAGAGACACTGAGACCAAGCTCCACAATTCCCTCCTGGCCCTTTCCCTGTAGGAGATACCGCAAGACGTTGCTGTATATTGGGCACTGCGCTCTGCAGGGTGTTAGCAGAGACTTTCCCGGGACAGTGAAACCCTATGTCAGAGACACTGAGAAGAAGCCCCAATGTTCTTCCAGGCATTTTCAGTGTGGGTGCCTTCTCCACGTGGTTCCTGGTTTCACTGCAGCTCTGAAGAGAATGTTAGCAAAGAGGTAACCAGGACAGTGAAAACAGTACTCAAAGACAGGGAGAGCAAGCTCTACATTACTCTCTTGGCACTTTCGATGTGGGACATACAGCGAGATGTTTGCTGCTTTTGCGTTTGCCTGTTGCGAGATTTACAGCACAAAGATATCTAGTTGATTTGAAGCAGTTCCGAGAAAGTCTAAACATAATCCCCACTTCTCCCTCCTGGCATTTTCCATGTGGGAGATATAGCAGGATGTATATTGGTTTTGAGGACAACTCAATGGACAGTGTAGGGAGAAAAGTTCCTGGCTCATTGAATGCCGTTTCTGGAGACACTGCGATCAATGTGGGAGATATGTCAAGATGTGTGTTGGTTTTGAGGACGGCTCTCTGGAGAGTCTTAGCAAAGAGGTCACACGGATAATCAGAGCAATTCTCAGAGACACTGAGACCAAGCTCCACAATTCCCTCCTGGCCCTTTCCTTGTAGGAGATAGCGCAAGACATTTCTGTATATTGGGCACTGCGCTCTGCAGGGTGTTAGCAGAGACTTTCCCGGGACAGTGAAACCCTATGTCAGAGACACTGAGAAGAAGCCCCAATGTTCTTCCAGGCATTTTCAGTGTGGGTGCCTTCTCCACGTGGTTCCTGGTTTCACTGCAGCTCTGAAGAGAATGTTAGCTAAGAGGTAACCGGGACAGTGAAAACAGTACTCAAAGACAGGGAGAGCAAGCTCTACATTACTCTCTTGGCACTTTCGATGTGGGACATACAGCGAGATGTTTGCTGCTTTTGCGTTTGCCTGTTGGGAGATTTACAGCACAAAGATATCTAGTTGATTTGAAGCAGTTCCGAGAAAGTCTAAACATAATCCCCACTTCTCCCTCCTGGCATTTTCCATGTGGGAGATATAGCAGGATGTATATTGGTTTTGAGGACAACTCAATGGACAGTGTAGGGAGAAAAGTTCCTGGCTCCTTGAATGCCGTTTCTGGAGACACTGCGATCAATGTGGGAGATATGTCAAGATGTGTGTTGGTTTTGAGGACGGCTCTCTGGAGAGTCTTAGCAAAGAGGTCACACGGATAATCAGAGCTATTCTCAGAGACACTGAGACCAAGCTCCACAATTCCCTCCTGGCCCTTTCCTTGTAGGAGATACCGCAAGACGTTTCTGTATATTGGGCACTGCGCTCTGCAGGGTGTTAGCAGAGACTTTCCCGGGACAGTGAAACCCTATGTCAGAGACACTGAGAAGAAGCCCCAATGTTCTTCCAGGCATTTTCAGTGTGGGTGCCTTCTCCACGTGGTTCCTGGTTTCACTGCAGCTCTGAAGAGAATGTTAGCAAAGCGGTAATTGGGACAGTGAAAAGAGTACTCAAAGACAGGGAGAGCAAGCTCTACATTACTCTCTTGGCACTTTCGATGTGGGACATACAGCGAGATGTTTGCTGCTTTTGCATTTGGCTGTTGCGAGATTTACAGCACAAAGATATCTAGTTGATTTGAAGCAGTTCCGAGAAAGTCTAAGCATAATCCCCACTTTTCCCTCCTGGCACTTTCCATGTGGGAGATATAGCAGGATGTATATTGGTTTTGAGGACAACTCAATGGACAGTGTAGGGAGAAAAGTTCCTGGCTCCTTGAATGCCGTTTCTGGAGACACTGCGATCAATGTGGGAGATATGTCAAGATGTGTGTTGGTTTTGAGGACGGCTCTCTGGAGAGTCTTAGCAAAGAGGTCACACGGATAATCAGAGCTATTCTCAGAGACACTGAGACCAAGCTCCACAATTCCCTCCTGGCCCTTTCCCTGTAGGAGATACCGCAAGACGTTTCTGTATATTGGGCACTGCGCTCTGCAGGGTGTTAGCAGAGACTTTCCCGGGACAGTGAAACCCTATGTCAGAGACACTGAGAAGAAGCCCCAATGTTCTTCCAGGCATTTTCAGTGTGGCTGCCTTCTCCACGTGGTTCCTGGTTTCACTGCAGCTCTGAAGAGAATGTTAGCAAAGAGGTAACCGGGACAGTGAAAACAGTACTCAAAGACAGGGAGAGCAAGCTCTACATTACTCTCTTGGCACTTTCGATGTGGGACATACAGCGAGATGTTTGCTGCTTTTGCGTTTGCCTGTTGGGAGATTTACAGCACAAAGATATCTAATTAATTTGAAGCAGTTCCGAGAAAGTCTAAACATAATCCCCACTTCTCCCTCCTGGCATTTTCCATGTGGGAGATATAGCAGGATGTATATTGGTTTTGAGGACAACTCAATGGACAGTGTAGGGAGAAAAGTTCCTGGCTCCTTGAATGCCGTTTCTGGAGACACTGCGATCAATGTGGGAGATATGTCAAGATGTGTGTTGGTTTTGAGGACGGCTCTCTGGAGAGTCTTAGCAAAGAGGTCACACGGATAATCAGAGCTATTCTCAGAGACACTGAGACCAAGCTCCACAATTCCCTCCTGGCCCTTTCCCTGTAGGAGATACCGCAAGACGTTTCTGTATATTGGGCACGGCGCTCTGCAGGGTGTTAGCAGAGACTTTCCCGGGACAGTGAAACCCTATGTCAGAGACACTGAGAAGAAGCCCCAATGTTCTTCCAGGCATTTTCAGTGTGGGTGCCTTCTCCACGTGGTTCCTGGTTTCACTGCAGCTCTGAAGAGAATGTTAGCAAAGCGGTAATTGGGACAGTGAAAAGAGTACTCAAAGACAGGGAGAGCAAGCTCTACATTACTCTCTTGGCACTTTCGATGTGGGACATACAGCGAGATGTTTGCTGCTTTTGCATTTGGCTGTTGCGAGATTTACAGCACAAAGATATCTAGTTGATTTGAAGCAGTTCCGAGAAAGTCTAAGCATAATCCCCACTTTTCCCTCCTGGCACTTTCCATGTGGGAGATATAGCAGGATGTATATTGGTTTTGAGGACAACTCAATGGACAGCGTAGGGAGAAAAGTTCCTGGCTCCTTGAATGCCGTTTCTGGAGACACTGCGATCAATGTGGGATATACGTCAAGATGTGTGTTGGTTTTGAGGACGGCTCTCTGGAGAGTCTTAGCAAAGAGGTCACACGGATAATCAGAGCTATTCTCAGAGACACTGAGACCAAGCTCCACAATTCCCTCCTGGCCCTTTCCCTGTAGGAGATACCGCAAGACGTTTCTGTATATTGGGCACTGCGCTCTGCAGGGTGTTAGCAGAGACTTTCCCGGGACAGTGAAACCCTATGTCAGAGACACTGAGAAGAAGCCCCAATGTTCTTCCAGGCATTTTCAGTGTGGGTGCCTTCTCCACGTGGTTCCTGGTTTCACTGCAGCTCTGAAGAGAATGTTAGCAAAGCGGTAATTGGGACAGTGAAAACAGTACTCAAAGACAGGGAGAGCAAGCTCTACATTACTCTCTTGGCACTTTCGATGTGGGACATACAGCGAGATGTTTGCTGCTTTTGCATTTGCCTGTTGCGAGATTTACAGCACAAAGATATCTAGTTGATTTGAAGCAGTTCCGAGAAAGTCTAAACATAATCCCCACTTCTCCCTCCTGGCATTTTCCATGTGGGAGATATAGCAGGATGTATATTGGTTTTGAGGACAACTCAATGGACAGTGTAGGGAGAAAAGTTCCTGGCTCCTTGAATGCCGTTTCTGGAGACACTGCGATCAATGTGGGAGATATGTCAAGATGTGTGTTGGTTTTGAGGACGGCTCTCTGGAGAGTCTTAGCAAAGAGGTCACACGGATAATCAGAGCTATTCTCAGAGACACTGAGACCAAGCTCCACAATTCCCTCCTGGCCCTTTCCCTGTAGGAGATACCGCAAGACGTTTCTGTATATTGGGCACTGCGCTCTGCAGGGTGTTAGCAGAGACTTTCCCGGGACAGTGAAACCCTATGTCAGAGACACTGAGAAGAAGCCCCAATGTTCTTCCAGGCATTTTCAGTGTGGGTGCCTTCTCCACGTGGTTCCTGGTTTCACTGCAGCTCTGAAGAGAATGTTAGCAAAGCGGTAATTGGGACAGTGAAAACAGTACTAAAAGACAGGGAGAGCAAGCTCTACATTACTCTCTTGGCACTTTCGATGTGGGACATACAGCGAGATGTTTGCTGCTTTTGCATTTGGCTGTTGCGAGATTTACAGCACAAAGATATCTAGTTGATTTGAAGCAGTTCCGAGAAAGTCTAAGCATAATCCCCACTTTTCCCTCCTGGCACTTTCCATGTGGGAGATATAGCAGGATGTATATTGGTTTTGAGGACAACTCAATGGACAGCGTAGGGAGAAAAGTTCCTGGCTCCTTGAATGCCGTTTCTGGAGACACTGCGATCAATGTGGGATATACGTCAAGATGTGTGTTGGTTTTGAGGACGGCTCTCTGGAGAGTCTTAGCAAAGAGGTCACACGGATAATCAGAGCAATTCTCAGAGACACTGAGACCAAGCTCCACAATTCCCTCCTGGCCCTTTCCCTGTAGGAGATACCGCAAGACGTTGCTGTATATTGGGCACTGCGCTCTGCAGGGTGTTAGCAGAGACTTTCCCGGGACAGTGAAACCCTATGTCAGAGACACTGAGAAGAAGCCCCAATGTTCTTCCAGGCATTTTCAGTGTGGGTGCCTTCTCCACGTGGTTCCTGGTTTCACTGCAGCTCTGAAGAGAATGTTAGCAAAGAGGTAACCAGGACAGTGAAAACAGTACTCAAAGACAGGGAGAGCAAGCTCTACATTACTCTCTTGGCACTTTGGATGTGGGACATACAGCGAGATGTTTGCTGCTTTTGCGTTTGTCTGTTGCGAGATTTACAGCACAAAGATATCTAGTTGATTTGAAGCAGTTCCGAGAAAGTCTAAGCATAATCCCCACTTTTCCCTCCTGGCACTTTCCATGTGGGAGATATAGCAGGATGTATATTGGTTTTGAGGACAACTCAATGGACAGTGTAGGGAGAAAAGTTCCTGGCTCCTTGAATGCCGTTTCTGGAGACACTGCGATCAATGTGGGAGATATGTCAAGATGTGTGTTGGTTTTGAGGACGGCTCTCTGGAGAGTCTTAGCAAAGAGGTCACACGGATAATCAGAGCTATTCTCAGAGACACTGAGACCAAGCTCCACAATTCCCTCCTGGCCCTTTCCCTGTAGGAGATACCGCAAGACGTTTCTGTATATTGGGCACTGCGCTCTGCAGGGTGTTAGCAGAGACTTTCCCGGGACAGTGAAACCCTATGTCAGAGACACTGAGAAGAAGCCCCAATGTTCTTCCAGGCATTTTCAGTGTGGCTGCCTTCTCCACGTGGTTCCTGGTTTCACTGCAGCTCTGAAGAGAATGTTAGCAAAGCGGTAATTGGGACAGTGAAAACAGTACTCAAAGACAGGGAGAGCAAGCTCTACATTACTCTCTTGGCACTTTCGATGTGGGACATACAGCGAGATGTTTGCTGCTTTTGCGTTTGCCTGTTGGGAGATTTACAGCACAAAGATATCTAATTAATTTGAAGCAGTTCCGAGAAAGTCTAAACATAATCCCCACTTCTCCCTCCTGGCATTTTCCATGTGGGAGATATAGCAGGATGTATATTGGTTTTGAGGACAACTCAATGGACAGTGTAGGGAGAAAAGTTCCTGGCTCCTTGAATGCCATTTCTGGAGACACTGCGATCAATGTGGGAGATATGTCAAGATGTGTGTTGGTTTTGAGGACGGCTCTCTGGAGAGTCTTAGCAAAGAGGTCACACGGATAATCAGAGCTATTCTCAGAGACACTGAGACCAAGCTCCACAATTCCCTCCTGGCCCTTTCCCTGTAGGAGATACCGCAAGACGTTTCTGTATATTGGGCACGGCGCTCTGCAGGGTGTTAGCAGAGACTTTCCCGGGACAGTGAAACCCTATGTCAGAGACACTGAGAAGAAGCCCCAATGTTCTTCCAGGCATTTTCAGTGTGGGTGCCTTCTCCACGTGGTTCCTGGTTTCACTGCAGCTCTGAAGAGAATGTTAGCAAAGCGGTAATTGGGACAGTGAAAACAGTACTAAAAGACAGGGAGAGCAAGCTCTACATTACTCTCTTGGCACTTTCGATGTGGGACATACAGCGAGATGTTTGCTGCTTTTGCATTTGGCTGTTGCGAGATTTACAGCACAAAGATATCTAGTTGATTTGAAGCAGTTCCGAGAAAGTCTAAGCATAATCCCCACTTTTCCCTCCTGGCACTTTCCATGTGGGAGATATAGCAGGATGTATATTGGTTTTGAGGACAACTCAATGGACAGCGTAGGGAGAAAAGTTCCTGGCTCCTTGAATGCCGTTTCTGGAGACACTGCGATCAATGTGGGATATACGTCAAGATGTGTGTTGGTTTTGAGGACGGCTCTCTGGAGAGTCTTAGCAAAGAGGTCACACGGATAATCAGAGCAATTCTCAGAGACACTGAGACCAAGCTCCACAATTCCCTCCTGGCCCTTTCCCTGTAGGAGATACCGCAAGACGTTGCTGTATATTGGGCACTGCGCTCTGCAGGGTGTTAGCAGAGACTTTCCCGGGACAGTGAAACCCTATGTCAGAGACACTGAGAAGAAGCCCCAATGTTCTTCCAGGCATTTTCAGTGTGGGTGCCTTCTCCACGTGGTTCCTGGTTTCACTGCAGCTCTGAAGAGAATGTTAGCAAAGCGGTAATTGGGACAGTGAAAACAGTACTCAAAGACAGGGAGAGCAAGCTCTACATTACTCTCTTGGCACTTTCGATGTGGGACATACAGCGAGATGTTTGCTGCTTTTGCGTTTGCCTGTTGCGAGATTTACAGCACAAAGATATCTAGTTGATTTGAAGCAGTTCCGAGAAAGTCTAAACATAATCCCCACTTCTCCCTCCTGGCATTTTCCATGTGGGAGATATAGCAGGATGTATATTGGTTTTGAGGACAACTCAATGGACAGTGTAGGGAGAAAAGTTCCTGGCTCATTGAATGCCGTTTCTGGAGACACTGCGATCAATGTGGGAGATATGTCAAGATGTGTGTTGGTTTTGAGGACGACTCTCTGGAGAGTCTTAGCAAAGAGGTCACACGGATAATCAGAGCAATTCTCAGAGACACTGAGACCAAGCTCCACAATTCCCTCCTGGCCCTTTCCTTGTAGGAGATACCGCAAGACATTTCTGTATATTGGGCACTGCGCTCTGCAGGGTGTTAGCAGAGACTTTCCCGGGACAGTGAAACCCTATGTCAGAGACACTGAGAAGAAGCCCCAATGTTCTTCCAGGCATTTTCAGTGTGGGTGCCTTCTCCACGTGGTTCCTGGTTTCACTGCAGCTCTGAAGAGAATGTTAGCTAAGAGGTAACCGGGACAGTGAAAACAGTACTCAAAGACAGGGAGAGCAAGCTCTACATTACTCTCTTGGCACTTTCGATGTGGGACATACAGCGAGATGTTTGCTGCTTTTGCGTTTGCCTGTTGGGAGATTTACAGCACAAAGATATCTAGTTGATTTGAAGCAGTTCCGAGAAAGTCTAAACATAATCCCCACTTCTCCCTCCTGGCATTTTCCATGTGGGAGATATAGCAGGATGTATATTGGTTTTGAGGACAACTCAATGGACAGTGTAGGGAGAAAAGTTCCTGGCTCCTTGAATGCCGTTTCTGGAGACACTGCGATCAATGTGGGAGATATGTCAAGATGTGTGTTGGTTTTGAGGACGGCTCTCTGGAGAGTCTTAGCAAAGAGGTCACACGGATAATCAGAGCTATTCTCAGAGACACTGAGACCAAGCTCCACAATTCCCTCCTGGCCCTTTCCTTGTAGGAGATACCGCAAGACGTTTCTGTATATTGGGCACTGCGCTCTGCAGGGTGTTAGCAGAGACTTTCCCGGGACAGTGAAACCCTATGTCAGAGACACTGAGAAGAAGCCCCAATGTTCTTCCAGGCATTTTCAGTGTGGGTGCCTTCTCCACGTGGTTCCTGGTTTCACTGCAGCTCTGAAGAGAATGTTAGCAAAGCGGTAATTGGGACAGTGAAAAGAGTACTCAAAGACAGGGAGAGCAAGCTCTACATTACTCTCTTGGCACTTTCGATGTGGGACATACAGCGAGATGTTTGCTGCTTTTGCATTTGGCTGTTGCGAGATTTACAGCACAAAGATATCTAGTTGATTTGAAGCAGTTCCGAGAAAGTCTAAGCATAATCCCCACTTTTCCCTCCTGGCACTTTCCATGTGGGAGATATAGCAGGATGTATATTGGTTTTGAGGACAACTCAATGGACAGTGTAGGGAGAAAAGTTCCTGGCTCCTTGAATGCCGTTTCTGGAGACACTGCGATCAATGTGGGAGATATGTCAAGATGTGTGTTGGTTTTGAGGACGGCTCTCTGGAGAGTCTTAGCAAAGAGGTCACACGGATAATCAGAGCTATTCTCAGAGACACTGAGACCAAGCTCCACAATTCCCTCCTGGCCCTTTCCCTGTAGGAGATACCGCAAGACGTTTCTGTATATTGGGCACTGCGCTCTGCAGGGTGTTAGCAGAGACTTTCCCGGGACAGTGAAACCCTATGTCAGAGACACTGAGAAGAAGCCCCAATGTTCTTCCAGGCATTTTCAGTGTGGGTGCCTTCTCCACGTGGTTCCTGGTTTCACTGCAGCTCTGAAGAGAATGTTAGCAAAGCGGTAATTGGGACAGTGAAAACAGTACTCAAAGACAGGGAGAGCAAGCTCTACATTACTCTCTTGGCACTTTCGATGTGGGACATACAGCGAGATGTTTGCTGCTTTTGCGTTTGCCTGTTGGGAGATTTACAGCACAAAGATATCTAGTTGATTTGAAGCAGTTCCGAGAAAGTCTAAACATAATCCCCACTTCTCCCTCCTGGCATTTTCCATGTGGGAGATATAGCAGGATGTATATTGGTTTTGAGGACAACTCAATGGACAGTGTAGGGAGAAAAGTTCCTGGCTCCTTGAATGCCGTTTCTGGAGACACTGCGATCAATGTGGGAGATATGTCAAGATGTGTGTTGGTTTTGAGGACGGCTCTCTGGAGAGTCTTAGCAAAGAGGTCACACGGATAATCAGAGCAATTCTCAGAGACACTGAGACCAAGCTCCACAATTCCCTCCTGGCCCTTTCCTTGTAGGAGATACCGCAAGACGTTTCTGTATATTGGGCACTGCGCTCTGCAGGGTGTTAGCAGAGACTTTCCCGGGACAGTGAAACCCTATGTCAGAGACACTGAGAAGAAGCCCCAATGTTCCTTCCAGGCATTTTCAGTGTGGGTGCCTTCTCCACGTGGTTCCTGGTTTCACTGCAGCTCTGAAGAGAATGTTAGCAAAGCGGTAATTGGGACAGTGAAAACAGTACTCAAAGACAGGGAGAGCAAGCTCTACATTACTCTCTTGGCACTTTCGATGTGGGACATACAGCGAGATGTTTGCTGCTTTTGCATTTGGCTGTTGAGAGATTTACAGCACAAAGATATCTAGTTGATTTGAAGCAGTTCTGAGAAAGTCTAAACATAATCCCCACTTATCCCTCCTGGCACTTTCCATGTGGGAGATATAGCAGGATGTATATTGGTTTTGAGGACAACTCAATGGACAGTGTAGGGAGAAAAGTTCCTGGCTCCTTGAATGCCGTTTCTGGAGACACTGCGATCAATGTGGGAGATATGTCAAGATGTGTGTTGGTTTTGAGGACGGCTCTCTGGAGAGTCTTAGCAAAGAGGTCACACGGATAATCAGAGCAATTCTCAGAGACACTGAGACCAAGCTCCACAATTCCCTCCTGGCCCTTTCCCTGTAGGAGATACCGCAAGACGTTTCTGTATATTGGGCACTGCGCTCTGCAGGGTGTTAGCAGAGACTTTCCCGGGACAGTGAAACCCTATGTCAGAGACACTGAGAAGAAGCCCCAATGTTCTTCCAGGCATTTTCAGTGTGGGTGCCTTCTCCACGTGGTTCCTGGTTTCACTGCAGCTCTGAAGAGAATGTTAGCAAAGAGGTAACCGGGACAGTGAAAACAGTACTCAAAGACAGGGAGAGCAAGCTCTACATTACTCTCTTGGCACTTTCGATGTGGGACATACAGCGAGATGTTTGCTGCTTTTGCCTTTGGCTGTTGCGAGATTTACAGCACAAAGATATCTAATTAATTTGAAGCAGTTCCGAGAAAGTCTAAACATAATCCCCACTTCTCCCTCCTGGCATTTTCCATGTGGGAGATATAGCAGGATGTATATTGGTTTTGAGGACAACTCAATGGACAGTGTAGGGAGAAAAGTTCCTGGCTCCTTGAATGCCGTTTCTGGAGACACTGCGATCAATGTGGGAGATATGTCAAGATGTGTGTTGGTTTTGAGGACGGCTCTCTGGAGAGTCTTAGCAAAGAGGTCACACGGATAATCAGAGCAATTCTCAGAGACACTGAGACCAAGCTCCACAATTCCCTCCTGGCCCTTTCCTTGTAGGAGATACCGCAAGACTTTTCTGTATATTGGGCACTGCGCTCTGCAGGGTGTTAGCAGAGACTTTCCCGGGACAGTGAAACCCTATGTCAGAGACACTGAGAAGAAGCCCCAATGTTCTTCCAGGCATTTTCAGTGTGGGTGCCTTCTCCACGTGGTTCCTGGTTTCACTGCAGCTCTGAAGAGAATGTTAGCTAAGAGGTAACCGGGACAGTGAAAACAGTACTCAAAGACAGGGAGAGCAAGCTCTACATTACTCTCTTGGCACTTTCGATGTGGGACATACAGCGAGATGTTTGCTGCTTTTGCGTTTGCCTGTTGGGAGATTTACAGCACAAAGATATCTAGTTGATTTGAAGCAGTTCCGAGAAAGTCTAAACATAATCCCCACTTCTCCCTCCTGGCATTTTCCATGTGGGAGATATAGCAGGATGTATATTGGTTTTGAGGACAACTCAATGGACAGTGTAGGGAGAAAAGTTCCTGGCTCCTTGAATGCCGTTTCTGGAGACACTGCGATCAATGTGGGAGATATGTCAAGATGTGTGTTGGTTTTGAGGACGGCTCTCTGGAGAGTCTTAGCAAAGAGGTCACACGGATAATCAGAGCTATTCTCAGAGACACTGAGACCAAGCTCCACAATTCCCTCCTGGCCCTTTCCTTGTAGGAGATACCGCAAGACGTTTCTGTATATTGGGCACTGCGCTCTGCAGGGTGTTAGCAGAGACTTTCCCGGGACAGTGAAACCCTATGTCAGAGACACTGAGAAGAAGCCCCAATGTTCTTCCAGGCATTTTCAGTGTGGGTGCCTTCTCCACGTGGTTCCTGGTTTCACTGCAGCTCTGAAGAGAATGTTAGCAAAGCGGTAATTGGGACAGTGAAAACAGTACTCAAAGACAGGGAGAGCAAGCTCTACATTACTCTCTTGGCACTTTCGATGTGGGACATACAGCGAGATGTTTGCTGCTTTTGCATTTGGCTGTTGCGAGATTTACAGCACAAAGATATCTAGTTGATTTGAAGCAGTTCCGAGAAAGTCTAAGCATAATCCCCACTTTTCCCTCCTGGCACTTTCCATGTGGGAGATATAGCAGGATGTATATTGGTTTTGAGGACAACTCAATGGACAGTGTAGGGAGAAAAGTTCCTGGCTCCTTGAATGCCGTTTCTGGAGACACTGCGATCAATGTGGGAGATATGTCAAGATGTGTGTTGGTTTTGAGGACGGCTCTCTGGAGAGTCTTAGCAAAGAGGTCACACGGATAATCAGAGCTATTCTCAGAGACACTGAGACCAAGCTCCACAATTCCCTCCTGGCCCTTTCCTTGTAGGAGATACCGCAAGACTTTTCTGTATATTGGGCACTGCGCTCTGCAGGGTGTTAGCAGAGACTTTCCCGGGACAGTGAAACCCTATGTCAGAGACACTGAGAAGAAGCCCCAATGTTCTTCCAGGCATTTTCAGTGTGGGTGCCTTCTCCACGTGGTTCCTGGTTTCACTGCAGCTCTGAAGAGAATGTTAGCAAAGAGGTAATTGGGACAGTGAAAACAGTACTCAAAGACAGGGAGAGCAAGCTCTACATTACTCTCTTGGCACTTTCGATGTGGGACATACAGCGAGATGTTTGCTGCTTTTGCCTTTGGCTGTTGCGAGATTTACAGCACAAAGATATCTAATTAATTTGAAGCAGTTCCGAGAAAGTCTAAACATAATCCCCACTTCTCCCTCCTGGCAATTTCCATGTGGGAGATATAGCAGGATGTATATTGGTTTTGAGGACAACTCAATGGACAGTGTAGGGAGAAAAGTTCCTGGCTCCTTGAATGCCGTTTCTGGAGACACTGCGATCAATGTGGGAGATATGTCAAGATGTGTGTTGGTTTTGAGGACGGCTCTCTGGAGAGTCTTAGCAAAGAGGTCACACGGATAATCAGAGCAATTCTCAGAGACACTGAGACCAAGCTCCACAATTCCCTCCTGGCCCTTTCCTTGTAGGAGATACCGCAAGACGTTTCTGTATATTGGGCACTGCGCTCTGCAGGGTGTTAGCAGAGACTTTCCCGGGACAGTGAAACCCTATGTCAGAGACACTGAGAAGAAGCCCCAATGTTCCTTCCAGGCATTTTCAGTGTGGGTGCCTTCTCCACGTGGTTCCTGGTTTCACTGCAGCTCTGAAGAGAATGTTAGCAAAGCGGTAATTGGGACAGTGAAAAGAGTACTCAAAGACAGGGAGAGCAAGCTCTACATTACTCTCTTGGCACTTTTGATGTGGGACATACAGCGAGATGTTTGCTGCTTTTGCGTTTGCCTGTTGGGAGATTTACAGCACAAAGATATCTAGTTGATTTGAAGCAGTTCCGAGAAAGTCTAAACATAATCCCCACTTCTCCCTCCTGGCATTTTCCATGTGGGAGATATAGCAGGATGTATATTGGTTTTGAGGACAACTCAATGGACAGTGTAGGGAGAAAAGTTCCTGGCTCCTTGAATGCCGTTTCTGGAGACACTGCGATCAATGTGGGAGATATGTCAAGATGTGTGTTGGTTTTGAGGACGGCTCTCTGGAGAGTCTTAGCAAAGAGGTCACACGGATAATCAGAGCTATTCTCAGAGACACTGAGACCAAGCTCCACAATTCCCTCCTGGCCCTTTCCCTGTAGGAGATACCGCAAGACGTTTCTGTATATTGGGCACTGCGCTCTGCAGGGTGTTAGCAGAGACTTTCCCGGGACAGTGAAACCCTATGTCAGAGACACTGAGAAGAAGCCCCAATGTTCTTCCAGGCATTTTCAGTGTGGGTGCCTTCTCCATGTGGTTCCTGGTTTCACTGCAGCTCTGAAGAGAATGTTAGCAAAGAGGTAACCGGGACAGTGAAAAGAGTACTCAAAGACAGGGAGAGCAAGCTCTACATTACTCTCTTGGCACTTTCGATGTGGGACATACAGCGAGATGTTTGCTGCTTTTGCCTTTGGCTGTTGGGAGATTTACAGCACAAAGATATCTAATTAATTTGAAGCAGTTCCGAGAAAGTCTAAACATAATCCCCACTTCTCCCTCCTGGCATTTTCCATGTGGGAGATATAGCAGGATGTATATTGGTTTTGAGGACAACTCAATGGACAGTGTAGGGAGAAAAGTTCCTGGCTCCTTGAATGCCGTTTCTGGAGACACTGCGATCAATGTGGGAGATATGTCAAGATGTGTGTTGGTTTTGAGGACGGCTCTCTGGAGAGTCTTAGCAAAGAGGTCACACGGATAATCAGAGCAATTCTCAGAGACACTGAGACCAAGCTCCACAATTCCCTCCTGGCCCTTTCCTTGTAGGAGATACCGCAAGACTTTTCTGTATATTGGGCACTGCGCTCTGCAGGGTGTTAGCAGAGACTTTCCGGGGCAGTGAAACCCTATGTCAGAGACACTGAGAAGAAGCCCCAATGTTCTTCCAGGCATTTTCAGTGTGGGTGCCTTCTCCACGTGGTTCCTGGTTTCACTGCAGCTCTGAAGAGAATGTTAGCTAAGAGGTAACCGGGACAGTGAAAAGAGTACTCAAAGACAGGGAGAGCAAGCTCTACATTACTCTCTTGGCACTTTCGATGTGGGACATACAGCGAGATGTTTGCTGCTTTTGCGTTTGCCTGTTGGGAGATTTACAGCACAAAGATATCTAGTTGATTTGAAGCAGTTCCGAGAAAGTCTAAACATAATCCCCACTTCTCCCTCCTGGCATTTTCCATGTGGGAGATATAGCAGGATGTATATTGGTTTTGAGGACAACTCAATGGACAGTGTAGGGAGAAAAGTTCCTGGCTCCTTGAATGCCGTTTCTGGAGACACTGCGATCAATGTGGGAGATATGTCAAGATGTGTGTTGGTTTTGAGGACGGCTCTCTGGAGAGTCTTAGCAAAGAGGTCACACGGATAATCAGAGCTATTCTCAGAGACACTGAGACCAAGCTCCACAATTCCCTCCTGGCCCTTTCCTTGTAGGAGATACCGCAAGACGTTTCTGTATATTGGGCACTGCGCTCTGCAGGGTGTTAGCAGAGACTTTCCCGGGACAGTGAAACCCTATGTCAGAGACACTGAGAAGAAGCCCCAATGTTCTTCCAGGCATTTTCAGTGTGGGTGCCTTCTCCACGTGGTTCCTGGTTTCACTGCAGCTCTGAAGAGAATGTTAGCAAAGCGGTAATTGGGACAGTGAAAACAGTACTCAAAGACAGGGAGAGCAAGCTCTACATTACTCTCTTGGCACTTTCGATGTGGGACATACAGCGAGATGTTTGCTGCTTTTGCATTTGCCTGTTGGGAGATTTACAGCACAAAGATATCTAGTTGATTTGAAGCAGTTCCGAGAAAGTCTAAGCATAATCCCCACTTCTCCCTCCTGGCACTTTCCATGTGGGAGATATAGCAGGATGTATATTGGTTTTGAGGACAACTCAATGGACAGTGTAGGGAGAAAAGTTCCTGGCTCCTTGAATGCCGTTTCTGGAGACACTGCGATCAATGTGGGAGATATGTCAAGATGTGTGTTGGTTTTGAGGACGGCTCTCTGGAGAGTCTTAGCAAAGAGGTCACACGGATAATCAGAGCTATTCTCAGAGACACTGAGACCAAGCTCCACAATTCCCTCCTGGCCCTTTCCCTGTAGGAGATACCGCAAGACTTTTCTGTATATTGGGCACTGCGCTCTGCAGGGTGTTAGCAGAGACTTTCCCGGGACAGTGAAACCCTATGTCAGAGACACTGAGAAGAAGCCCCAATGTTCCTTCCAGGCATTTTCAGTGTGGGTGCCTTCTCCACGTGGTTCCTGGTTTCACTGCAGCTCTGAAGAGAATGTTAGCAAAGCGGTAATTGGGACAGTGAAAAGAGTACTCAAAGACAGGGAGAGCAAGCTCTACATTACTCTCTTGGCACTTTCGATGTGGGACATACAGCGAGATGTTTGCTGCTTTTGCATTTGGCTGTTGAGAGATTTACAGCACAAAGATATCTAGTTGATTTGAAGCAGTTCCGAGAAAGTCTAAACATAATCCCCACTTATCCCTCCTGGCACTTTCCATGTGGGAGATATAGCAGGATGTATATTGGTTTTGAGGACAACTCAATGGACAGTGTAGGGAGAAAAGTTCCTGGCTCCTTGAATGCCGTTTCTGGAGACACTGCGATCAATGTGGGAGATATGTCAAGATGTGTGTTGGTTTTGAGGACGGCTCTCTGGAGAGTCTTAGCAAAGAGGTCACACGGATAATCAGAGCAATTCTCAGAGACACTGAGAACAAGCTCCACAATTCCCTCCTGGCACTTTCCCTGTAGGAGATACCGCAAGACATTTCTGTATATTGGGCACTGCGCTCTGCAGGGTGTTAGCAGAGACTTTCCCGGGACAGTGAAACCCTATGTCAGAGACACTGAGAAGAAGCCCCAATGTTCTTCCAGGCATTTTCAGTGTGGGTGCCTTCTCCACGTGGTTCCTGGTTTCACTGCAGCTCTGAAGAGAATGTTAGCTAAGAGGTAACCAGGACAGTGAAAACAGTACTCAAAGACAGGGAGAGCAAGCTCTACATTACTCTCTTGGCACTTTTGATGTGGGACATACAGCGAGATGTTTGCTGCTTTTGCGTTTGCCTGTTGGGAGATTTACAGCACAAAGATATCTAGTTGATTTGAAGCAGTTCCGAGAAAGTCTAAACATAATCCCCACTTCTCCCTCCTGGCATTTTCCATGTGGGAGATATAGCAGGATGTATATTGGTTTTGAGGACAACTCAATGGACAGTGTAGGGAGAAAAGTTCCTGGCTCCTTGAATGCCGTTTCTGGAGACACTGCGATCAATGTGGGAGATATGTCAAGATGTGTGTTGGTTTTGAGGACGGCTCTCTGGAGAGTCTTAGCAAAGAGGTCACACGGATAATCAGAGCTATTCTCAGAGACACTGAGACCAAGCTCCACAATTCCCTCCTGGCCCTTTCCCTGTAGGAGATACCGCAAGACGTTTCTGTATATTGGGCACTGCGCTCTGCAGGGTGTTAGCAGAGACTTTCCCGGGACAGTGAAACCGTATGTCAGAGACACTGAGAAGAAGCCCCAATGTTCTTCCAGGCATTTTCAGTGTGGGTGCCTTCTCCATGTGGTTCCTGGTTTCACTGCAGCTCTGAAGAGAATGTTAGCAAAGCGGTAATTGGGACAGTGAAAAGAGTACTCAAAGACAGGGAGAGCAAGCTCTACATTACTCTCTTGGCACTTTCGATGTGGGACATACAGCGAGATGTTTGCTGCTTTTGCATTTGGCTGTTGAGAGATTTACAGCACAAAGATATCTAGTTGATTTGAAGCAGTTCCGAGAAAGTCTAAACATAATCCCCACTTATCCCTCCTGGCATTTTCCATGTGGGAGATATAGCAGGATGTATATTGGTTTTGAGGACAACTCAATGGACAGTGTAGGGAGAAAAGTTCCTGGCTCCTTGAATGCCGTTTCTGGAGACACTGCGATCAATGTGGGAGATATGTCAAGATGTGTGTTGGTTTTGAGGACGGCTCTCTGGAGAGTCTTAGCAAAGAGGTCACACGGATAATCAGAGCAATTCTCAGAGACACTGAGAACAAGATCGACAATTCCCTCCTGGCACTTTCCCTGTAGGAGATACCGCAAGACATTTCTGTATATTGGGCACTGCGCTCTGCAGGGTGTTAGCAGAGACTTTCCCGGGACAGTGAAACCCTATGTCAGAGACACTGAGAAGAAGCCCCAATGTTCTTCCAGGCATTTTCAGTGTGGGTGCCTTCTCCACGTGGTTCCTGGTTTCACTGCAGCTCTGAAGAGAATGTTAGCTAAGAGGTAACCGGGACAGTGAAAACAGTACTCAAAGACAGGGAGAGCAAGCTCTACATTACTCTCTTGGCACTTTTGATGTGGGACATACAGCGAGATGTTTGCTGCTTTTGCGTTTGCCTGTTGGGAGATTTACAGCACAAAGATATCTAGTTGATTTGAAGCAGTTCCGAGAAAGTCTAAACATAATCCCCACTTCTCCCTCCTGGCATTTTCCATGTGGGAGATATAGCAGGATGTATATTGGTTTTGAGGACAACTCAATGGACAGTGTAGGGAGAAAAGTTCCTGGCTCCTTGAATGCCGTTTCTGGAGACACTGCGATCAATGTGGGAGATATGTCAAGATGTGTGTTGGTTTTGAGGACGGCTCTCTGGAGAGTCTTAGCAAAGAGGTCACACGGATAATCAGAGCAATTCTCAGAGACACTGAGAACAAGATCGACAATTCCCTCCTGGCCCTTTCCCTGTAGGAGATACCGCAAGACATTTCTGTATATTGGGCACTGCGCTCTGCAGGGTGTTAGCAGAGACTTTCCCGGGACAGTGAAACCCTATGTCAGAGACACTGAGAAGAAGCCCCAATGTTCCTTCCAGGCATTTTCAGTGTGGGTGCCTTCTCCACGTGGTTCCTGGTTTCACTGCAGCTCTGAAGAGAATGTTAGCAAAGCGGTAATTGGGACAGTGAAAAGAGTACTCAAAGACAGGGAGAGCAAGCTCTACATTACTCTCTTGGCACTTTCGATGTGGGACATACAGCGAGATGTTTGCTGCTTTTGCCTTTGGCTGTTGGGAGATTTACAGCACAAAGATATCTAGTTGATTTGAAGCAGTTCCGAGAAAGTCTAAACATAATCCCCACTTCTCCCTCCTGGCACTTTCCATGTGGGAGATATAGCAGGATGTATATTGGTTTTGAGGACAACTCAATGGACAGTGTAGGGAGAAAAGTTCCTGGCTCCTTGAATGCCGTTTCTGGAGACACTGCGATCAATGTGGGAGATATGTCAAGATGTGTGTTGGTTTTGAGGACGGCTCTCTGGAGAGTCTTAGCAAAGAGGACACACGGATAATCAGAGCAATTCTCAGAGACACTGAGACCAAGCTCCACAATTCCCTCCTGGCCCTTTCCTTGTAGGAGATACCGCAAGACGTTTCTGTATATTGGGCACTGCGCTCTGCAGGGTGTTAGCAGAGACTTTCCCGGGACAGTGAAACCCTATGTCAGAGACACTGAGAAGAAGCCCCAATGTTCTTCCAGGCATTTTCAGTGTGGGTGCCTTCTCCACGTGGTTCCTGGTTTCACTGCAGCTCTGAAGAGAATGTTAGCTAAGAGGTAACCGGGACAGTGAAAACAGTACTCAAAGACAGGGAGAGCAAGCTCTACATTACTCTCTTGGCACTTTCGATGTGGGACATACAGCGAGATGTTTGCTGCTTTTGCGTTTGCCTGTTGCGAGATTTACAGCACAAAGATATCTAGTTGATTTGAAGCAGTTCCGAGAAAGTCTAAACATAATCCCCACTTCTCCCTCCTGGCATTTTCCATGTGGGAGATATAGCAGGATGTATATTGGTTTTGAGGACAACTCAATGGACAGTGTAGGGAGAAAAGTTCCTGGCTCCTTGAATGCCGTTTCTGGAGACACTGCGATCAATGTGGGAGATATGTCAAGATGTGTGTTGGTTTTGAGGACGGCTCTCTGGAGAGTCTTAGCAAAGAGGTCACACGGATAATCAGAGCTATTCTCAGAGACACTGAGACCAAGCTCCACAATTCCCTCCTGGCCCTTTCCTTGTAGGAGATACCGCAAGACGTTTCTGTATATTGGGCACTGCGCTCTGCAGGGTGTTAGCAGAGACTTTCCCGGGACAGTGAAACCCTATGTCAGAGACACTGAGAAGAAGCCCCAATGTTCTTCCAGGCATTTTCAGTGTGGGTGCCTTCTCCACGTGGTTCCTGGTTTCACTGCAGCTCTGAAGAGAATGTTAGCAAAGCGGTAATTGGGACAGTGAAAACAGTACTCAAAGACAGGGAGAGCAAGCTCTACATTACTCTCTTGGCACTTTTGATGTGGGACATACAGCGAGATGTTTGCTGCTTTTGCGTTTGCCTGTTGGGAGATTTACAGCACAAAGATATCTAGTTGATTTGAAGCAGTTCCGAGAAAGTCTAAGCATAATCCCCACTTTTCCCTCCTGGCACTTTCCATGTGGGAGATATAGCAGGATGTATATTGGTTTTGAGGACAACTCAATGGACAGTGTAGGGAGAAAAGTTCCTGGCTCCTTGAATGCCGTTTCTGGAGACACTGCGATCAATGTGGGAGATATGTCAAGATGTGTGTTGGTTTTGAGGACGGCTCTCTGGAGAGTCTTAGCAAAGAGGTCACACGGATAATCAGAGCAATTCTCAGAGACACTGAGACCAAGCTCCACAATTCCCTCCTGGCCCTTTCCTTGTAGGAGATACCGCAAGACGTTTCTGTATATTGGGCACTGCGCTCTGCAGGGTGTTAGCAGAGACTTTCCCGGGACAGTGAAACCCTATGTCAGAGACACTGAGAAGAAGCCCCAATGTTCCTTCCAGGCATTTTCAGTGTGGGTGCCTTCTCCACGTGGTTCCTGGTTTCACTGCAGCTCTGAAGAGAATGTTAGCAAAGCGGTAATTGGGACAGTGAAAACAGTACTCAAAGACAGGGAGAGCAAGCTCTACATTACTCTCTTGGCACTTTCGATGTGGGACATACAGCGAGATGTTTGCTGCTTTTGCATTTGGCTGTTGAGTGATTTACAGCACAAAGATATCTAGTTGATTTGAAGCAGTTCTGAGAAAGTCTAAACATAATCCCCACTTATCCCTCCTGGCACTTTCCATGTGGGAGATATAGCAGGATGTATATTGGTTTTGAGGACAACTCAATGGACAGTGTAGGGAGAAAAGTTCCTGGCTCCTTGAATGCCGTTTCTGGAGACACTGCGATCAATGTGGGAGATATGTCAAGATGTGTGTTGGTTTTGAGGACGGCTCTCTGGAGAGTCTTAGCAAAGAGGTCACACGGATAATCAGAGCTATTCTCAGAGACACTGAGACCAAGCTCCACAATTCCCTCCTGGCCCTTTCCCTGTAGGAGATACCGCAAGACGTTTCTGTATATTGGGCACTGCGCTCTGCAGGGTGTTAGCAGAGACTTTCCCGGGACAGTGAAACCCTATGTCAGAGACACTGAGAAGAAGCCCCAATGTTCTTCCAGGCATTTTCAGTGTGGGTGCCTTCTCCACGTGGTTCCTGGTTTCACTGCAGCTCTGAAGAGAATGTTAGCAAAGAGGTAACCGGGACAGTGAAAACAGTACTCAAAGACAGGGAGAGCAAGCTCTACATTACTCTCTTGGCACTTTCGATGTGGGACATACAGCGAGATGTTTGCTGCTTTTGCCTTTGGCTGTTGGGAGATTTACAGCACAAAGATATCTAATTAATTTGAAGCAGTTCCGAGAAAGTCTAAACATAATCCCCACTTCTCCCTCCTGGCATTTTCCATGTGGGAGATATAGCAGGATGTATATTGGTTTTGAGGACAACTCAATGGACAGTGTAGGGAGAAAAGTTCCTGGCTCCTTGAATGCCGTTTCTGGAGACACTGCGATCAATGTGGGAGATATGTCAAGATGTGTGTTGGTTTTGAGGACGGCTCTCTGGAGAGTCTTAGCAAAGAGGTCACACGGATAATCAGAGCAATTCTCAGAGACACTGAGACCAAGCTCCACAATTCCCTCCTGGCCCTTTCCTTGTAGGAGATACCGCAAGACGTTTCTGTATATTGGGCACTGCGCTCTGCAGGGTGTTAGCAGAGACTTTCCCGGGACAGTGAAACCCTATGTCAGAGACACTGAGAAGAAGCCCCAATGTTCCTTCCAGGCATTTTCAGTGTGGGTGCCTTCTCCACGTGGTTCCTGGTTTCACTGCAGCTCTGAAGAGAATGTTAGCAAAGCGGTAATTGGGACAGTGAAAAGAGTACTCAAAGACAGGGAGAGCAAGCTCTACATTACTCTCTTGGCACTTTCGATGTGGGACATACAGCGAGATGTTTGCTGCTTTTGCATTTGGCTGTTGAGAGATTTACAGCACAAAGATATCTAGTTGATTTGAAGCAGTTCCGAGAAAGTCTAAACATAATCCCCACTTATCCCTCCTGGCACTTTCCATGTGGGAGATATAGCAGGATGTATATTGGTTTTGAGGACAACTCAATGGACAGTGTAGGGAGAAAAGTTCCTGGCTCCTTGAATGCCGTTTCTGGAGACACTGCGATCAATGTGGGAGATATGTCAAGATGTGTGTTGGTTTTGAGGACGGCTCTCTGGAGAGTCTTAGCAAAGAGGTCACACGGATAATCAGAGCAATTCTCAGAGACACTGAGACCAAGCTCCACAATTCCCTCCTGGCCCTTTCCCTGTAGGAGATACCGCAAGACGTTTCTGTATATTGGGCACTGCGCTCTGCAGGGTGTTAGCAGAGACTTTCCCGGGACAGTGAAACCCTATGTCAGAGACACTGAGAAGAAGCCCCAATGTTCTTCCAGGCATTTTCAGTGTGGGTGCCTTCTCCACGTGGTTCCTGGTTTCACTGCAGCTCTGAAGAGAATGTTAGCAAAGAGGTAACCGGGACAGTGAAAACAGTACTCAAAGACAGGGAGAGCAAGCTCTACATTACTCTCTTGGCACTTTCGATGTGGGACATACAGCGAGATGTTTGCTGCTTTTGCCTTTGGCTGTTGCGAGATTTACAGCACAAAGATATCTAGTTGATTTGAAGCAGTTCCGAGAAAGTCTAAACATAATCCCCACTTCTCCCTCCTGGCACTTTCCATGTGGGAGATATAGCAGGATGTATATTGGTTTTGAGGACAACTCAATGGACAGTGTAGGGAGAAAAGTTCCTGGCTCCTTGAATGCCGTTTCTGGAGACACTGCGATCAATGTGGGAGATATGTCAAGATGTGTGTTGGTTTTGAGGACGGCTCTCTGGAGAGTCTTAGCAAAGAAGTCACACGGATAATCAGAGCAATTCTCAGAGACACTGAGACCAAGCTCCACAATTCCCTCCTGGCCCTTTCCTTGTAGGAGATACCGCAAGACGTTTCTGTATATTGGGCACTGCGCTGTGCAGGGTGTTAGCAGAGACTTTCCCGGGACAGTGAAACCCTATGTCAGAGACACTGAGAAGAAGCCCCAATGTTCTTCCAGGCATTTTCAGTGTGGGTGCCTTCTCCACGTGGTTCCTGGTTTCACTGCAGCTCTGAAGAGAATGTTAGCAAAGCGGTAATTGGGACAGTGAAAACAGTACTCAAAGACAGGGAGAGCAAGCTCTACATTACTCTCTTGGCACTTTCGATGTGGGACATACAGCGAGATGTTTGCTGCTTTTGCCTTTGGCTGTTGGGAGATTTACAGCACAAAGATATCTAGTTGATTTGAAGCAGTTCCGAGAAAGTCTAAGCATAATCCCCACTTCTCCCTCCTGGCACTTTCCATGTGGGAGATATAGCAGGATGTATATTGGTTTTGAGGACAACTCAATGGACAGTGTAGGGAGAAAAGTTCCTGGCTCCTTGAATGCCGTTTCTGGAGACACTGCGATCAATGTGGGAGATATGTCAAGATGTGTGTTGGTTTTGAGGACGGCTCTCTGGAGAGTCTTAGCAAAGAGGTCACACGGATAATCAGAGCAATTCTCAGAGACACTGAGACCAAGCTCCACAATTCCCTCCTGGCCCTTTCCTTGTAGGAGATACCGCAAGACGTTTCTGTATATTGGGCACTGCGCTCTGCAGGGTGTTAGCAGAGACTTTCCCGGGACAGTGAAACCCTATGTCAGAGACACTGAGAAGAAGCCCCAATGTTCTTCCAGGCATTTTCAGTGTGGGTGCCTTCTCCACGTGGTTCCTGGTTTCACTGCAGCTCTGAAGAGAATGTTAGCTAAGAGGTAACCGGGACAGTGAAAACAGTACTCAAAGACAGGGAGAGCAAGCTCTACATTACTCTCTTGGCACTTTTGATGTGGGACATACAGCGAGATGTTTGCTGCTTTTGCGTTTGCCTGTTGGGAGATTTACAG
Source organism: Larus michahellis (assembly GCF_964199755.1). Classification (NCBI taxonomy): domain Eukaryota; kingdom Metazoa; phylum Chordata; class Aves; order Charadriiformes; family Laridae; genus Larus; species Larus michahellis. The sequence continues at coordinate 93,944 of NW_027435886.1, read as the reverse complement.
CACAAAGATATCTAGTTGATTTGAAGCAGTTCCGAGAAAGTCTAAACATAATCCCCACTTCTCCCTCCTGGCATTTTCCATGTGGGAGATATAGCAGGATGTATATTGGTTTTGAGGACAAGTCAATGGACAGTGTAGGGAGAAAAGTTCCTGGCTCCTTGAATGCCGTTTCTGGAGACACTGCGATCAATGTGGGAGATATGTCAAGATGTGTGTTGGTTTTGAGGACGGCTCTCTGGAGAGTCTTAGCAAAGAGGTCACACGGATAATCAGAGCAATTCTCAGAGACACTGAGACCAAGCTCCACAATTCCCTCCTGGCCCTTTCCCTGTAGGAGATACCGCAAGACGTTTCTGTATATTGGGCACTGCGCTCTGCAGGGTGTTAGCAGAGACTTTCCCGGGACAGTGAAACCCTATGTCAGAGACACTGAGAAGAAGCCCCAATGTTCCTTCCAGGCATTTTCAGTGTGGGTGCCTTCTCCACGTGGTTCCTGGTTTCACTGCAGCTCTGAAGAGAATGTTAGCAAAGCGGTAATTGGGACAGTGAAAAGAGTACTCAAAGACAGGGAGAGCAAGCTCTACATTACTCTCTTGGCACTTTCGATGTGGGACATACAGCGAGATGTTTGCTGCTTTTGCATTTGGCTGTTGAGTGATTTACAGCACAAAGATATCTAGTTGATTTGAAGCAGTTCTGAGAAAGTCTAAACATAATCCCCACTTATCCCTCCTGGCACTTTCCATGTGGGAGATATAGCAGGATGTATATTGGTTTTGAGGACAACTCAATGGACAGTGTAGGGAGAAAAGTTCCTGGCTCCTTGAATGCCGTTTCTGGAGACACTGCGATCAATGTGGGAGATATGTCAAGATGTGTGTTGGTTTTGAGGACGGCTCTCTGGAGAGTCTTAGCAAAGAGGTCACACGGATAATCAGAGCTATTCTCAGAGACACTGAGACCAAGCTCCACAATTCCCTCCTGGCCCTTTCCCTGTAGGAGATACCGCAAGACGTTTCTGTATATTGGGCACTGCGCTCTGCAGGGTGTTAGCAGAGACTTTCCCGGGACAGTGAAACCCTATGTCAGAGACACTGAGAAGAAGCCCCAATGTTCTTCCAGGCATTTTCAGTGTGGGTGCCTTCTCCACGTGGTTCCTGGTTTCACTGCAGCTCTGAAGAGAATGTTAGCAAAGAGGTAACCGGGACAGTGAAAACAGTACTCAAAGACAGGGAGAGCAAGCTCTACATTACTCTCTTGGCACTTTCGATGTGGGACATACAGCGAGATGTTTGCTGCTTTTGCCTTTGGCTGTTGGGAGATTTACAGCACAAAGGTATCTAATTAATTTGAAGCAGTTCCGAGAAAGTCTAAACATAATCCCCACTTCTCCCTCCTGGCATTTTCCATGTGGGAGATATAGCAGGATGTATATTGGTTTTGAGGACAACTCAATGGACAGTGTAGGGAGAAAAGTTCCTGGCTCCTTGAATGCCGTTTCTGGAGACACTGCGATCAATGTGGGAGATATGTCAAGATGTGTGTTGGTTTTGAGGACGGCTCTCTGGAGAGTCTTAGCAAAGAGGTCACACGGATAATCAGAGCAATTCTCAGAGACACTGAGACCAAGCTCCACAATTCCCTCCTGGCCCTTTCCCTGTAGGAGATACCGCAAGACGTTTCTGTATATTGGGCACTGCGCTCTGCAGGGTGTTAGCAGAGACTTTCCCGGGACAGTGAAACCCTATGTCAGAGACACTGAGAAGAAGCCCCAATGTTCCTTCCAGGCATTTTCAGTGTGGGTGCCTTCTCCACGTGGTTCCTGGTTTCACTGCAGCTCTGAAGAGAATGTTAGCAAAGCGGTAATTGGGACAGTGAAAAGAGTACTCAAAGACAGGGAGAGCAAGCTCTACATTACTCTCTTGGCACTTTCGATGTGGGACATACAGCGAGATGTTTGCTGCTTTTGCATTTGGCTGTTGAGTGATTTACAGCACAAAGATATCTAGTTGATTTGAAGCAGTTCTGAGAAAGTCTAAACATAATCCCCACTTATCCCTCCTGGCACTTTCCATGTGGGAGATATAGCAGGATGTATATTGGTTTTGAGGACAACTCAATGGACAGTGTAGGGAGAAAAGTTCCTGGCTCCTTGAATGCCGTTTCTGGAGACACTGCGATCAATGTGGGAGATATGTCAAGATGTGTGTTGGTTTTGAGGACGGCTCTCTGGAGAGTCTTAGCAAAGAGGTCACACGGATAATCAGAGCTATTCTCAGAGACACTGAGACCAAGCTCCACAATTCCCTCCTGGCCCTTTCCCTGTAGGAGATACCGCAAGACGTTTCTGTATATTGGGCACTGCGCTCTGCAGGGTGTTAGCAGAGACTTTCCCGGGACAGTGAAACCCTATGTCAGAGACACTGAGAAGAAGCCCCAATGTTCTTCCAGGCATTTTCAGTGTGGGTGCCTTCTCCACGTGGTTCCTGGTTTCACTGCAGCTCTGAAGAGAATGTTAGCAAAGAGGTAACCGGGACAGTGAAAACAGTACTCAAAGACAGGGAGAGCAAGCTCTACATTACTCTCTTGGCACTTTCGATGTGGGACATACAGCGAGATGTTTGCTGCTTTTGCCTTTGGCTGTTGGGAGATTTACAGCACAAAGGTATCTAATTAATTTGAAGCAGTTCCGAGAAAGTCTAAACATAATCCCCACTTCTCCCTCCTGGCATTTTCCATGTGGGAGATATAGCAGGATGTATATTGGTTTTGAGGACAACTCAATGGACAGTGTAGGGAGAAAAGTTCCTGGCTCCTTGAATGCCGTTTCTGGAGACACTGCGATCAATGTGGGAGATATGTCAAGATGTGTGTTGGTTTTGAGGACGGCTCTCTGGAGAGTCTTAGCAAAGAGGTCACACGGATAATCAGAGCAATTCTCAGAGACACTGAGACCAAGCTCCACAATTCCCTCCTGGCCCTTTCCCTGTAGGAGATACCGCAAGACGTTTCTGTATATTGGGCACTGCGCTCTGCAGGGTGTTAGCAGAGACTTTCCCGGGACAGTGAAACCCTATGTCAGAGACACTGAGAAGAAGCCCCAATGTTCCTTCCAGGCATTTTCAGTGTGGGTGCCTTCTCCACGTGGTTCCTGGTTTCACTGCAGCTCTGAAGAGAATGTTAGCAAAGCGGTAATTGGGACAGTGAAAAGAGTACTCAAAGACAGGGAGAGCAAGCTCTACATTACTCTCTTGGCACTTTCGATGTGGGACATACAGCGAGATGTTTGCTGCTTTTGCATTTGGCTGTTGAGTGATTTACAGCACAAAGATATCTAGTTGATTTGAAGCAGTTCTGAGAAAGTCTAAACATAATCCCCACTTATCCCTCCTGGCACTTTCCATGTGGGAGATATAGCAGGATGTATATTGGTTTTGAGGACAACTCAATGGACAGTGTAGGGAGAAAAGTTCCTGGCTCCTTGAATGCCGTTTCTGGAGACACTGCGATCAATGTGGGAGATATGTCAAGATGTGTGTTGGTTTTGAGGACGGCTCTCTGGAGAGTCTTAGCAAAGAGGTCACACGGATAATCAGAGCTATTCTCAGAGACACTGAGACCAAGCTCCACAATTCCCTCCTGGCCCTTTCCCTGTAGGAGATACCGCAAGACGTTTCTGTATATTGGGCACTGCGCTCTGCAGGGTGTTAGCAGAGACTTTCCCGGGACAGTGAAACCCTATGTCAGAGACACTGAGAAGAAGCCCCAATGTTCTTCCAGGCATTTTCAGTGTGGGTGCCTTCTCCACGTGGTTCCTGGTTTCACTGCAGCTCTGAAGAGAATGTTAGCAAAGAGGTAACCGGGACAGTGAAAACAGTACTCAAAGACAGGGAGAGCAAGCTCTACATTACTCTCTTGGCACTTTCGATGTGGGACATACAGCGAGATGTTTGCTGCTTTTGCCTTTGGCTGTTGGGAGATTTACAGCACAAAGGTATCTAATTAATTTGAAGCAGTTCCGAGAAAGTCTAAACATAATCCCCACTTCTCCCTCCTGGCATTTTCCATGTGGGAGATATAGCAGGATGTATATTGGTTTTGAGGACAACTCAATGGACAGTGTAGGGAGAAAAGTTCCTGGCTCCTTGAATGCCGTTTCTGGAGACACTGCGATCAATGTGGGAGATATGTCAAGATGTGTGTTGGTTTTGAGGACGGCTCTCTGGAGAGTCTTAGCAAAGAGGTCACACGGATAATCAGAGCAATTCTCAGAGACACTGAGACCAAGCTCCACAATTCCCTCCTGGCCCTTTCCTTGTAGGAGATACCGCAAGACGTTTCTGTATATTGGGCACTGCGCTGTGCAGGGTGTTAGCAGAGACTTTCCCGGGACAGTGAAACCCTATGTCAGAGACACTGAGAAGAAGCCCCAATGTTCCTTCCAGGCATTTTCAGTGTGGGTGCCTTCTCCACGTGGTTCCTGGTTTCACTGCAGCTCTGAAGAGAATGTTAGCAAAGCGGTAATTGGGACAGTGAAAAGAGTACTCAAAGACAGGGAGAGCAAGCTCTACATTACTCTCTTGGCACTTTCGATGTGGGACATACAGCGAGATGTTTGCTGCTTTTGCATTTGGCTGTTGAGAGATTTACAGCACAAAGATATCTAGTTGATTTGAAGCAGTTCCGAGAAAGTCTAAACATAATCCCCACTTCTCCCTCCTGGCACTTTCCATGTGGGAGATATAGCAGGATGTATATTGGTTTTGAGGACAACTCAATGGACAGTGTAGGGAGAAAAGTTCCTGGCTCCTTGAATGCCGTTTCTGGAGACACTGCGATCAATGTGGGAGATATGTCAAGATGTGTGTTGGTTTTGAGGACGGCTCTCTGGAGAGTCTTAGCAAAGAGGTCACACGGATAATCAGAGCAATTCTCAGAGACACTGAGACCAAGCTCCACAATTCCCTCCTGGCCCTTTCCTTGTAGGAGATACCGCAAGACGTTTCTGTATATTGGGCACTGCGCTCTGCAGGGTGTTAGCAGAGACTTTCCCGGGACAGTGAAACCCTATGTCAGAGACACTGAGAAGAAGCCCCAATGTTCTTCCAGGCATTTTCAGTGTGGGTGCCTTCTCCACGTGGTTCCTGGTTTCACTGCAGCTCTGAAGAGAATGTTAGCTAAGAGGTAACCGGGACAGTGAAAACAGTACTCAAAGACAGGGAGAGCAAGCTCTACATTACTCTCTTGGCACTTTTGATGTGGGACATACAGCGAGATGTTTGCTGCTTTTGCGTTTGCCTGTTGGGAGATTTACAGCACAAAGATATCTAGTTGATTTGAAGCAGTTCCGAGAAAGTCTAAACATAATCCCCACTTCTCCCTCCTGGCATTTTCCATGTGGGAGATATAGCAGGATGTATATTGGTTTTGAGGACAAGTCAATGGACAGTGTAGGGAGAAAAGTTCCTGGCTCCTTGAATGCCGTTTCTGGAGACACTGCGATCAATGTGGGAGATATGTCAAGATGTGTGTTGGTTTTGAGGACGGCTCTCTGGAGAGTCTTAGCAAAGAGGTCACACGGATAATCAGAGCAATTCTCAGAGACACTGAGACCAAGCTCCACAATTCCCTCCTGGCCCTTTCCCTGTAGGAGATACCGCAAGACGTTTCTGTATATTGGGCACTGCGCTCTGCAGGGTGTTAGCAGAGACTTTCCCGGGACAGTGAAACCCTATGTCAGAGACACTGAGAAGAAGCCCCAATGTTCCTTCCAGGCATTTTCAGTGTGGGTGCCTTCTCCACGTGGTTCCTGGTTTCACTGCAGCTCTGAAGAGAATGTTAGCAAAGCGGTAATTGGGACAGTGAAAAGAGTACTCAAAGACAGGGAGAGCAAGCTCTACATTACTCTCTTGGCACTTTCGATGTGGGACATACAGCGAGATGTTTGCTGCTTTTGCATTTGGCTGTTGAGTGATTTACAGCACAAAGATATCTAGTTGATTTGAAGCAGTTCTGAGAAAGTCTAAACATAATCCCCACTTATCCCTCCTGGCACTTTCCATGTGGGAGATATAGCAGGATGTATATTGGTTTTGAGGACAACTCAATGGACAGTGTAGGGAGAAAAGTTCCTGGCTCCTTGAATGCCGTTTCTGGAGACACTGCGATCAATGTGGGAGATATGTCAAGATGTGTGTTGGTTTTGAGGACGGCTCTCTGGAGAGTCTTAGCAAAGAGGTCACACGGATAATCAGAGCTATTCTCAGAGACACTGAGACCAAGCTCCACAATTCCCTCCTGGCCCTTTCCCTGTAGGAGATACCGCAAGACGTTTCTGTATATTGGGCACTGCGCTCTGCAGGGTGTTAGCAGAGACTTTCCCGGGACAGTGAAACCCTATGTCAGAGACACTGAGAAGAAGCCCCAATGTTCTTCCAGGCATTTTCAGTGTGGGTGCCTTCTCCACGTGGTTCCTGGTTTCACTGCAGCTCTGAAGAGAATGTTAGCAAAGAGGTAACCGGGACAGTGAAAACAGTACTCAAAGACAGGGAGAGCAAGCTCTACATTACTCTCTTGGCACTTTCGATGTGGGACATACAGCGAGATGTTTGCTGCTTTTGCCTTTGGCTGTTGGGAGATTTACAGCACAAAGGTATCTAATTAATTTGAAGCAGTTCCGAGAAAGTCTAAACATAATCCCCACTTCTCCCTCCTGGCATTTTCCATGTGGGAGATATAGCAGGATGTATATTGGTTTTGAGGACAACTCAATGGACAGTGTAGGGAGAAAAGTTCCTGGCTCCTTGAATGCCGTTTCTGGAGACACTGCGATCAATGTGGGAGATATGTCAAGATGTGTGTTGGTTTTGAGGACGGCTCTCTGGAGAGTCTTAGCAAAGAGGTCACACGGATAATCAGAGCAATTCTCAGAGACACTGAGACCAAGCTCCACAATTCCCTCCTGGCCCTTTCCTTGTAGGAGATACCGCAAGACGTTTCTGTATATTGGGCACTGCGCTCTGCAGGGTGTTAGCAGAGACTTTCCCGGGACAGTGAAACCCTATGTCAGAGACACTGAGAAGAAGCCCCAATGTTCCTTCCAGGCATTTTCAGTGTGGGTGCCTTCTCCACGTGGTTCCTGGTTTCACTGCAGCTCTGAAGAGAATGTTAGCAAAGCGGTAATTGGGACAGTGAAAAGAGTACTCAAAGACAGGGAGAGCAAGCTCTACATTACTCTCTTGGCACTTTCGATGTGGGACATACAGCGAGATGTTTGCTGCTTTTGCATTTGGCTGTTGAGAGATTTACAGCACAAAGATATCTAGTTGATTTGAAGCAGTTCCGAGAAAGTCTAAACATAATCCCCACTTCTCCCTCCTGGCACTTTCCATGTGGGAGATATAGCAGGATGTATATTGGTTTTGAGGACAACTCAATGGACAGTGTAGGGAGAAAAGTTCCTGGCTCCTTGAATGCCGTTTCTGGAGACACTGCGATCAATGTGGGAGATATGTCAAGATGTGTGTTGGTTTTGAGGACGGCTCTCTGGAGAGTCTTAGCAAAGAGGTCACACGGATAATCAGAGCAATTCTCAGAGACACTGAGACCAAGCTCCACAATTCCCTCCTGGCCCTTTCCTTGTAGGAGATACCGCAAGACGTTTCTGTATATTGGGCACTGCGCTCTGCAGGGTGTTAGCAGAGACTTTCCCGGGACAGTGAAACCCTATGTCAGAGACACTGAGAAGAAGCCCCAATGTTCTTCCAGGCATTTTCAGTGTGGGTGCCTTCTCCACGTGGTTCCTGGTTTCACTGCAGCTCTGAAGAGAATGTTAGCTAAGAGGTAACCGGGACAGTGAAAACAGTACTCAAAGACAGGGAGAGCAAGCTCTACATTACTCTCTTGGCACTTTTGATGTGGGACATACAGCGAGATGTTTGCTGCTTTTGCGTTTGCCTGTTGGGAGATTTACAGCACAAAGATATCTAGTTGATTTGAAGCAGTTCCGAGAAAGTCTAAACATAATCCCCACTTCTCCCTCCTGGCATTTTCCATGTGGGAGATATAGCAGGATGTATATTGGTTTTGAGGACAAGTCAATGGACAGTGTAGGGAGAAAAGTTCCTGGCTCCTTGAATGCCGTTTCTGGAGACACTGCGATCAATGTGGGAGATATGTCAAGATGTGTGTTGGTTTTGAGGACGGCTCTCTGGAGAGTCTTAGCAAAGAGGTCACACGGATAATCAGAGCAATTCTCAGAGACACTGAGACCAAGCTCCACAATTCCCTCCTGGCCCTTTCCCTGTAGGAGATACCGCAAGACGTTTCTGTATATTGGGCACTGCGCTCTGCAGGGTGTTAGCAGAGACTTTCCCGGGACAGTGAAACCCTATGTCAGAGACACTGAGAAGAAGCCCCAATGTTCCTTCCAGGCATTTTCAGTGTGGGTGCCTTCTCCACGTGGTTCCTGGTTTCACTGCAGCTCTGAAGAGAATGTTAGCAAAGCGGTAATTGGGACAGTGAAAACAGTACTCAAAGACAGGGAGAGCAAGCTCTACATTACTCTCTTGGCACTTTCGATGTGGGACATACAGCGAGATGTTTGCTGCTTTTGCATTTGGCTGTTGAGAGATTTACAGCACAAAGATATCTAGTTGATTTGAAGCAGTTCCGAGAAAGTCTAAACATAATCCCCACTTCTCCCTCCTGGCACTTTCCATGTGGGAGATATAGCAGGATGTATATTGGTTTTGAGGACAACTCAATGGACAGTGTAGGGAGAAAAGTTCCTGGCTCCTTGAATGCCGTTTCTGGAGACACTGCGATCAATGTGGGAGATATGTCAAGATGTGTGTTGGTTTTGAGGACGGCTCTCTGGAGAGTCTTAGCAAAGAGGTCACACGGATAATCAGAGCAATTCTCAGAGACACTGAGAACAAGATCGACAATTCCCTCCTGGCACTTTCCCTGTAGGAGATACCGCAAGACATTTCTGTATATTGGGCACTGCGCTCTGCAGGGTGTTAGCAGAGACTTTCCCGGGACAGTGAAACCCTATGTCAGAGACACTGAGAAGAAGCCCCAATGTTCTTCCAGGCATTTTCAGTGTGGGTGCCTTCTCCACGTGGTTCCTGGTTTCACTGCAGCTCTGAAGAGAATGTTAGCTAAGAGGTAACCGGGACAGTGAAAACAGTACTCAAAGACAGGGAGAGCAAGCTCTACATTACTCTCTTGGCACTTTTGATGTGGGACATACAGCGAGATGTTTGCTGCTTTTGCGTTTGCCTGTTGGGAGATTTACAGCACAAAGATATCTAGTTGATTTGAAGCAGTTCCGAGAAAGTCTAAACATAATCCCCACTTCTCCCTCCTGGCATTTTCCATGTGGGAGATATAGCAGGATGTATATTGGTTTTGAGGACAACTCAATGGACAGTGTAGGGAGAAAAGTTCCTGGCTCCTTGAATGCCGTTTCTGGAGACACTGCGATCAATGTGGGAGATATGTCAAGATGTGTGTTGGTTTTGAGGACGGCTCTCTGGAGAGTCTTAGCAAAGAGGTCACACGGATAATCAGAGCTATTCTCAGAGACACTGAGACCAAGCTCCACAATTCCCTCCTGGCCCTTTCCCTGTAGGAGATACCGCAAGACGTTTCTGTATATTGGGCACTGCGCTCTGCAGGGTGTTAGCAGAGACTTTCCCGGGACAGTGAAACCCTATGTCAGAGACACTGAGAAGAAGCCCCAATGTTCCTTCCAGGCATTTTCAGTGTGGGTGCCTTCTCCACGTGGTTCCTGGTTTCACTGCAGCTCTGAAGAGAATGTTAGCAAAGCGGTAATTGGGACAGTGAAAACAGTACTCAAAGACAGGGAGAGCAAGCTCTACATTACTCTCTTGGCACTTTCGATGTGGGACATACAGCGAGATGTTTGCTGCTTTTGCATTTGGCTGTTGAGAGATTTACAGCACAAAGATATCTAGTTGATTTGAAGCAGTTCCGAGAAAGTCTAAACATAATCCCCACTTATCCCTCCTGGCACTTTCCATGTGGGAGATATAGCAGGATGTATATTGGTTTTGAGGACAACTCAATGGACAGTGTAGGGAGAAAAGTTCCTGGCTCCTTGAATGCCGTTTCTGGAGACACTGCGATCAATGTGGGAGATATGTCAAGATGTGTGTTGGTTTTGAGGACGGCTCTCTGGAGAGTCTTAGCAAAGAGGTCACACGGATAATCAGAGCAATTCTCAGAGACACTGAGAACAAGATCGACAATTCCCTCCTGGCCCTTTCCCTGTAGGAGATACCGCAAGACATTTCTGTATATTGGGCACTGCGCTCTGCAGGGTGTTAGCAGAGACTTTCCCGGGACAGTGAAACCCTATGTCAGAGACACTGAGAAGAAGCCCCAATGTTCTTCCAGGCATTTTCAGTGTGGGTGCCTTCTCCACGTGGTTCCTGGTTTCACTGCAGCTCTGAAGAGAATGTTAGCTAAGAGGTAACCGGGACAGTGAAAACAGTACTCAAAGACAGGGAGAGCAAGCTCTACATTACTCTCTTGGCACTTTCGATGTGGGACATACAGCGAGATGTTTGCTGCTTTTGCATTTGGCTGTTGCGAGATTTACAGCACAAAGATATCTAGTTAATTTGAAGCAGTTCCGAGAAAGTCTAAGCATAATCCCCACTTTTCCCTCCTGGCACTTTCCATGTGGGAGATATAGCAGGATGTATATTGGTTTTGAGGACAACTCAATGGACAGTGTAGGGAGAAAAGTTCCTGGCTCCTTGAATGCCGTTTCTGGAGACACTGCGATCAATGTGGGAGATATGTCAAGATGTGTGTTGGTTTTGAGGACGGCTCTCTGGAGAGTCTTAGCAAAGAGGTCACACGGATAATCAGAGCTATTCTCAGAGACACTGAGACCAAGCTCCACAATTCCCTCCTGGCCCTTTCCCTGTAGGAGATACCGCAAGACTTTTCTGTATATTGGGCACTGCGCTCTGCAGGGTGTTAGCAGAGACTTTCCCAGGACAGTGAAACCCTATGTCAGAGACACTGAGAAGAAGCCCCAATGTTCTTCCAGGCATTTTCAGTGTGGGTGCCTTCTCCACGTGGTTCCTGGTTTCACTGCAGCTCTGAAGAGAATGTTAGCAAAGAGGTAACCGGGACAGTGAAAACAGTACTCAAAGACAGGGAGAGCAAGCTCTACATTACTCTCTTGGCACTTTCGATGTGGGACATACAGCGAGATGTTTGCTGCTTTTGCCTTTGGCTGTTGCGAGATTTACAGCACAAAGATATCTAATTAATTTGAAGCAGTTCCGAGAAAGTCTAAACATAATCCCCACTTCTCCCTCCTGGCATTTTCCATGTGGGAGATATAGCAGGATGTATATTGGTTTTGAGGACAACTCAATGGACAGTGTAGGGAGAAAAGTTCCTGGCTCCTTGAATGCCGTTTCTGGAGACACTGCGATCAATGTGGGAGATATGTCAAGATGTGTGTTGGTTTTGAGGACGGCTCTCTGGAGAGTCTTAGCAAAGAGGTCACACGGATAATCAGAGCAATTCTCAGAGACACTGAGAACAAGATCGACAATTCCCTCCTGGCCCTTTCCCTGTAGGAGATACCGCAAGACATTTCTGTATATTGGGCACTGCGCTCTGCAGGGTGTTAGCAGAGACTTTCCCGGGACAGTGAAACCCTATGTCAGAGACACTGAGAAGAAGCCCCAATGTTCTTCCAGGCATTTTCAGTGTGGGTGCCTTCTCCACGTGGTTCCTGGTTTCACTGCAGCTCTGAAGAGAATGTTAGCTAAGAGGTAACCGGGACAGTGAAAACAGTACTCAAAGACAGGGAGAGCAAGCTCTACATTACTCTCTTGGCACTTTCGATGTGGGACATACAGCGAGATGTTTGCTGCTTTTGCATTTGGCTGTTGCGAGATTTACAGCACAAAGATATCTAGTTGATTTGAAGCAGTTCCGAGAAAGTCTAAGCATAATCCCCACTTTTCCCTCCTGGCACTTTCCATGTGGGAGATATAGCAGGATGTATATTGGTTTTGAGGACAACTCAATGGACAGTGTAGGGAGAAAAGTTCCTGGCTCCTTGAATGCCGTTTCTGGAGACACTGCGATCAATGTGGGAGATATGTCAAGATGTGTGTTGGTTTTGAGGACGGCTCTCTGGAGAGTCTTAGCAAAGAGGTCACACAGATAATCAGAGCTATTCTCAGAGACACTGAGACCAAGCTCCACAATTCCCTCCTGGCCCTTTCCCTGTAGGAGATACCGCAAGACTTTTCTGTATATTGGGCACTGCGCTCTGCAGGGTGTTAGCAGAGACTTTCCCGGGACAGTGAAACCCTATGTCAGAGACACTGAGAAGAAGCCCCAATGTTCCTTCCAGACATTTTCAGTGTGGGTGCCTTCTCCACGTGGTTCCTGGTTTCACTGCAGCTCTGAAGAGAATGTTAGCAAAGAGGTAACCGGGACAGTGAAAACAGTACTCAAAGACAGGGAGAGCAAGCTCTACATTACTCTCTTGGCACTTTCGATGTGGGACATACAGCGAGATGTTTGCTGCTTTTGCCTTTGGCTGTTGCGAGATTTACAGCACAAAGATATCTAATTAATTTGAAGCAGTTCCGAGAAAGTCTAAACATAATCCCCACTTCTCCCTCCTGGCATTTTCCATGTGGGAGATATAGCAGGATGTATATTGGTTTTGAGGACAACTCAATGGACAGTGTAGGGAGAAAAGTTCCTGGCTCCTTGAATGCCGTTTCTGGAGACACTGCGATCAATGTGGGAGATATGTCAAGATGTGTGTTGGTTTTGAGGACGGCTCTCTGGAGAGTCTTAGCAAAGAGGTCACACGGATAATCAGAGCAATTCTCAGAGACACTGAGACCAAGCTCCACAATTCCCTCCTGGCCCTTTCCTTGTAGGAGATACCGCAAGACGTTTCTGTATATTGGGCACTGCGCTCTGCAGGGTGTTAGCAGAGACTTTCCCGGGACAGTGAAACCCTATGTCAGAGACACTGAGAAGAAGCCCCAATGTTCCTTCCAGGCATTTTCAGTGTGGGTGCCTTCTCCACGTGGTTCCTGGTTTCACTGCAGCTCTGAAGAGAATGTTAGCAAAGCGGTAATTGGGACAGTGAAAACAGTACTCAAAGACAGGGAGAGCAAGCTCTACATTACTCTCTTGGCACTTTCGATGTGGGACATACAGCGAGATGTTTGCTGCTTTTGCATTTGGCTGTTGAGAGATTTACAGCACAAAGATATCTAGTTGATTTGAAGCAGTTCCGAGAAAGTCTAAGCATAATCCCCACTTTTCCCTCCTGGCACTTTCCATGTGGGAGATATAGCAGGATGTATATTGGTTTTGAGGACAACTCAATGGACAGTGTAGGGAGAAAAGTTCCTGGCTCCTTGAATGCCGTTTCTGGAGACACTGCGATCAATGTGGGAGATATGTCAAGATGTGTGTTGGTTTTGAGGACGGCTCTCTGGAGAGTCTTAGCAAAGAGGTCACACGGATAATCAGAGCTATTCTCAGAGACACTGAGACCAAGCTCCACAATTCCCTCCTGGCCCTTTCCCTGTAGGAGATACCGCAAGACGTTTCTGTATATTGGGCACTGCGCTCTGCAGGGTGTTAGCAGAGACTTTCCCGGGACAGTGAAACCCTATGTCAGAGACACTGAGAAGAAGCCCCAATGTTCTTCCAGGCATTTTCAGTGTGGGTGCCTTCTCCACGTGGTTCCTGGTTTCACTGCAGCTCTGAAGAGAATGTTAGCAAAGAGGTAACCGGGACAGTGAAAACAGTACTCAAAGACAGGGAGAGCAAGCTCTACATTACTCTCTTGGCACTTTCGATGTGGGACATACAGCGAGATGTTTGCTGCTTTTGCCTTTGGCTGTTGCGAGATTTACAGCACAAAGATATCTAATTAATTTGAAGCAGTTCCGAGAAAGTCTAAACATAATCCCCACTTCTCCCTCCTGGCATTTTCCATGTGGGAGATATAGCAGGATGTATATTGGTTTTGAGGACAACTCAATGGACAGTGTAGGGAGAAAAGTTCCTGGCTCCTTGAATGCCGTTTCTGGAGACACTGCGATCAATGTGGGAGATATGTCAAGATGTGTGTTGGTTTTGAGGACGGCTCTCTGGAGAGTCTTAGCAAAGAGGTCACACGGATAATCAGAGCAATTCTCAGAGACACTGAGACCAAGCTCCACAATTCCCTCCTGGCCCTTTCCTTGTAGGAGATACCGCAAGACGTTTCTGTATATTGGGCACTGCGCTCTGCAGGGTGTTAGCAGAGACTTTCCCGGGACAGTGAAACCCTATGTCAGAGACACTGAGAAGAAGCCCCAATGTTCCTTCCAGGCATTTTCAGTGTGGGTGCCTTCTCCACGTGGTTCCTGGTTTCACTGCAGCTCTGAAGAGAATGTTAGCAAAGAGGTAACCGGGACAGTGAAAACAGTACTCAAAGACAGGGAGAGCAAGCTCTGCATTACTCTCTTGGCACTTTCGATGTGGGACATACAGCGAGATGTTTGCTGCTTTTGCCTTTGGCTGTTGCGAGATTTACAGCACAAAGATATCTAATTAATTTGAAGCAGTTCCGAGAAAGTCTAAACATAATCCCCACTTCTCCCTCCTGGCATTTTCCATGTGGGAGATATAGCAGGATGTATATTGGTTTTGAGGACAACTCAATGGACAGTGTAGGGAGAAAAGTTCCTGGCTCCTTGAATGCCGTTTCTGGAGACACTGCGATCAATGTGGGAGATATGTCAAGATGTGTGTTGGTTTTGAGGACGGCTCTCTGGAGAGTCTTAGCAAAGAGGTCACACGGATAATCAGAGCAATTCTCAGAGACACTGAGACCAAGCTCCACAATTCCCTCCTGGCCCTTTCCTTGTAGGAGATACCGCAAGACGTTTCTGTATATTGGGCACTGCGCTCTGCAGGGTGTTAGCAGAGACTTTCCCGGGACAGTGAAACCCTATGTCAGAGACACTGAGAAGAAGCCCCAATGTTCCTTCCAGGCATTTTCAGTGTGGGTGCCTTCTCCACGTGGTTCCTGGTTTCACTGCAGCTCTGAAGAGAATGTTAGCAAAGAGGTAACCGGGACAGTGAAAACAGTACTCAAAGACAGGGAGAGCAAGCTCTGCATTACTCTCTTGGCACTTTCGATGTGGGACATACAGCGAGATGTTTGCTGCTTTTGCCTTTGGCTGTTGCGAGATTTACAGCACAAAGATATCTAATTAATTTGAAGCAGTTCCGAGAAAGTCTAAACATAATCCCCACTTCTCCCTCCTGGCATTTTCCATGTGGGAGATATAGCAGGATGTATATTGGTTTTGAGGACAACTCAATGGACAGTGTAGGGAGAAAAGTTCCTGGCTCCTTGAATGCCGTTTCTGGAGACACTGCGATCAATGTGGGAGATATGTCAAGATGTGTGTTGGTTTTGAGGACGGCTCTCTGGAGAGTCTTAGCAAAGAGGTCACACGGATAATCAGAGCAATTCTCAGAGACACTGAGACCAAGCTCCACAATTCCCTCCTGGCCCTTTCCTTGTAGGAGATACCGCAAGACGTTTCTGTATATTGGGCACTGCGCTCTGCAGGGTGTTAGCAGAGACTTTCCCGGGACAGTGAAACCCTATGTCAGAGACACTGAGAAGAAGCCCCAATGTTCCTTCCAGGCATTTTCAGTGTGGGTGCCTTCTCCACGTGGTTCCTGGTTTCACTGCAGCTCTGAAGAGAATGTTAGCAAAGAGGTAACCGGGACAGTGAAAACAGTACTCAAAGACAGGGAGAGCAAGCTCTGCATTACTCTCTTGGCACTTTCGATGTGGGACATACAGCGAGATGTTTGCTGCTTTTGCCTTTGGCTGTTGCGAGATTTACAGCACAAAGATATCTAATTAATTTGAAGCAGTTCCGAGAAAGTCTAAACATAATCCCCACTTCTCCCTCCTGGCATTTTCCATGTGGGAGATATAGCAGGATGTATATTGGTTTTGAGGACAACTCAATGGACAGTGTAGGGAGAAAAGTTCCTGGCTCCTTGAATGCCGTTTCTGGAGACACTGCGATCAATGTGGGAGATATGTCAAGATGTGTGTTGGTTTTGAGGACGGCTCTCTGGAGAGTCTTAGCAAAGAGGTCACACGGATAATCAGAGCAATTCTCAGAGACACTGAGACCAAGCTCCACAATTCCCTCCTGGCCCTTTCCTTGTAGGAGATACCGCAAGACGTTTCTGTATATTGGGCACTGCGCTCTGCAGGGTGTTAGCAGAGACTTTCCCGGGACAGTGAAACCCTATGTCAGAGACACTGAGAAGAAGCCCCAATGTTCCTTCCAGGCATTTTCAGTGTGGGTGCCTTCTCCACGTGGTTCCTGGTTTCACTGCAGCTCTGAAGAGAATGTTAGCAAAGAGGTAACCGGGACAGTGAAAACAGTACTCAAAGACAGGGAGAGCAAGCTCTGCATTACTCTCTTGGCACTTTCGATGTGGGACATACAGCGAGATGTTTGCTGCTTTTGCCTTTGGCTGTTGCGAGATTTACAGCACAAAGATATCTAATTAATTTGAAGCAGTTCCGAGAAAGTCTAAACATAATCCCCACTTCTCCCTCCTGGCATTTTCCATGTGGGAGATATAGCAGGATGTATATTGGTTTTGAGGACAACTCAATGGACAGTGTAGGGAGAAAAGTTCCTGGCTCCTTGAATGCCGTTTCTGGAGACACTGCGATCAATGTGGGAGATATGTCAAGATGTGTGTTGGTTTTGAGGACGGCTCTCTGGAGAGTCTTAGCAAAGAGGTCACACGGATAATCAGAGCAATTCTCAGAGACACTGAGACCAAGCTCCACAATTCCCTCCTGGCCCTTTCCTTGTAGGAGATACCGCAAGACGTTTCTGTATATTGGGCACTGCGCTCTGCAGGGTGTTAGCAGAGACTTTCCCGGGACAGTGAAACCCTATGTCAGAGACACTGAGAAGAAGCCCCAATGTTCCTTCCAGGCATTTTCAGTGTGGGTGCCTTCTCCACGTGGTTCCTGGTTTCACTGCAGCTCTGAAGAGAATGTTAGCAAAGCGGTAATTGGGACAGTGAAAAGAGTACTCAAAGACAGGGAGAGCAAGCTCTACATTACTCTCTTGGCACTTTCGATGTGGGACATACAGCGAGATGTTTGCTGCTTTTGCCTTTGGCTGTTGCGAGATTTACAGCACAAAGATATCTAATTAATTTGAAGCAGTTCCGAGAAAGTCTAAACATAATCCCCACTTCTCCCTCCTGGCATTTTCCATGTGGGAGATATAGCAGGATGTATATTGGTTTTGAGGACAACTCAATGGACAGTGTAGGGAGAAAAGTTCCTGGCTCCTTGAATGCCGTTTCTGGAGACACTGCGATCAATGTGGGAGATATGTCAAGATGTGTGTTGGTTTTGAGGACGGCTCTCTGGAGAGTCTTAGCAAAGAGGTCACACGGATAATCAGAGCAATTCTCAGAGACACTGAGACCAAGCTCCACAATTCCCTCCTGGCCCTTTCCTTGTAGGAGATACCGCAAGACGTTTCTGTATATTGGGCACTGCGCTCTGCAGGGTGTTAGCAGAGACTTTCCCGGGACAGTGAAACCCTATGTCAGAGACACTGAGAAGAAGCCCCAATGTTCCTTCCAGGCATTTTCAGTGTGGGTGCCTTCTCCACGTGGTTCCTGGTTTCACTGCAGCTCTGAAGAGAATGTTAGCAAAGCGGTAATTGGGACAGTGAAAAGAGTACTCAAAGACAGGGAGAGCAAGCTCTACATTACTCTCTTGGCACTTTCGATGTGGGACATACAGCGAGATGTTTGCTGCTTTTGCATTTGGCTGTTGAGAGATTTACAGCACAAAGATATCTAGTTGATTTGAAGCAGTTCTGAGAAAGTCTAAACATAATCCCCACTTATCCCTCCTGGCACTTTCCATGTGGGAGATATAGCAGGATGTATATTGGTTTTGAGGACAACTCAATGGACAGTGTAGGGAGAAAAGTTCCTGGCTCCTTGAATGCCGTTTCTGGAGACACTGCGATCAATGTGGGAGATATGTCAAGATGTGTGTTGGTTTTGAGGACGGCTCTCTGGAGAGTCTTAGCAAAGAGGTCACACGGATAATCAGAGCAATTCTCAGAGACACTGAGACCAAGCTCCACAATTCCCTCCTGGCCCTTTCCCTGTAGGAGATACCGCAAGACGTTTCTGTATATTGGGCACTGCGCTCTGCAGGGTGTTAGCAGAGACTTTCCCGGGACAGTGAAACCCTATGTCAGAGACACTGAGAAGAAGCCCCAATGTTCTTCCAGGCATTTTCAGTGTGGGTGCCTTCTCCACGTGGTTCCTGGTTTCACTGCAGCTCTGAAGAGAATGTTAGCAAAGAGGTAACCGGGACAGTGAAAAGAGTACTCAAAGACAGGGAGAGCAAGCTCTACATTACTCTCTTGGCACTTTCGATGTGGGACATACAGCGAGATGTTTGCTGCTTTTGCCTTTGGCTGTTGGGAGATTTACAGCACAAAGATATCTAATTAATTTGAAGCAGTTCCGAGAAAGTCTAAACATAATCCCCACTTCTCCCTCCTGGCATTTTCCATGTGGGAGATATAGCAGGATGTATATTGGTTTTGAGGACAACTCAATGGACAGTGTAGGGAGAAAAGTTCCTGGCTCCTTGAATGCCGTTTCTGGAGACACTGCGATCAATGTGGGAGATATGTCAAGATGTGTGTTGGTTTTGAGGACGGCTCTCTGGAGAGTCTTAGCAAAGAGGTCACACGGATAATCAGAGCAATTCTCAGAGACACTGAGACCAAGCTCCACAATTCCCTCCTGGCCCTTTCCTTGTAGGAGATACCGCAAGACGTTTCTGTATATTGGGCACTGCGCTCTGCAGGGTGTTAGCAGAGACTTTCCCGGGACAGTGAAACCCTATGTCAGAGACACTGAGAAGAAGCCCCAATGTTCTTCCAGGCATTTTCAGTGTGGGTGCCTTCTCCACGTGGTTCCTGGTTTCACTGCAGCTCTGAAGAGAATGTTAGCTAAGAGGTAACCGGGACAGTGAAAACAGTACTCAAAGACAGGGAGAGCAAGCTCTACATTACTCTCTTGGCACTTTCGATGTGGGACATACAGCGAGATGTTTGCTGCTTTTGCATTTGGCTGTTGCGAGATTTACAGCACAAAGATATCTAGTTGATTTGAAGCAGTTCCGAGAAAGTCTAAGCATAATCCCCACTTTTCCCTCCTGGCACTTTCCATGTGGGAGATATAGCAGGATGTATATTGGTTTTGAGGACAACTCAATGGACAGTGTAGGGAGAAAAGTTCCTGGCTCCTTGAATGCCGTTTCTGGAGACACTGCGATCAATGTGGGAGATATGTCAAGATGTGTGTTGGTTTTGAGGACGGCTCTCTGGAGAGTCTTAGCAAAGAGGTCACACGGATAATCAGAGCAATTCTCAGAGACACTGAGACCAAGCTCCACAATTCCCTCCTGGCCCTTTCCCTGTAGGAGATACCGCAAGACTTTTCTGTATATTGGGCACTGCGCTCTGCAGGGTGTTAGCAGAGACTTTCCCAGGACAGTGAAACCCTATGTCAGAGACACTGAGAAGAAGCCCCAATGTTCTTCCAGGCATTTTCAGTGTGGGTGCCTTCTCCACGTGGTTCCTGGTTTCACTGCAGCTCTGAAGAGAATGTTAGCAAAGAGGTAACCGGGACAGTGAAAACAGTACTCAAAGACAGGGAGAGCAAGCTCTACATTACTCTCTTGGCACTTTCGATGTGGGACATACAGCGAGATGTTTGCTGCTTTTGCCTTTGGCTGTTGCGAGATTTACAGCACAAAGATATCTAATTAATTTGAAGCAGTTCCGAGAAAGTCTAAACATAATCCCCACTTCTCCCTCCTGGCATTTTCCATGTGGGAGATATAGCAGGATGTATATTGGTTTTGAGGACAACTCAATGGACAGTGTAGGGAGAAAAGTTCCTGGCTCCTTGAATGCCGTTTCTGGAGACACTGCGATCAATGTGGGAGATATGTCAAGATGTGTGTTGGTTTTGAGGACGGCTCTCTGGAGAGTCTTAGCAAAGAGGTCACACGGATAATCAGAGCAATTCTCAGAGACACTGAGAACAAGATCGACAATTCCCTCCTGGCCCTTTCCCTGTAGGAGATACCGCAAGACATTTCTGTATATTGGGCACTGCGCTCTGCAGGGTGTTAGCAGAGACTTTCCCGGGACAGTGAAACCCTATGTCAGAGACACTGAGAAGAAGCCCCAATGTTCTTCCAGGCATTTTCAGTGTGGGTGCCTTCTCCACGTGGTTCCTGGTTTCACTGCAGCTCTGAAGAGAATGTTAGCTAAGAGGTAACCGGGACAGTGAAAACAGTACTCAAAGACAGGGAGAGCAAGCTCTACATTACTCTCTTGGCACTTTCGATGTGGGACATACAGCGAGATGTTTGCTGCTTTTGCATTTGGCTGTTGCGAGATTTACAGCACAAAGATATCTAGTTGATTTGAAGCAGTTCCGAGAAAGTCTAAGCATAATCCCCACTTTTCCCTCCTGGCACTTTCCATGTGGGAGATATAGCAGGATGTATATTGGTTTTGAGGACAACTCAATGGACAGTGTAGGGAGAAAAGTTCCTGGCTCCTTGAATGCCGTTTCTGGAGACACTGCGATCAATGTGGGAGATATGTCAAGATGTGTGTTGGTTTTGAGGACGGCTCTCTGGAGAGTCTTAGCAAAGAGGTCACACGGATAATCAGAGCTATTCTCAGAGACACTGAGACCAAGCTCCACAATTCCCTCCTGGCCCTTTCCCTGTAGGAGATACCGCAAGACTTTTCTGTATATTGGGCACTGCGCTCTGCAGGGTGTTAGCAGAGACTTTCCCAGGACAGTGAAACCCTATGTCAGAGACACTGAGAAGAAGCCCCAATGTTCCTTCCAGGCATTTTCAGTGTGGGTGCCTTCTCCACGTGGTTCCTGGTTTCACTGCAGCTCTGAAGAGAATGTTAGCAAAGAGGTAACCGGGACAGTGAAAACAGTACTCAAAGACAGGGAGAGCAAGCTCTACATTACTCTCTTGGCACTTTCGATGTGGGACATACAGCGAGATGTTTGCTGCTTTTGCCTTTGGCTGTTGCGAGATTTACAGCACAAAGATATCTAATTAATTTGAAGCAGTTCCGAGAAAGTCTAAACATAATCCCCACTTCTCCCTCCTGGCATTTTCCATGTGGGAGATATAGCAGGATGTATATTGGTTTTGAGGACAACTCAATGGACAGTGTAGGGAGAAAAGTTCCTGGCTCCTTGAATGCCGTTTCTGGAGACACTGCGATCAATGTGGGAGATATGTCAAGATGTGTGTTGGTTTTGAGGACGGCTCTCTGGAGAGTCTTAGCAAAGAGGTCACACGGATAATCAGAGCAATTCTCAGAGACACTGAGACCAAGCTCCACAATTCCCTCCTGGCCCTTTCCTTGTAGGAGATACCGCAAGACGTTTCTGTATATTGGGCACTGCGCTCTGCAGGGTGTTAGCAGAGACTTTCCCGGGACAGTGAAACCCTATGTCAGAGACACTGAGAAGAAGCCCCAATGTTCTTCCAGGCATTTTCAGTGTGGGTGCCTTCTCCACGTGGTTCCTGGTTTCACTGCAGCTCTGAAGAGAATGTTAGCAAAGAGGTAACCGGGACAGTGAAAACAGTACTCAAAGACAGGGAGAGCAAGCTCTACATTACTCTCTTGGCACTTTCGATGTGGGACATACAGCGAGATGTTTGCTGCTTTTGCCTTTGGCTGTTGCGAGATTTACAGCACAAAGATATCTAATTAATTTGAAGCAGTTCCGAGAAAGTCTAAACATAATCCCCACTTCTCCCTCCTGGCATTTTCCATGTGGGAGATATAGCAGGATGTATATTGGTTTTGAGGACAACTCAATGGACAGTGTAGGGAGAAAAGTTCCTGGCTCCTTGAATGCCGTTTCTGGAGACACTGCGATCAATGTGGGAGATATGTCAAGATGTGTGTTGGTTTTGAGGACGGCTCTCTGGAGAGTCTTAGCAAAGAGGTCACACGGATAATCAGAGCAATTCTCAGAGACACTGAGACCAAGCTCCACAATTCCCTCCTGGCCCTTTCCTTGTAGGAGATACCGCAAGACGTTTCTGTATATTGGGCACTGCGCTCTGCAGGGTGTTAGCAGAGACTTTCCCGGGACAGTGAAACCCTATGTCAGAGACACTGAGAAGAAGCCCCAATGTTCTTCCAGGCATTTTCAGTGTGGGTGCCTTCTCCACGTGGTTCCTGGTTTCACTGCAGCTCTGAAGAGAATGTTAGCAAAGCGGTAATTGGGACAGTGAAAACAGTACTCAAAGACAGGGAGAGCAAGCTCTACATTACTCTCTTGGCACTTTCGATGTGGGACATACAGCGAGATGTTTGCTGCTTTTGCCTTTGGCTGTTGCGAGATTTACAGCACAAAGATATCTAGTTGATTTGAAGCAGTTCCGAGAAAGTCTAAGCATAATCCCCACTTTTCCCTCCTGGCACTTTCCATGTGGGAGATATAGCAGGATGTATATTGGTTTTGAGGACAACTCAATGGACAGTGTAGGGAGAAAAGTTCCTGGCTCCTTGAATGCCGTTTCTGGAGACACTGCGATCAATGTGGGAGATATGTCAAGATGTGTGTTGGTTTTGAGGACGGCTCTCTGGAGAGTCTTAGCAAAGAGGTCACACGGATAATCAGAGCTATTCTCAGAGACACTGAGACCAAGCTCCACAATTCCCTCCTGGCCCTTTCCCTGTAGGAGATACCGCAAGACTTTTCTGTATATTGGGCACTGCGCTCTGCAGGGTGTTAGCAGAGACTTTCCCAGGACAGTGAAACCCTATGTCAGAGACACTGAGAAGAAGCCCCAATGTTCTTCCAGGCATTTTCAGTGTGGGTGCCTTCTCCACGTGGTTCCTGGTTTCACTGCAGCTCTGAAGAGAATGTTAGCAAAGAGGTAACCGGGACAGTGAAAACAGTACTCAAAGACAGGGAGAGCAAGCTCTGCATTACTCTCTTGGCACTTTCGATGTGGGACATACAGCGAGATGTTTGCTGCTTTTGCCTTTGGCTGTTGCGAGATTTACAGCACAAAGATATCTAATTAATTTGAAGCAGTTCCGAGAAAGTCTAAACATAATCCCCACTTCTCCCTCCTGGCATTTTCCATGTGGGAGATATAGCAGGATGTATATTGGTTTTGAGGACAACTCAATGGACAGTGTAGGGAGAAAAGTTCCTGGCTCCTTGAATGCCGTTTCTGGAGACACTGCGATCAATGTGGGAGATATGTCAAGATGTGTGTTGGTTTTGAGGACGGCTCTCTGGAGAGTCTTAGCAAAGAGGTCACACGGATAATCAGAGCAATTCTCAGAGACACTGAGACCAAGCTCCACAATTCCCTCCTGGCCCTTTCCCTGTAGGAGATACCGCAAGACGTTTCTGTATATTGGGCACTGCGCTCTGCAGGGTGTTAGCAGAGACTTTCCCGGGACAGTGAAACCCTATGTCAGAGACACTGAGAAGAAGCCCCAATGTTCCTTCCAGGCATTTTCAGTGTGGGTGCCTTCTCCACGTGGTTCCTGGTTTCACTGCAGCTCTGAAGAGAATGTTAGCAAAGCGGTAATTGGGACAGTGAAAAGAGTACTCAAAGACAGGGAGAGCAAGCTCTACATTACTCTCTTGGCACTTTCGATGTGGGACATACAGCGAGATGTTTGCTGCTTTTGCCTTTGGCTGTTGCGAGATTTACAGCACAAAGATATCTAATTAATTTGAAGCAGTTCCGAGAAAGTCTAAACATAATCCCCACTTCTCCCTCCTGGCATTTTCCATGTGGGAGATATAGCAGGATGTATATTGGTTTTGAGGACAACTCAATGGACAGTGTAGGGAGAAAAGTTCCTGGCTCCTTGAATGCCGTTTCTGGAGACACTGCGATCAATGTGGGAGATATGTCAAGATGTGTGTTGGTTTTGAGGACGGCTCTCTGGAGAGTCTTAGCAAAGAGGTCACACGGATAATCAGAGCAATTCTCAGAGACACTGAGACCAAGCTCCACAATTCCCTCCTGGCCCTTTCCTTGTAGGAGATACCGCAAGACGTTTCTGTATATTGGGCACTGCGCTCTGCAGGGTGTTAGCAGAGACTTTCCCGGGACAGTGAAACCCTATGTCAGAGACACTGAGAAGAAGCCCCAATGTTCTTCCAGGCATTTTCAGTGTGGGTGCCTTCTCCACGTGGTTCCTGGTTTCACTGCAGCTCTGAAGAGAATGTTAGCAAAGCGGTAATTGGGACAGTGAAAACAGTACTCAAAGACAGGGAGAGCAAGCTCTACATTACTCTCTTGGCACTTTCGATGTGGGACATACAGCGAGATGTTTGCTGCTTTTGCCTTTGGCTGTTGCGAGATTTACAGCACAAAGATATCTAGTTGATTTGAAGCAGTTCCGAGAAAGTCTAAGCATAATCCCCACTTTTCCCTCCTGGCACTTTCCATGTGGGAGATATAGCAGGATGTATATTGGTTTTGAGGACAACTCAATGGACAGTGTAGGGAGAAAAGTTCCTGGCTCCTTGAATGCCGTTTCTGGAGACACTGCGATCAATGTGGGAGATATGTCAAGATGTGTGTTGGTTTTGAGGACGGCTCTCTGGAGAGTCTTAGCAAAGAGGTCACACGGATAATCAGAGCTATTCTCAGAGACACTGAGACCAAGCTCCACAATTCCCTCCTGGCCCTTTCCCTGTAGGAGATACCGCAAGACTTTTCTGTATATTGGGCACTGCGCTCTGCAGGGTGTTAGCAGAGACTTTCCCAGGACAGTGAAACCCTATGTCAGAGACACTGAGAAGAAGCCCCAATGTTCTTCCAGGCATTTTCAGTGTGGGTGCCTTCTCCACGTGGTTCCTGGTTTCACTGCAGCTCTGAAGAGAATGTTAGCAAAGAGGTAACCGGGACAGTGAAAACAGTACTCAAAGACAGGGAGAGCAAGCTCTGCATTACTCTCTTGGCACTTTCGATGTGGGACATACAGCGAGATGTTTGCTGCTTTTGCCTTTGGCTGTTGCGAGATTTACAGCACAAAGATATCTAATTAATTTGAAGCAGTTCCGAGAAAGTCTAAACATAATCCCCACTTCTCCCTCCTGGCATTTTCCATGTGGGAGATATAGCAGGATGTATATTGGTTTTGAGGACAACTCAATGGACAGTGTAGGGAGAAAAGTTCCTGGCTCCTTGAATGCCGTTTCTGGAGACACTGCGATCAATGTGGGAGATATGTCAAGATGTGTGTTGGTTTTGAGGACGGCTCTCTGGAGAGTCTTAGCAAAGAGGTCACACGGATAATCAGAGCAATTCTCAGAGACACTGAGACCAAGCTCCACAATTCCCTCCTGGCCCTTTCCTTGTAGGAGATACCGCAAGACGTTTCTGTATATTGGGCACTGCGCTCTGCAGGGTGTTAGCAGAGACTTTCCCGGGACAGTGAAACCCTATGTCAGAGACACTGAGAAGAAGCCCCAATGTTCCTTCCAGGCATTTTCAGTGTGGGTGCCTTCTCCACGTGGTTCCTGGTTTCACTGCAGCTCTGAAGAGAATGTTAGCAAAGCGGTAATTGGGACAGTGAAAAGAGTACTCAAAGACAGGGAGAGCAAGCTCTACATTACTCTCTTGGCACTTTCGATGTGGGACATACAGCGAGATGTTTGCTGCTTTTGCCTTTGGCTGTTGCGAGATTTACAGCACAAAGATATCTAGTTGATTTGAAGCAGTTCCGAGAAAGTCTAAACATAATCCCCACTTCTCCCTCCTGGCACTTTCCATGTGGGAGATATAGCAGGATGTATATTGGTTTTGAGGACAACTCAATGGACAGTGTAGGGAGAAAAGTTCCTGGCTCCTTGAATGCCGTTTCTGGAGACACTGCGATCAATGTGGGAGATATGTCAAGATGTGTGTTGGTTTTGAGGACGGCTCTCTGGAGAGTCTTAGCAAAGAGGTCACACGGATAATCAGAGCAATTCTCAGAGACACTGAGACCAAGCTCCACAATTCCCTCCTGGCCCTTTCCTTGTAGGAGATACCGCAAGACGTTTCTGTATATTGGGCACTGCGCTCTGCAGGGTGTTAGCAGAGACTTTCCCGGGACAGTGAAACCCTATGTCAGAGACACTGAGAAGAAGCCCCAATGTTCCTTCCAGGCATTTTCAGTGTGGGTGCCTTCTCCACGTGGTTCCTGGTTTCACTGCAGCTCTGAAGAGAATGTTAGCTAAGCGGTAATTGGGACAGTGAAAAGAGTACTCAAAGACAGGGAGAGCAAGCTCTACATTACTCTCTTGGCACTTTCGATGTGGGACATACAGCGAGATGTTTGCTGCTTTTGCGTTTGCCTGTTGGGAGATTTACAGCACAAAGATATCTAGTTGATTTGAAGCAGTTCCGAGAAAGTCTAAACATAATCCCCACTTCTCCCTCCTGGCATTTTCCATGTGGGAGATATAGCAGGATGTATATTGGTTTTGAGGACAACTCAATGGACAGTGTAGGGAGAAAAGTTCCTGGCTCCTTGAATGCCGTTTCTGGAGACACTGCGATCAATGTGGGAGATATGTCAAGATGTGTGTTGGTTTTGAGGACGGCTCTCTGGAGAGTCTTAGCAAAGAGGTCACACGGATAATCAGAGCAATTCTCAGAGACACTGAGACCAAGCTCCACAATTCCCTCCTGGCCCTTTCCTTGTAGGAGATACCGCAAGACGTTTCTGTATATTGGGCACTGCGCTCTGCAGGGTGTTAGCAGAGACTTTCCCGGGACAGTGAAACCCTATGTCAGAGACACTGAGAAGAAGCCCCAATGTTCCTTCCAGGCATTTTCAGTGTGGGTGCCTTCTCCACGTGGTTCCTGGTTTCACTGCAGCTCTGAAGAGAATGTTAGCAAAGCGGTAATTGGGACAGTGAAAAGAGTACTCAAAGACAGGGAGAGCAAGCTCTACATTACTCTCTTGGCACTTTCGATGTGGGACATACAGCGAGATGTTTGCGGCTTTTGCGTTTGCCTGTTGGGAGATTTACAGCACAAAGATATCTAGTTGATTTGAAGCAGTTCCGAGAAAGTCTAAACATAATCCCCACTTCTCCCTCCTGGCACTTTCCATGTGGGAGATATAGCAGGATGTATATTGGTTTTGAGGACAACTCAATGGACAGTGTAGGGAGAAAAGTTCCTGGCTCCTTGAATGCCGTTTCTGGAGACACTGCGATCAATGTGGGAGATATGTCAAGATGTGTGTTGGTTTTGAGGACGGCTCTCTGGAGAGTCTTAGCAAAGAGGTCACACGGATAATCAGAGCAATTCTCAGAGACACTGAGAACAAGATCGACAATTCCCTCCTGGCACTTTCCCTGTAGGAGATACCGCAAGACATTTCTGTATATTGGGCACTGCGCTCTGCAGGGTGTTAGCAGAGACTTTCCCGGGACAGTGAAACCCTATGTCAGAGACACTGAGAAGAAGCCCCAATGTTCTTCCAGGCATTTTCAGTGTGGGTGCCTTCTCCACGTGGTTCCTGGTTTCACTGCAGCTCTGAAGAGAATGTTAGCTAAGAGGTAACCGGGACAGTGAAAACAGTACTCAAAGACAGGGAGAGCAAGCTCTACATTACTCTCTTGGCACTTTCGATGTGGGACATACAGCGAGATGTTTGCTGCTTTTGCATTTGGCTGTTGAGAGATTTACAGCACAAAGATATCTAGTTGATTTGAAGCAGTTCTGAGAAAGTCTAAACATAATCCCCACTTATCCCTCCTGGCACTTTCCATGTGGGAGATATAGCAGGATGTATATTGGTTTTGAGGACAACTCAATGGACAGTGTAGGGAGAAAAGTTCCTGGCTCCTTGAATGCCGTTTCTGGAGACACTGCGATCAATGTGGGAGATATGTCAAGATGTGTGTTGGTTTTGAGGACGGCTCTCTGGAGAGTCTTAGCAAAGAGGTCACACGGATAATCAGAGCAATTCTCAGAGACACTGAGACCAAGCTCCACAATTCCCTCCTGGCCCTTTCCCTGTAGGAGATACCGCAAGACGTTTCTGTATATTGGGCACTGCGCTCTGCAGGGTGTTAGCAGAGACTTTCCCGGGACAGTGAAACCCTATGTCAGAGACACTGAGAAGAAGCCCCAATGTTCTTCCAGGCATTTTCAGTGTGGGTGCCTTCTCCACGTGGTTCCTGGTTTCACTGCAGCTCTGAAGAGAATGTTAGCAAAGAGGTAACCGGGACAGTGAAAAGAGTACTCAAAGACAGGGAGAGCAAGCTCTACATTACTCTCTTGGCACTTTCGATGTGGGACATACAGCGAGATGTTTGCTGCTTTTGCCTTTGGCTGTTGGGAGATTTACAGCACAAAGATATCTAATTAATTTGAAGCAGTTCCGAGAAAGTCTAAACATAATCCCCACTTCTCCCTCCTGGCATTTTCCATGTGGGAGATATAGCAGGATGTATATTGGTTTTGAGGACAACTCAATGGACAGTGTAGGGAGAAAAGTTCCTGGCTCCTTGAATGCCGTTTCTGGAGACACTGCGATCAATGTGGGAGATATGTCAAGATGTGTGTTGGTTTTGAGGACGGCTCTCTGGAGAGTCTTAGCAAAGAGGTCACACGGATAATCAGAGCAATTCTCAGAGACACTGAGACCAAGCTCCACAATTCCCTCCTGGCCCTTTCCTTGTAGGAGATACCGCAAGACGTTTCTGTATATTGGGCACTGCGCTCTGCAGGGTGTTAGCAGAGACTTTCCCGGGACAGTGAAACCCTATGTCAGAGACACTGAGAAGAAGCCCCAATGTTCCTTCCAGGCATTTTCAGTGTGGGTGCCTTCTCCACGTGGTTCCTGGTTTCACTGCAGCTCTGAAGAGAATGTTAGCTAAGCGGTAATTGGGACAGTGAAAAGAGTACTCAAAGACAGGGAGAGCAAGCTCTACATTACTCTCTTGGCACTTTCGATGTGGGACATACAGCGAGATGTTTGCTGCTTTTGCATTTGGCTGTTGGGAGATTTACAGCACAAAGATATCTAGTTGATTTGAAGCAGTTCCGAGAAAGTCTAAACATAATCCCCACTTCTCCCTCCTGGCACTTTCCATGTGGGAGATATAGCAGGATGTATATTGGTTTTGAGGACAACTCAATGGACAGTGTAGGGAGAAAAGTTCCTGGCTCCTTGAATGCCGTTTCTGGAGACACTGCGATCAATGTGGGAGATATGTCAAGATGTGTGTTGGTTTTGAGGACGGCTCTCTGGAGAGTCTTAGCAAAGAGGTCACACGGATAATCAGAGCAATTCTCAGAGACACTGAGACCAAGCTCCACAATTCCCTCCTGGCCCTTTCCTTGTAGGAGATACCGCAAGACGTTTCTGTATATTGGGCACTGCGCTCTGCAGGGTGTTAGCAGAGACTTTCCCGGGACAGTGAAACCCTATGTCAGAGACACTGAGAAGAAGCCCCAATGTTCCTTCCAGGCATTTTCAGTGTGGGTGCCTTCTCCACGTGGTTCCTGGTTTCACTGCAGCTCTGAAGAGAATGTTAGCAAAGCGGTAATTGGGACAGTGAAAAGAGTACTCAAAGACAGGGAGAGCAAGCTCTACATTACTCTCTTGGCACTTTCGATGTGGGACATACAGCGAGATGTTTGCTGCTTTTGCGTTTGCCTGTTGGGAGATTTACAGCACAAAGATATCTAGTTGATTTGAAGCAGTTCCGAGAAAGTCTAAACATAATCCCCACTTCTCCCTCCTGGCATTTTCCATGTGGGAGATATAGCAGGATGTATATTGGTTTTGAGGACAACTCAATGGACAGTGTAGGGAGAAAAGTTCCTGGCTCCTTGAATGCCGTTTCTGGAGACACTGCGATCAATGTGGGAGATATGTCAAGATGTGTGTTGGTTTTGAGGACGGCTCTCTGGAGAGTCTTAGCAAAGAGGTCACACGGATAATCAGAGCAATTCTCAGAGACACTGAGACCAAGCTCCACAATTCCCTCCTGGCCCTTTCCTTGTAGGAGATACCGCAAGACGTTTCTGTATATTGGGCACTGCGCTCTGCAGGGTGTTAGCAGAGACTTTCCCGGGACAGTGAAACCCTATGTCAGAGACACTGAGAAGAAGCCCCAATGTTCCTTCCAGGCATTTTCAGTGTGGGTGCCTTCTCCACGTGGTTCCTGGTTTCACTGCAGCTCTGAAGAGAATGTTAGCAAAGCGGTAATTGGGACAGTGAAAAGAGTACTCAAAGACAGGGAGAGCAAGCTCTACATTACTCTCTTGGCACTTTCGATGTGGGACATACAGCGAGATGTTTGCGGCTTTTGCGTTTGCCTGTTGGGAGATTTACAGCACAAAGATATCTAGTTGATTTGAAGCAGTTCCGAGAAAGTCTAAACATAATCCCCACTTCTCCCTCCTGGCACTTTCCATGTGGGAGATATAGCAGGATGTATATTGGTTTTGAGGACAACTCAATGGACAGTGTAGGGAGAAAAGTTCCTGGCTCCTTGAATGCCGTTTCTGGAGACACTGCGATCAATGTGGGAGATATGTCAAGATGTGTGTTGGTTTTGAGGACGGCTCTCTGGAGAGTCTTAGCAAAGAGGTCACACGGATAATCAGAGCAATTCTCAGAGACACTGAGAACAAGATCGACAATTCCCTCCTGGCACTTTCCCTGTAGGAGATACCGCAAGACATTTCTGTATATTGGGCACTGCGCTCTGCAGGGTGTTAGCAGAGACTTTCCCGGGACAGTGAAACCCTATGTCAGAGACACTGAGAAGAAGCCCCAATGTTCTTCCAGGCATTTTCAGTGTGGGTGCCTTCTCCACGTGGTTCCTGGTTTCACTGCAGCTCTGAAGAGAATGTTAGCTAAGAGGTAACCGGGACAGTGAAAACAGTACTCAAAGACAGGGAGAGCAAGCTCTACATTACTCTCTTGGCACTTTCGATGTGGGACATACAGCGAGATGTTTGCTGCTTTTGCATTTGGCTGTTGAGAGATTTACAGCACAAAGATATCTAGTTGATTTGAAGCAGTTCTGAGAAAGTCTAAACATAATCCCCACTTATCCCTCCTGGCACTTTCCATGTGGGAGATATAGCAGGATGTATATTGGTTTTGAGGACAACTCAATGGACAGTGTAGGGAGAAAAGTTCCTGGCTCCTTGAATGCCGTTTCTGGAGACACTGCGATCAATGTGGGAGATATGTCAAGATGTGTGTTGGTTTTGAGGACGGCTCTCTGGAGAGTCTTAGCAAAGAGGTCACACGGATAATCAGAGCAATTCTCAGAGACACTGAGACCAAGCTCCACAATTCCCTCCTGGCCCTTTCCCTGTAGGAGATACCGCAAGACGTTTCTGTATATTGGGCACTGCGCTCTGCAGGGTGTTAGCAGAGACTTTCCCGGGACAGTGAAACCCTATGTCAGAGACACTGAGAAGAAGCCCCAATGTTCTTCCAGGCATTTTCAGTGTGGGTGCCTTCTCCACGTGGTTCCTGGTTTCACTGCAGCTCTGAAGAGAATGTTAGCAAAGAGGTAACCGGGACAGTGAAAAGAGTACTCAAAGACAGGGAGAGCAAGCTCTACATTACTCTCTTGGCACTTTCGATGTGGGACATACAGCGAGATGTTTGCTGCTTTTGCCTTTGGCTGTTGGGAGATTTACAGCACAAAGATATCTAATTAATTTGAAGCAGTTCCGAGAAAGTCTAAACATAATCCCCACTTCTCCCTCCTGGCATTTTCCATGTGGGAGATATAGCAGGATGTATATTGGTTTTGAGGACAACTCAATGGACAGTGTAGGGAGAAAAGTTCCTGGCTCCTTGAATGCCGTTTCTGGAGACACTGCGATCAATGTGGGAGATATGTCAAGATGTGTGTTGGTTTTGAGGACGGCTCTCTGGAGAGTCTTAGCAAAGAGGTCACACGGATAATCAGAGCAATTCTCAGAGACACTGAGACCAAGCTCCACAATTCCCTCCTGGCCCTTTCCTTGTAGGAGATACCGCAAGACGTTTCTGTATATTGGGCACTGCGCTCTGCAGGGTGTTAGCAGAGACTTTCCCGGGACAGTGAAACCCTATGTCAGAGACACTGAGAAGAAGCCCCAATGTTCCTTCCAGGCATTTTCAGTGTGGGTGCCTTCTCCACGTGGTTCCTGGTTTCACTGCAGCTCTGAAGAGAATGTTAGCTAAGCGGTAATTGGGACAGTGAAAACAGTACTCAAAGACAGGGAGAGCAAGCTCTACATTACTCTCTTGGCACTTTCGATGTGGGACATACAGCGAGATGTTTGCTGCTTTTGCATTTGGCTGTTGCGAGATTTACAGCACAAAGATATCTAGTTGATTTGAAGCAGTTCCGAGAAAGTCTAAACATAATCCCCACTTCTCCCTCCTGGCACTTTCCATGTGGGAGATATAGCAGGATGTATATTGGTTTTGAGGACAACTCAATGGACAGTGTAGGGAGAAAAGTTCCTGGCTCCTTGAATGCCGTTTCTGGAGACACTGCGATCAATGTGGGAGATATGTCAAGATGTGTGTTGGTTTTGAGGACGGCTCTCTGGAGAGTCTTAGCAAAGAGGTCACACGGATAATCAGAGCAATTCTCAGAGACACTGAGACCAAGCTCCACAATTCCCTCCTGGCCCTTTCCTTGTAGGAGATACCGCAAGACGTTTCTGTATATTGGGCACTGCGCTCTGCAGGGTGTTAGCAGAGACTTTCCCGGGACAGTGAAACCCTATGTCAGAGACACTGAGAAGAAGCCCCAATGTTCCTTCCAGGCATTTTCAGTGTGGGTGCCTTCTCCACGTGGTTCCTGGTTTCACTGCAGCTCTGAAGAGAATGTTAGCAAAGCGGTAATTGGGACAGTGAAAAGAGTACTCAAAGACAGGGAGAGCAAGCTCTACATTACTCTCTTGGCACTTTCGATGTGGGACATACAGCGAGATGTTTGCTGCTTTTGCGTTTGCCTGTTGGGAGATTTACAGCACAAAGATATCTAGTTGATTTGAAGCAGTTCCGAGAAAGTCTAAACATAATCCCCACTTCTCCCTCCTGGCATTTTCCATGTGGGAGATATAGCAGGATGTATATTGGTTTTGAGGACAACTCAATGGACAGTGTAGGGAGAAAAGTTCCTGGCTCCTTGAATGCCGTTTCTGGAGACACTGCGATCAATGTGGGAGATATGTCAAGATGTGTGTTGGTTTTGAGGACGGCTCTCTGGAGAGTCTTAGCAAAGAGGTCACACGGATAATCAGAGCAATTCTCAGAGACACTGAGACCAAGCTCCACAATTCCCTCCTGGCCCTTTCCTTGTAGGAGATACCGCAAGACGTTTCTGTATATTGGGCACTGCGCTCTGCAGGGTGTTAGCAGAGACTTTCCCGGGACAGTGAAACCCTATGTCAGAGACACTGAGAAGAAGCCCCAATGTTCCTTCCAGGCATTTTCAGTGTGGGTGCCTTCTCCACGTGGTTCCTGGTTTCACTGCAGCTCTGAAGAGAATGTTAGCAAAGCGGTAATTGGGACAGTGAAAAGAGTACTCAAAGACAGGGAGAGCAAGCTCTACATTACTCTCTTGGCACTTTCGATGTGGGACATACAGCGAGATGTTTGCGGCTTTTGCGTTTGCCTGTTGGGAGATTTACAGCACAAAGATATCTAGTTGATTTGAAGCAGTTCCGAGAAAGTCTAAACATAATCCCCACTTCTCCCTCCTGGCACTTTCCATGTGGGAGATATAGCAGGATGTATATTGGTTTTGAGGACAACTCAATGGACAGTGTAGGGAGAAAAGTTCCTGGCTCCTTGAATGCCGTTTCTGGAGACACTGCGATCAATGTGGGAGATATGTCAAGATGTGTGTTGGTTTTGAGGACGGCTCTCTGGAGAGTCTTAGCAAAGAGGTCACACGGATAATCAGAGCAATTCTCAGAGACACTGAGAACAAGATCGACAATTCCCTCCTGGCACTTTCCCTGTAGGAGATACTGCAAGACATTTCTGTATATTGGGCACTGCGCTCTGCAGGGTGTTAGCAGAGACTTTCCCGGGACAGTGAAACCCTATGTCAGAGACACTGAGAAGAAGCCCCAATGTTCTTCCAGGCATTTTCAGTGTGGGTGCCTTCTCCACGTGGTTCCTGGTTTCACTGCAGCTCTGAAGAGAATGTTAGCTAAGAGGTAATTGGGACAGTGAAAACAGTACTCAAAGACAGGGAGAGCAAGCTCTACATTACTCTCTTGGCACTTTTGATGTGGGACATACAGCGAGATGTTTGCTGCTTTTGCGTTTGCCTGTTGGGAGATTTACAGCACAAAGATATCTAGTTGATTTGAAGCAGTTCCGAGAAAGTCTAAACATAATCCCCACTTCTCCCTCCTGGCATTTTCCATGTGGGAGATATAGCAGGATGTATATTGGTTTTGAGGACAACTCAATGGACAGTGTAGGGAGAAAAGTTCCTGGCTCCTTGAATGCCGTTTCTGGAGACACTGCGATCAATGTGGGAGATATGTCAAGATGTGTGTTGGTTTTGAGGACGGCTCTCTGGAGAGTCTTAGCAAAGAGGTCACACGGATAATCAGAGCAATTCTCAGAGACACTGAGACCAAGCTCCACAATTCCCTCCTGGCCCTTTCCTTGTAGGAGATACCGCAAGACGTTTCTGTATATTGGGCACTGCGCTCTGCAGGGTGTTAGCAGAGACTTTCCCGGGACAGTGAAACCCTATGTCAGAGACACTGAGAAGAAGCCCCAATGTTCCTTCCAGGCATTTTCAGTGTGGGTGCCTTCTCCACGTGGTTCCTGGTTTCACTGCAGCTCTGAAGAGAATGTTAGCAAAGCGGTAATTGGGACAGTGAAAACAGTACTCAAAGACAGGGAGAGCAAGCTCTACATTACTCTCTTGGCACTTTCGATGTGGGACATACAGCGAGATGTTTGCTGCTTTTGCGTTTGGCTGTTGAGAGATTTACAGCACAAAGATATCTAGTTGATTTGAAGCAGTTCCGAGAAAGTCTAAACATAATCCCCACTTATCCCTCCTGGCACTTTCCATGTGGGAGATATAGCAGGATGTATATTGGTTTTGAGGACAACTCAATGGACAGTGTAGGGAGAAAAGTTCCTGGCTCCTTGAATGCCGTTTCTGGAGACACTGCGATCAATGTGGGAGATATGTCAAGATGTGTGTTGGTTTTGAGGACGGCTCTCTGGAGAGTCTTAGCAAAGAGGTCACACGGATAATCAGAGCAATTCTCAGAGACACTGAGAACAAGATCGACAATTCCCTCCTGGCCCTTTCCCTGTAGGAGATACCGCAAGACATTTCTGTATATTGGGCACTGCGCTCTGCAGGGTGTTAGCAGAGACTTTCCCGGGACAGTGAAACCCTATGTCAGAGACACTGAGAAGAAGCCCCAATGTTCTTCCAGGCATTTTCAGTGTGGGTGCCTTCTCCACGTGGTTCCTGGTTTCACTGCAGCTCTGAAGAGAATGTTAGCTAAGAGGTAACCGGGACAGTGAAAACAGTACTCAAAGACAGGGAGAGCAAGCTCTACATTACTCTCTTGGCACTTTTGATGTGGGACATACAGCGAGATGTTTGCTGCTTTTGCGTTTGCCTGTTGGGAGATTTACAGCACAAAGATATCTAGTTGATTTGAAGCAGTTCCGAGAAAGTCTAAACATAATCCCCACTTCTCCCTCCTGGCACTTTCCATGTGGGAGATATAGCAGGATGTATATTGGTTTTGAGGACAACTCAATGGACAGTGTAGGGAGAAAAGTTCCTGGCTCCTTGAATGCCGTTTCTGGAGACACTGCGATCAATGTGGGAGATATGTCAAGATGTGTGTTGGTTTTGAGGACGGCTCTCTGGAGAGTGTTAGCAAAGAGGTCACACGGATAATCAGAGCTATTCTCAGAGACACTGAGACCAAGCTCCACAATTCCCTCCTGGCCCTTTCCCTGTAGGAGATACCGCAAGACGTTTCTGTATATTGGGCACTGCGCTCTGCAGGGTGTTAGCAGAGACTTTCCCGGGACAGTGAAACCCTATGTCAGAGACACTGAGAAGAAGCCCCAATGTTCCTTCCAGGCATTTTCAGTGTGGGTGCCTTCTCCACGTGGTTCCTGGTTTCACTGCAGCTCTGAAGAGAATGTTAGCTAAGAGGTAACCGGGACAGTGAAAACAGTACTCAAAGACAGGGAGAGCAAGCTCTACATTACTCTCTTGGCACTTTTGATGTGGGACATACAGCGAGATGTTTGCTGCTTTTGCGTTTGCCTGTTGGGAGATTTACAGCACAAAGATATCTAGTTGATTTGAAGCAGTTCCGAGAAAGTCTAAACATAATCCCCACTTATCCCTCCTGGCATTTTCCATGTGGGAGATATAGCAGGATGTATATTGGTTTTGAGGACAACTCAATGGACAGTGTAGGGAGAAAAGTTCCTGGCTCCTTGAATGCCGTTTCTGGAGACACTGCGATCAATGTGGGAGATATGTCAAGATGTGTGTTGGTTTTGAGGACGGCTCTCTGGAGAGTCTTAGCAAAGAGGTCACACGGATAATCAGAGCTATTCTCAGAGACACTGAGACCAAGCTCCACAATTCCCTCCTGGCCCTTTCCCTGTAGGAGATACCGCAAGACGTTTCTGTATATTGGGCACTGCGCTCTGCAGGGTGTTAGCAGAGACTTTCCCGGGACAGTGAAACCCTATGTCAGAGACACTGAGAAGAAGCCCCAATGTTCTTCCAGGCATTTTCAGTGTGGGTGCCTTCTCCATGTGGTTCCTGGTTTCACTGCAGCTCTGAAGAGAATGTTAGCAAAGAGGTAACCGGGACAGTGAAAACAGTACTCAAAGACAGGGAGAGCAAGCTCTACATTACTCTCTTGGCACTTTCGATGTGGGACATACAGCGAGATGTTTGCTGCTTTTGCCTTTGGCTGTTGGGAGATTTACAGCACAAAGATATCTAGTTAATTTGAAGCAGTTCCAAGAAAGTCTAAACATAATCCCCACTTTTCCCTCCTGGCATTTTCCATGTGGGAGATATAGCAGGATGTATATTGGTTTTGAGGACAACTCAATGGACAGTGTAGGGAGAAAAGTTCCTGGCTCCTTGAATGCCGTTTCTGGAGACACTGCGATCAATGTGGGAGATATGTCAAGATGTGTGTTGGTTTTGAGGACGGCTCTCTGGAGAGTCTTAGCAAAGAGGTCACACGGATAATCAGAGCAATTCTCAGAGACACTGAGAACAAGATCGACAATTCCCTCCTGGCCCTTTCCCTGTAGGAGATACCGCAAGACATTTCTGTATATTGGGCACTGCGCTCTGCAGGGTGTTAGCAGAGACTTTCCCGGGACAGTGAAACCCTATGTCAGAGACACTGAGAAGAAGCCCCAATGTTCCTTCCAGGCATTTTCAGTGTGGGTGCCTTCTCCACGTGGTTCCTGGTTTCACTGCAGCTCTGAAGAGAATGTTAGCAAAGCGGTAATTGGGACAGTGAAAACAGTACTCAAAGACAGGGAGAGCAAGCTCTACATTACTCTCTTGGCACTTTCGATGTGGGACATACAGCGAGATGTTTGCTACTTTTGCGTTTGCCTGTTGCGAGATTTACAGCACAAAGATATCTAGTTGATTTGAAGCAGTTCCGAGAAAGTCTAAACATAATCCCCACTTCTCCCTCCTGGCACTTTCCATGTGGGAGATATAGCAGGATGTATATTGGTTTTGAGGACAACTCAATGGACAGTGTAGGGAGAAAAGTTCCTGGCTCCTTGAATGCCGTTTCTGGAGACACTGCGATCAATGTGGGAGATATGTCAAGATGTGTGTTGGTTTTGAGGACGGCTCTCTGGAGAGTCTTAGCAAAGAGGTCACACGGATAATCAGAGCAATTCTCAGAGACACTGAGACCAAGCTCCACAATTCCCTCCTGGCCCTTTCCTTGTAGGAGATACCGCAAGACGTTTCTGTATATTGGGCACTGCGCTCTGCAGGGTGTTAGCAGAGACTTTCCCGGGACAGTGAAACCCTATGTCAGAGACACTGAGAAGAAGCCCCAATGTTCCTTCCAGGCATTTTCAGTGTGGGTGCCTTCTCCACGTGGTTCCTGGTTTCACTGCAGCTCTGAAGAGAATGTTAGCAAAGCGGTAATTGGGACAGTGAAAACAGTACTCAAAGACAGGGAGAGCAAGCTCTACATTACTCTCTTGGCACTTTCGATGTGGGACATACAGCGAGATGTTTGCTGCTTTTGCATTTGGCTGTTGAGAGATTTACAGCACAAAGATATCTAGTTGATTTGAAGCAGTTCCGAGAAAGTCTAAACATAATCCCCACTTCTCCCTCCTGGCACTTTCCATGTGGGAGATATAGCAGGATGTATATTGGTTTTGAGGACAACTCAATGGACAGTGTAGGGAGAAAAGTTCCTGGCTCCTTGAATGCCGTTTCTGGAGACACTGCGATCAATGTGGGAGATATGTCAAGATGTGTGTTGGTTTTGAGGACGGCTCTCTGGAGAGTCTTAGCAAAGAGGTCACACGGATAATCAGAGCAATTCTCAGAGACACTGAGAACAAGCTCGACAATTCCCTCCTGGCCCTTTCCCTGTAGGAGATACCGCAAGACATTTCTGTATATTGGGCACTGCGCTCTGCAGGGTGTTAGCAGAGACTTTCCCGGGACAGTGAAACCCTATGTCAGAGACACTGAGAAGAAGCCCCAATGTTCTTCCAGGCATTTTCAGTGTGGGTGCCTTCTCCACGTGGTTCCTGGTTTCACTGCAGCTCTGAAGAGAATGTTAGCTAAGAGGTAACCGGGACAGTGAAAACAGTACTCAAAGACAGGGAGAGCAAGCTCTACATTACTCTCTTGGCACTTTTGATGTGGGACATACAGCGAGATGTTTGCTGCTTTTGCGTTTGCCTGTTGGGAGATTTACAGCACAAAGATATCTAGTTGATTTGAAGCAGTTCCGAGAAAGTCTAAACATAATCCCCACTTCTCCCTCCTGGCACTTTCCATGTGGGAGATATAGCAGGATGTATATTGGTTTTGAGGACAACTCAATGGACAGTGTAGGGAGAAAAGTTCCTGGCTCCTTGAATGCCGTTTCTGGAGACACTGCGATCAATGTGGGAGATATGTCAAGATGTGTGTTGGTTTTGAGGACGGCTCTCTGGAGAGTCTTAGCAAAGAGGTCACACGGATAATCAGAGCAATTCTCAGAGACACTGAGACCAAGCTCCACAATTCCCTCCTGGCCCTTTCCTTGTAGGAGATACCGCAAGACGTTTCTGTATATTGGGCACTGCGCTCTGCAGGGTGTTAGCAGAGACTTTCCCGGGACAGTGAAACCCTATGTCAGAGACACTGAGAAGAAGCCCCAATGTTCCTTCCAGGCATTTTCAGTGTGGGTGCCTTCTCCACGTGGTTCCTGGTTTCACTGCAGCTCTGAAGAGAATGTTAGCAAAGCGGTAATTGGGACAGTGAAAACAGTACTCAAAGACAGGGAGAGCAAGCTCTACATTACTCTCTTGGCACTTTCGATGTGGGACATACAGCGAGATGTTTGCTGCTTTTGCATTTGGCTGTTGAGAGATTTACAGCACAAAGATATCTAGTTGATTTGAAGCAGTTCCGAGAAAGTCTAAACATAATCCCCACTTATCCCTCCTGGCACTTTCCATGTGGGAGATATAGCAGGATGTATATTGGTTTTGAGGACAACTCAATGGACAGTGTAGGGAGAAAAGTTCCTGGCTCCTTGAATGCCGTTTCTGGAGACACTGCGATCAATGTGGGAGATATGTCAAGATGTGTGTTGGTTTTGAGGACGGCTCTCTGGAGAGTCTTAGCAAAGAGGTCACACGGATAATCAGAGCAATTCTCAGAGACACTGAGAACAAGCTCCACAATTCCCTCCTGGCACTTTCCCTGTAGGAGATACCGCAAGACATTTCTGTATATTGGGCACTGCGCTCTGCAGGGTGTTAGCAGAGACTTTCCCGGGACAGTGAAACCCTATGTCAGAGACACTGAGAAGAAGCCCCAATGTTCTTCCAGGCATTTTCAGTGTGGGTGCCTTCTCCACGTGGTTCCTGGTTTCACTGCAGCTCTGAAGAGAATGTTAGCTAAGAGGTAACCGGGACAGTGAAAACAGTACTCAAAGACAGGGAGAGCAAGCTCTACATTACTCTCTTGGCACTTTTGATGTGGGACATACAGCGAGATGTTTGCTTCTTTTGCGTTTGCCTGTTGGGAGATTTACAGCACAAAGATATCTAGTTGATTTGAAGCAGTTCCGAGAAAGTCTAAACATAATCCCCACTTCTCCCTCCTGGCATTTTCCATGTGGGAGATATAGCAGGATGTATATTGGTTTTGAGGACAACTCAATGGACAGTGTAGGGAGAAAAGTTCCTGGCTCCTTGAATGCCGTTTCTGGAGACACTGCGATCAATGTGGGAGATATGTCAAGATGTGTGTTGGTTTTGAGGACGGCTCTCTGGAGAGTCTTAGCAAAGAGGTCACACGGATAATCAGAGCTATTCTCAGAGACACTGAGACCAAGCTCCACAGTTCCCTCCTGGCCCTTTCCCTGTAGGAGATACCGCAAGACGTTTCTGTATATTGGGCACTGCGCTCTGCAGGGTGTTAGCAGAGACTTTCCCGGGACAGTGAAACCCTATGTCAGAGACACTGAGAAGAAGCCCCAATGTTCTTCCAGGCATTTTCAGTGTGGGTGCCTTCTCCACGTGGTTCCTGGTTTCACTGCAGCTCTGAAGAGAATGTTAGCAAAGAGGTAACCGGGACAGTGAAAACAGTACTCAAAGACAGGGAGAGCAAGCTCTACATTACTCTCTTGGCACTTTCGATGTGGGACATACAGCGAGATGTTTGCTGCTTTTGCCT
This sequence comes from Larus michahellis, assembly GCF_964199755.1. NCBI lineage: Eukaryota > Metazoa > Chordata > Aves > Charadriiformes > Laridae > Larus > Larus michahellis. Next base: position 52,766 of record NW_027435886.1, on the reverse strand, counting down.
TTGGCTGTTGGGAGATTTACAGCACAAAGATATCTAGTTAATTTGAAGCAGTTCCAAGAAAGTCTAAACATAATCCCCACTTTTCCCTCCTGGCATTTTCCATGTGGGAGATATAGCAGGATGTATATTGGTTTTGAGGACAACTCAATGGACAGTGTAGGGAGAAAAGTTCCTGGCTCCTTGAATGCCGTTTCTGGAGACACTGCGATCAATGTGGGAGATATGTCAAGATGTGTGTTGGTTTTGAGGACGGCTCTCTGGAGAGTCTTAGCAAAGAGGTCACACGGATAATCAGAGCAATTCTCAGAGACACTGAGAACAAGATCGACAATTCCCTCCTGGCCCTTTCCCTGTAGGAGATACCGCAAGACATTTCTGTATATTGGGCACTGCGCTCTGCAGGGTGTTAGCAGAGACTTTCCCGGGACAGTGAAACCCTATGTCAGAGACACTGAGAAGAAGCCCCAATGTTCCTTCCAGGCATTTTCAGTGTGGGTGCCTTCTCCACGTGGTTCCTGGTTTCACTGCAGCTCTGAAGAGAATGTTAGCAAAGCGGTAATTGGGACAGTGAAAAGAGTACTCAAAGACAGGGAGAGCAAGCTCTACATTACTCTCTTGGCACTTTCGATGTGGGACATACAGCGAGATGTTTGCTGCTTTTGCGTTTGCCTGTTGGGAGATTTACAGCACAAAGATATCTAGTTGATTTGAAGCAGTTCCGAGAAAGTCTAAACATAATCCCCACTTCTCCCTCCTGGCACTTTCCATGTGGGAGATATAGCAGGATGTATATTGGTTTTGAGGACAACTCAATGGACAGTGTAGGGAGAAAAGTTCCTGGCTCCTTGAATGCCGTTTCTGGAGACACTGCGATCAATGTGGGAGATATGTCAAGATGTGTGTTGGTTTTGAGGACGGCTCTCTGGAGAGTCTTAGCAAAGAGGTCACACGGATAATCAGAGCAATTCTCAGAGACACTGAGAACAAGATCGACAATTCCCTCCTGGCACTTTCCCTGTAGGAGATACCGCAAGACATTTCTGTATATTGGGCACTGCGCTCTGCAGGGTGTTAGCAGAGACTTTCCCGGGACAGTGAAACCCTATGTCAGAGACACTGAGAAGAAGCCCCAATGTTCTTCCAGGCATTTTCAGTGTGGGTGCCTTCTCCACGTGGTTCCTGGTTTCACTGCAGCTCTGAAGAGAATGTTAGCTAAGAGGTAACCGGGACAGTGAAAACAGTACTCAAAGACAGGGAGAGCAAGCTCTACATTACTCTCTTGGCACTTTTGATGTGGGACATACAGCGAGATGTTTGCTGCTTTTGCGTTTGCCTGTTGGGAGATTTACAGCACAAAGATATCTAGTTGATTTGAAGCAGTTCCGAGAAAGTCTAAACATAATCCCCACTTCTCCCTCCTGGCATTTTCCATGTGGGAGATATAGCAGGATGTATATTGGTTTTGAGGACAACTCAATGGACAGTGTAGGGAGAAAAGTTCCTGGCTCCTTGAATGCCGTTTCTGGAGACACTGCGATCAATGTGGGAGATATGTCAAGATGTGTGTTGGTTTTGAGGACGGCTCTCTGGAGAGTCTTAGCAAAGAGGTCACACGGATAATCAGAGCAATTCTCAGAGACACTGAGACCAAGCTCCACAATTCCCTCCTGGCCCTTTCCTTGTAGGAGATACCGCAAGACGTTTCTGTATATTGGGCACTGCGCTCTGCAGGGTGTTAGCAGAGACTTTCCCGGGACAGTGAAACCCTATGTCAGAGACACTGAGAAGAAGCCCCAATGTTCCTTCCAGGCATTTTCAGTGTGGGTGCCTTCTCCACGTGGTTCCTGGTTTCACTGCAGCTCTGAAGAGAATGTTAGCAAAGCGGTAATTGGGACAGTGAAAAGAGTACTCAAAGACAGGGAGAGCAAGCTCTACATTACTCTCTTGGCACTTTCGATGTGGGACATACAGCGAGATGTTTGCTGCTTTTGCATTTGGCTGTTGAGAGATTTACAGCACAAAGATATCTAGTTGATTTGAAGCAGTTCCGAGAAAGTCTAAACATAATCCCCACTTATCCCTCCTGGCACTTTCCATGTGGGAGATATAGCAGGATGTATATTGGTTTTGAGGACAACTCAATGGACAGTGTAGGGAGAAAAGTTCCTGGCTCCTTGAATGCCGTTTCTGGAGACACTGCGATCAATGTGGGAGATATGTCAAGATGTGTGTTGGTTTTGAGGACGGCTCTCTGGAGAGTCTTAGCAAAGAGGTCACACGGATAATCAGAGCAATTCTCAGAGACACTGAGAACAAGATCGACAATTCCCTCCTGGCACTTTCCCTGTAGGAGATACCGCAAGACATTTCTGTATATTGGGCACTGCGCTCTGCAGGGTGTTAGCAGAGACTTTCCCGGGACAGTGAAACCCTATGTCAGAGACACTGAGAAGAAGCCCCAATGTTCTTCCAGGCATTTTCAGTGTGGGTGCCTTCTCCACGTGGTTCCTGGTTTCACTGCAGCTCTGAAGAGAATGTTAGCTAAGAGGTAACCGGGACAGTGAAAACAGTACTCAAAGACAGGGAGAGCAAGCTCTACATTACTCTCTTGGCACTTTTGATGTGGGACATACAGCGAGATGTTTGCTGCTTTTGCGTTTGCCTGTTGGGAGATTTACAGCACAAAGATATCTAGTTGATTTGAAGCAGTTCCGAGAAAGTCTAAACATAATCCCCACTTCTCCCTCCTGGCATTTTCCATGTGGGAGATATAGCAGGATGTATATTGGTTTTGAGGACAACTCAATGGACAGTGTAGGGAGAAAAGTTCCTGGCTCCTTGAATGCCGTTTCTGGAGACACTGCGATCAATGTGGGAGATATGTCAAGATGTGTGTTGGTTTTGAGGACGGCTCTCTGGAGAGTCTTAGCAAAGAGGTCACACGGATAATCAGAGCAATTCTCAGAGACACTGAGACCAAGCTCCACAATTCCCTCCTGGCCCTTTCCTTGTAGGAGATACCGCAAGACGTTTCTGTATATTGGGCACTGCGCTCTGCAGGGTGTTAGCAGAGACTTTCCCGGGACAGTGAAACCCTATGTCAGAGACACTGAGAAGAAGCCCCAATGTTCCTTCCAGGCATTTTCAGTGTGGGTGCCTTCTCCACGTGGTTCCTGGTTTCACTGCAGCTCTGAAGAGAATGTTAGCAAAGCGGTAATTGGGACAGTGAAAAGAGTACTCAAAGACAGGGAGAGCAAGCTCTACATTACTCTCTTGGCACTTTCGATGTGGGACATACAGCGAGATGTTTGCTGCTTTTGCATTTGGCTGTTGAGAGATTTACAGCACAAAGATATCTAGTTGATTTGAAGCAGTTCCGAGAAAGTCTAAACATAATCCCCACTTATCCCTCCTGGCACTTTCCATGTGGGAGATATAGCAGGATGTATATTGGTTTTGAGGACAACTCAATGGACAGTGTAGGGAGAAAAGTTCCTGGCTCCTTGAATGCCGTTTCTGGAGACACTGCGATCAATGTGGGAGATATGTCAAGATGTGTGTTGGTTTTGAGGACGGCTCTCTGGAGAGTCTTAGCAAAGAGGTCACACGGATAATCAGAGCAATTCTCAGAGACACTGAGACCAAGCTCCACAATTCCCTCCTGGCCCTTTCCTTGTAGGAGATACCGCAAGACGTTTCTGTATATTGGGCACTGCGCTCTGCAGGGTGTTAGCAGAGACTTTCCCGGGACAGTGAAACCCTATGTCAGAGACACTGAGAAGAAGCCCCAATGTTCCTTCCAGGCATTTTCAGTGTGGGTGCCTTCTCCACGTGGTTCCTGGTTTCACTGCAGCTCTGAAGAGAATGTTAGCAAAGCGGTAATTGGGACAGTGAAAACAGTACTCAAAGACAGGGAGAGCAAGCTCTACATTACTCTCTTGGCACTTTCGATGTGGGACATACAGCGAGATGTTTGCTGCTTTTGCATTTGGCTGTTGAGAGATTTACAGCACAAAGATATCTAGTTGATTTGAAGCAGTTCCGAGAAAGTCTAAACATAATCCCCACTTTTCCCTCCTGGCACTTTCCATGTGGGAGATATAGCAGGATGTATATTGGTTTTGAGGACAACTCAATGGACAGTGTAGGGAGAAAAGTTCCTGGCTCCTTGAATGCCGTTTCTGGAGACACTGCGATCAATGTGGGAGATATGTCAAGATGTGTGTTGGTTTTGAGGACGGCTCTCTGGAGAGTCTTAGCAAAGAGGTCACACGGATAATCAGAGCAATTCTCAGAGACACTGAGAACAAGCTCCACAATTCCCTCCTGGCACTTTCCCTGTAGGAGATACCGCAAGACATTTCTGTATATTGGGCACTGCGCTCTGCAGGGTGTTAGCAGAGACTTTCCCGGGACAGTGAAACCCTATGTCAGAGACACTGAGAAGAAGCCCCAATGTTCTTCCAGGCATTTTCAGTGTGGGTGCCTTCTCCACGTGGTTCCTGGTTTCACTGCAGCTCTGAAGAGAATGTTAGCTAAGAGGTAACCGGGACAGTGAAAACAGTACTCAAAGACAGGGAGAGCAAGCTCTACGTTACTCTCTTGGCACTTTTGATGTGGGACATACAGCGAGATGTTTGCTGCTTTTGCGTTTGCCTGTTGGGAGATTTACAGCACAAAGATATCTAGTTGATTTGAAGCAGTTCCGAGAAAGTCTAAACATAATCCCCACTTCTCCCTCCTGGCACTTTCCATGTGGGAGATATAGCAGGATGTATATTGGTTTTGAGGACAACTCAATGGACAGTGTAGGGAGAAAAGTTCCTGGCTCCTTGAATGCCGTTTCTGGAGACACTGCGATCAATGTGGGAGATATGTCAAGATGTGTGTTGGTTTTGAGGACGGCTCTCTGGAGAGTCTTAGCAAAGAGGTCACACGGATAATCAGAGCAATTCTCAGAGACACTGAGACCAAGCTCCACAATTCCCTCCTGGCCCTTTCCTTGTAGGAGATACCGCAAGACGTTTCTGTATATTGGGCACTGCGCTCTGCAGGGTGTTAGCAGAGACTTTCCCGGGACAGTGAAACCCTATGTCAGAGACACTGAGAAGAAGCCCCAATGTTCCTTCCAGGCATTTTCAGTGTGGGTGCCTTCTCCACGTGGTTCCTGGTTTCACTGCAGCTCTGAAGAGAATGTTAGCAAAGCGGTAATTGGGACAGTGAAAACAGTACTCAAAGACAGGGAGAGCAAGCTCTACATTACTCTCTTGGCACTTTCGATGTGGGACATACAGCGAGATGTTTGCTGCTTTTGCATTTGGCTGTTGAGAGATTTACAGCACAAAGATATCTAGTTGATTTGAAGCAGTTCCGAGAAAGTCTAAACATAATCCCCACTTATCCCTCCTGGCACTTTCCATGTGGGAGATATAGCAGGATGTATATTGGTTTTGAGGACAACTCAATGGACAGTGTAGGGAGAAAAGTTCCTGGCTCCTTGAATGCCGTTTCTGGAGACACTGCGATCAATGTGGGAGATATGTCAAGATGTGTGTTGGTTTTGAGGACGGCTCTCTGGAGAGTCTTAGCAAAGAGGTCACACGGATAATCAGAGCAATTCTCAGAGACACTGAGAACAAGCTCCACAATTCCCTCCTGGCCCTTTCCCTGTAGGAGATACCGCAAGACATTTCTGTATATTGGGCACTGCGCTCTGCAGGGTGTTAGCAGAGACTTTCCCGGGACAGTGAAACCCTATGTCAGAGACACTGAGAAGAAGCCCCAATGTTCTTCCAGGCATTTTCAGTGTGGGTGCCTTCTCCACGTGGTTCCTGGTTTCACTGCAGCTCTGAAGAGAATGTTAGCTAAGAGGTAACCGGGACAGTGAAAACAGTACTCAAAGACAGGGAGAGCAAGCTCTACATTACTCTCTTGGCACTTTTGATGTGGGACATACAGCGAGATGTTTGCTGCTTTTGCGTTTGCCTGTTGGGAGATTTACAGCACAAAGATATCTAGTTGATTTGAAGCAGTTCCGAGAAAGTCTAAACATAATCCCCACTTCTCCCTCCTGGCATTTTCCATGTGGGAGATATAGCAGGATGTATATTGGTTTTGAGGACAACTCAATGGACAGTGTAGGGAGAAAAGTTCCTGGCTCCTTGAATGCCGTTTCTGGAGACACTGCGATCAATGTGGGAGATATGTCAAGATGTGTGTTGGTTTTGAGGACGGCTCTCTGGAGAGTCTTAGCAAAGAGGTCACACGGATAATCAGAGCAATTCTCAGAGACACTGAGACCAAGCTCCACAATTCCCTCCTGGCCCTTTCCTTGTAGGAGATACCGCAAGACGTTTCTGTATATTGGGCACTGCGCTCTGCAGGGTGTTAGCAGAGACTTTCCCGGGACAGTGAAACCCTATGTCAGAGACACTGAGAAGAAGCCCCAATGTTCCTTCCAGGCATTTTCAGTGTGGGTGCCTTCTCCACGTGGTTCCTGGTTTCACTGCAGCTCTGAAGAGAATGTTAGCAAAGCGGTAATTGGGACAGTGAAAACAGTACTCAAAGACAGGGAGAGCAAGCTCTACATTACTCTCTTGGCACTTTCGATGTGGGACATACAGCGAGATGTTTGCTGCTTTTGCATTTGGCTGTTGAGAGATTTACAGCACAAAGATATCTAGTTGATTTGAAGCAGTTCCGAGAAAGTCTAAACATAATCCCCACTTATCCCTCCTGGCACTTTCCATGTGGGAGATATAGCAGGATGTATATTGGTTTTGAGGACAACTCAATGGACAGTGTAGGGAGAAAAGTTCCTGGCTCCTTGAATGCCGTTTCTGGAGACACTGCGATCAATGTGGGAGATATGTCAAGATGTGTGTTGGTTTTGAGGACGGCTCTCTGGAGAGTCTTAGCAAAGAGGTCACACGGATAATCAGAGCAATTCTCAGAGACACTGAGAACAAGCTCCACAATTCCCTCCTGGCACTTTCCCTGTAGGAGATACCGCAAGACATTTCTGTATATTGGGCACTGCGCTCTGCAGGGTGTTAGCAGAGACTTTCCCGGGACAGTGAAACCCTATGTCAGAGACACTGAGAAGAAGCCCCAATGTTCTTCCAGGCATTTTCAGTGTGGGTGCCTTCTCCACGTGGTTCCTGGTTTCACTGCAGCTCTGAAGAGAATGTTAGCTAAGAGGTAACCGGGACAGTGAAAACAGTACTCAAAGACAGGGAGAGCAAGCTCTACGTTACTCTCTTGGCACTTTTGATGTGGGACATACAGCGAGATGTTTGCTGCTTTTGCGTTTGCCTGTTGGGAGATTTACAGCACAAAGATATCTAGTTGATTTGAAGCAGTTCCGAGAAAGTCTAAACATAATCCCCACTTCTCCCTCCTGGCATTTTCCATGTGGGAGATATAGCAGGATGTATATTGGTTTTGAGGACAACTCAATGGACAGTGTAGCGAGAAAAGTTCCTGGCTCCTTGAATGCCGTTTCTGGAGACACTGCGATCAATGTGGGAGATATGTCAAGATGTGTGTTGGTTTTGAGGACGGCTCTCTGGAGAGTCTTAGCAAAGAGGTCACACGGATAATCAGAGCTATTCTCAGAGACACTGAGACCAAGCTCCACAATTCCCTCCTGGCCCTTTCCCTGTAGGAGATACCGCAAGACGTTTCTGTATATTGGGCACTGCGCTCTGCAGGGTGTTAGCAGAGACTTTCCCGGGACAGTGAAACCCTATGTCAGAGACACTGAGAAGAAGCCCCAATGTTCTTCCAGGCATTTTCAGTGTGGGTGCCTTCTCCACGTGGTTCCTGGTTTCACTGCAGCTCTGAAGAGAATGTTAGCAAAGAGGTAACCGGGACAGTGAAAACAGTACTCAAAGACAGGGAGAGCAAGCTCTACATTACTCTCTTGGCACTTTCGATGTGGGACATACAGCGAGATGTTTGCTGCTTTTGCCTTTGGCTGTTGGGAGATTTACAGCACAAAGATATCTAGTTAATTTGAAGCAGTCCCAAGAAAGTCTAAACATAATCCCCACTTTTCCCTCCTGGCATTTTCCATGTGGGAGATATAGCAGGATGTATATTGGTTTTGAGGACAACTCAATGGACAGTGTAGGGAGAAAAGTTCCTGGCTCCTTGAATGCCGTTTCTGGAGACACTGCGATCAATGTGGGAGATATGTCAAGATGTGTGTTGGTTTTGAGGACGGCTCTCTGGAGAGTCTTAGCAAAGAGGTCACACGGATAATCAGAGCAATTCTCAGAGACACTGAGAACAAGCTCGACAATTCCCTCCTGGCCCTTTCCCTGTAGGAGATACCGCAAGACATTTCTGTATATTGGGCACTGCGCTCTGCAGGGTGTTAGCAGAGACTTTCCCGGGACAGTGAAACCCTATGTCAGAGACACTGAGAAGAAGCCCCAATGTTCCTTCCAGGCATTTTCAGTGTGGGTGCCTTCTCCACGTGGTTCCTGGTTTCACTGCAGCTCTGAAGAGAATGTTAGCAAAGCGGTAATTGGGACAGTGAAAAGAGTACTCAAAGACAGGGAGAGCAAGCTCTACATTACTCTCTTGGCACTTTCGATGTGGGACATACAGCGAGATGTTTGCTGCTTTTGCGTTTGCCTGTTGGGAGATTTACAGCACAAAGATATCTAGTTGATTTGAAGCAGTTCCGAGAAAGTCTAAACATAATCCCCACTTCTCCCTCCTGGCACTTTCCATGTGGGAGATATAGCAGGATGTATATTGGTTTTGAGGACAACTCAATGGACAGTGTAGGGAGAAAAGTTCCTGGCTCCTTGAATGCCGTTTCTGGAGACACTGCGATCAATGTGGGAGATATGTCAAGATGTGTGTTGGTTTTGAGGACGGCTCTCTGGAGAGTCTTAGCAAAGAGGTCACACGGATAATCAGAGCAATTCTCAGAGACACTGAGAACAAGATCGACAATTCCCTCCTGGCCCTTTCCCTGTAGGAGATACCGCAAGACATTTCTGTATATTGGGCACTGCGCTCTGCAGGGTGTTAGCAGAGACTTTCCCGGGACAGTGAAACCCTATGTCAGAGACACTGAGAAGAAGCCCCAATGTTCTTCCAGGCATTTTCAGTGTGGGTGCCTTCTCCACGTGGTTCCTGGTTTCACTGCAGCTCTGAAGAGAATGTTAGCTAAGAGGTAACCGGGACAGTGAAAACAGTACTCAAAGACAGGGAGAGCAAGCTCTACATTACTCTCTTGGCACTTTTGATGTGGGACATACAGCGAGATGTTTGCTGCTTTTGCGTTTGCCTGTTGGGAGATTTACGGCACAAAGATATCTAGTTGATTTGAAGCAGTTCCGAGAAAGTCTAAACATAATCCCCACTTATCCCTCCTGGCACTTTCCATGTGGGAGATATAGCAGGATGTATATTGGTTTTGAGGACAACTCAATGGACAGTGTAGGGAGAAAAGTTCCTGGCTCCTTGAATGCCGTTTCTGGAGACACTGCGATCAATGTGGGAGATATGTCAAGATGTGTGTTGGTTTTGAGGACGGCTCTCTGGAGAGTCTTAGCAAAGAGGTCACACGGATAATCAGAGCAATTCTCAGAGACACTGAGAACAAGCTCCACAATTCCCTCCTGGCACTTTCCCTGTAGGAGATACCGCAAGACATTTCTGTATATTGGGCACTGCGCTCTGCAGGGTGTTAGCAGAGACTTTCCCGGGACAGTGAAACCCTATGTCAGAGACACTGAGAAGAAGCCCCAATGTTCTTCCAGGCATTTTCAGTGTGGGTGCCTTCTCCACGTGGTTCCTGGTTTCACTGCAGCTCTGAAGAGAATGTTAGCTAAGAGGTAACCGGGACAGTGAAAACAGTACTCAAAGACAGGGAGAGCAAGCTCTACGTTACTCTCTTGGCACTTTTGATGTGGGACATACAGCGAGATGTTTGCTGCTTTTGCGTTTGCCTGTTGGGAGATTTACAGCACAAAGATATCTAGTTGATTTGAAGCAGTTCCGAGAAAGTCTAAACATAATCCCCACTTCTCCCTCCTGGCATTTTCCATGTGGGAGATATAGCAGGATGTATATTGGTTTTGAGGACAACTCAATGGACAGTGTAGCGAGAAAAGTTCCTGGCTCCTTGAATGCCGTTTCTGGAGACACTGCGATCAATGTGGGAGATATGTCAAGATGTGTGTTGGTTTTGAGGACGGCTCTCTGGAGAGTCTTAGCAAAGAGGTCACACGGATAATCAGAGCTATTCTCAGAGACACTGAGACCAAGCTCCACAATTCCCTCCTGGCCCTTTCCCTGTAGGAGATACCGCAAGACGTTTCTGTATATTGGGCACTGCGCTCTGCAGGGTGTTAGCAGAGACTTTCCCGGGACAGTGAAACCCTATGTCAGAGACACTGAGAAGAAGCCCCAATGTTCTTCCAGGCATTTTCAGTGTGGGTGCCTTCTCCACGTGGTTCCTGGTTTCACTGCAGCTCTGAAGAGAATGTTAGCAAAGAGGTAACCGGGACAGTGAAAACAGTACTCAAAGACAGGGAGAGCAAGCTCTACATTACTCTCTTGGCACTTTCGATGTGGGACATACAGCGAGATGTTTGCTGCTTTTGCCTTTGGCTGTTGGGAGATTTACAGCACAAAGATATCTAGTTAATTTGAAGCAGTCCCAAGAAAGTCTAAACATAATCCCCACTTTTCCCTCCTGGCATTTTCCATGTGGGAGATATAGCAGGATGTATATTGGTTTTGAGGACAACTCAATGGACAGTGTAGGGAGAAAAGTTCCTGGCTCCTTGAATGCCGTTTCTGGAGACACTGCGATCAATGTGGGAGATATGTCAAGATGTGTGTTGGTTTTGAGGACGGCTCTCTGGAGAGTCTTAGCAAAGAGGTCACACGGATAATCAGAGCAATTCTCAGAGACACTGAGAACAAGCTCGACAATTCCCTCCTGGCCCTTTCCCTGTAGGAGATACCGCAAGACATTTCTGTATATTGGGCACTGCGCTCTGCAGGGTGTTAGCAGAGACTTTCCCGGGACAGTGAAACCCTATGTCAGAGACACTGAGAAGAAGCCCCAATGTTCCTTCCAGGCATTTTCAGTGTGGGTGCCTTCTCCACGTGGTTCCTGGTTTCACTGCAGCTCTGAAGAGAATGTTAGCAAAGCGGTAATTGGGACAGTGAAAAGAGTACTCAAAGACAGGGAGAGCAAGCTCTACATTACTCTCTTGGCACTTTCGATGTGGGACATACAGCGAGATGTTTGCTGCTTTTGCGTTTGCCTGTTGGGAGATTTACAGCACAAAGATATCTAGTTGATTTGAAGCAGTTCCGAGAAAGTCTAAACATAATCCCCACTTCTCCCTCCTGGCACTTTCCATGTGGGAGATATAGCAGGATGTATATTGGTTTTGAGGACAACTCAATGGACAGTGTAGGGAGAAAAGTTCCTGGCTCCTTGAATGCCGTTTCTGGAGACACTGCGATCAATGTGGGAGATATGTCAAGATGTGTGTTGGTTTTGAGGACGGCTCTCTGGAGAGTCTTAGCAAAGAGGTCACACGGATAATCAGAGCAATTCTCAGAGACACTGAGAACAAGATCGACAATTCCCTCCTGGCCCTTTCCCTGTAGGAGATACCGCAAGACATTTCTGTATATTGGGCACTGCGCTCTGCAGGGTGTTAGCAGAGACTTTCCCGGGACAGTGAAACCCTATGTCAGAGACACTGAGAAGAAGCCCCAATGTTCTTCCAGGCATTTTCAGTGTGGGTGCCTTCTCCACGTGGTTCCTGGTTTCACTGCAGCTCTGAAGAGAATGTTAGCTAAGAGGTAACCGGGACAGTGAAAACAGTACTCAAAGACAGGGAGAGCAAGCTCTACATTACTCTCTTGGCACTTTTGATGTGGGACATACAGCGAGATGTTTGCTGCTTTTGCGTTTGCCTGTTGGGAGATTTACGGCACAAAGATATCTAGTTGATTTGAAGCAGTTCCGAGAAAGTCTAAACATAATCCCCACTTCTCCCTCCTGGCATTTTCCATGTGGGAGATATAGCAGGATGTATATTGGTTTTGAGGACAACTCAATGGACAGTGTAGGGAGAAAAGTTCCTGGCTCCTTGAATGCCGTTTCTGGAGACACTGCGATCAATGTGGGAGATATGTCAAGATGTGTGTTGGTTTTGAGGACAGCTCTCTGGAGAGTCTTAGCAAAGAGGTCACACGGATAATCAGAGCAATTCTCAGAGACACTGAGAACAAGATCGACAATTCCCTCCTGGCCCTTTCCCTGTAGGAGATACCGCAAGACATTTCTGTATATTGGGCACTGCGCTGTGCAGGGTGTTAGCAGAGACTTTCCCGGGACAGTGAAACCCTATGTCAGAGACACTGAGAAGAAGCCCCAATGTTCCTTCCAGACATTTTCAGTGTGGGTGCCTTCTCCACGTGGTTCCTGGTTTCACTGCAGCTCTGAAGAGAATGTTAGCAAAGCGGTAATTGGGACAGTGAAAACAGTACTCAAAGACAGGGAGAGCAAGCTCTACATTACTCTCTTGGCACTTTCGATGTGGGACATACAGCGAGATGTTTGCTGCTTTTGCATTTGGCTGTTGAGAGATTTACAGCACAAAGATATCTAGTTGATTTGAAGCAGTTCCGAGAAAGTCTAAACATAATCCCCACTTCTCCCTCCTGGCATTTTCCATGTGGGAGATATAGCAGGATGTATATTGGTTTGAGGACAACTCAATGGACAGTGTAGGGAGAAAAGTTCCTGGCTCCTTGAATGCCGTTTCTGGAGACACTGCGATCAATGTGGGAGATATGTCAAGATGTGTGTTGGTTTTGAGGACGGCTCTCTGGAGAGTCTTAGCAAAGAGGTCACACGGATAATCAGAGCAATTCTCAGAGACACTGAGACCAAGCTCCACAATTCCCTCCTGGCCCTTTCCTTGTAGGAGATACCGCAAGACGTTTCTGTATATTGGGCACTGCGCTCTGCAGGGTGTTAGCAGAGACTTTCCCGGGACAGTGAAACCCTATGTCAGAGACACTGAGAAGAAGCCCCAATGTTCTTCCAGGCATTTTCAGTGTGGGTGCCTTCTCCACGTGGTTCCTGGTTTCACTGCAGCTCTGAAGAGAATGTTAGCAAAGCGGTAATTGGGACAGTGAAAAGAGTACTCAAAGACAGGGAGAGCAAGCTCTACATTACTCTCTTGGCACTTTCGATGTGGGACATACAGCGAGATGTTTGCTGCTTTTGCATTTGGCTGTTGAGAGATTTACAGCACAAAGATATCTAGTTGATTTGAAGCAGTTCCGAGAAAGTCTAAGCATAATCCCCACTTTTCCCTCCTGGCACTTTCCATGTGGGAGATATAGCAGGATGTATATTGGTTTTGAGGACAACTCAATGGACAGTGTAGGGAGAAAAGTTCCTGGCTCCTTGAATGCCATTTCTGGAGACACTGCGATCAATGTGGGAGATATGTCAAGATGTGTGTTGGTTTTGAGGACGGCTCTCTGGAGAGTCTTAGCAAAGAGGTCACACGGATAATCAGAGCAATTCTCAGAGACACTGAGACCAAGCTCCACAATTCCCTCCTGGCCCTTTCCTTGTAGGAGATACCGCAAGACGTTTCTGTATATTGGGCACTGCGCTCTGCAGGGTGTTAGCAGAGACTTTCCCGGGACAGTGAAACCCTATGTCAGAGACACTGAGAAGAAGCCCCAATGTTCCTTCCAGGCATTTTCAGTGTGGGTGCCTTCTCCACGTGGTTTCTGGTTTCACTGCAGCTCTGAAGAGAATGTTAGCAAAGAGGTAACCGGGACAGTGAAAACAGTACTCAAAGACAGGGAGAGCAAGCTCTACATTACTCTCTTGGCACTTTCGATGTGGGACATACAGCGAGATGTTTGCTGCTTTTGCATTTGGCTGTTGGGAGATTTACAGCACAAAGATATCTAGTTGATTTGAAGCAGTTCCGAGAAAGTCTAAGCATAATCCCCGCTTCTCCCTCCTGGCATTTTCCATGTGGGAGATATAGCAGGATGTATATTGGTTTTGAGGACAAGTCAATGGACAGTGTAGGGAGAAAAGTTCCTGGCTCCTTGAATGCCGTTTCTGGAGACACTGCGATCAATGTGGGAGATATGTCAAGATGTGTGTTGGTTTTGAGGACGGCTCTCTGGAGAGTCTTAGCAAAGAGGTCACACGGATAATCAGAGCAATTCTCAGAGACACTGAGACCAAGCTCCACAATTCCCTCCTGGCCCTTTCCTTGTAGGAGATACCGCAAGACGTTTCTGTATATTGGGCACTGCGCTCTGCAGGGTGTTAGCAGAGACTTTCCCGGGACAGTGAAACCCTATGTCAGAGACACTGAGAAGAAGCCCCAATGTTCCTTCCAGGCATTTTCAGTGTGGGTGCCTTCTCCACGTGGTTTCTGGTTTCACTGCAGCTCTGAAGAGAATGTTAGCAAAGAGGTAACCGGGACAGTGAAAACAGTACTCAAAGACAGGGAGAGCAAGCTCTACATTACTCTCTTGGCACTTTCGATGTGGGACATACAGCGAGATGTTTGCTGCTTTTGCATTTGGCTGTTGGGAGATTTACAGCACAAAGATATCTAGTTGATTTGAAGCAGTTCCGAGAAAGTCTAAGCATAATCCCCGCTTCTCCCTCCTGGCATTTTCCATGTGGGAGATATAGCAGGATGTATATTGGTTTTGAGGACAACTCAATGGACAGTGTAGGGAGAAAAGTTCCTGGCTCCTTGAATGCCGTTTCTGGAGACACTGCGATCAATGTGGGAGATATGTCAAGATGTGTGTTGGTTTTGAGGACGGCTCTCTGGAGAGTCTTAGCAAAGAGGTCACACGGATAATCAGAGCAATTCTCAGAGACACTGAGACCAAGCTCCACAATTCCCTCCTGGCCCTTTCCTTGTAGGAGATACCGCAAGACGTTTCTGTATATTGGGCACTGCGCTCTGCAGGGTGTTAGCAGAGACTTTCCCGGGACAGTGAAACCCTATGTCAGAGACACTGAGAAGAAGCCCCAATGTTCCTTCCAGGCATTTTCAGTGTGGGTGCCTTCTCCACGTGGTTCCTGGTTTCACTGCAGCTCTGAAGAGAATGTTAGCAAAGCGGTAATTGGGACAGTGAAAAGAGTACTCAAAGACAGGGAGAGCAAGCTCTACATTACTCTCTTGGCACTTTCGATGTGGGACATACAGCGAGATGTTTGCTGCTTTTGCATTTGGCTGTTGCGAGATTTACAGCACAAAGATATCTAGTTGATTTGAAGCAGTTCCGAGAAAGTCTAAACATAATCCCCACTTATCCCTCCTGGCACTTTCCATGTGGGAGATATAGCAGGATGTATATTGGTTTTGAGGACAACTCAATGGACAGTGTAGGGAGAAAAGTTCCTGGCTCCTTGAATGCCGTTTCTGGAGACACTGCGATCAATGTGGGAGATATGTCAAGATGTGTGTTGGTTTTGAGGACGGCTCTCTGGAGAGTCTTAGCAAAGAGGTCACACGGATAATCAGAGCAATTCTCAGAGACACTGAGAACAAGATCGACAATTCCCTCCTGGCACTTTCCCTGTAGGAGATACCGCAAGACATTTCTGTATATTGGGCACTGCGCTCTGCAGGGTGTTAGCAGAGACTTTCCCGGGACAGTGAAACCCTATGTCAGAGACACTGAGAAGAAGCCCCAATGTTCTTCCAGGCATTTTCAGTGTGGGTGCCTTCTCCACGTGGTTCCTGGTTTCACTGCAGCTCTGAAGAGAATGTTAGCTAAGAGGTAACCGGGACAGTGAAAACAGTACTCAAAGACAGGGAGAGCAAGCTCTACATTACTCTCTTGGCACTTTTGATGTGGGACATACAGCGAGATGTTTGCTGCTTTTGCGTTTGCCTGTTGGGAGATTTACGGCACAAAGATATCTAGTTGATTTGAAGCAGTTCCGAGAAAGTCTAAACATAATCCCCACTTCTCCCTCCTGGCATTTTCCATGCGGGAGATATAGCAGGATGTATATTGGTTTTGAGGACAACTCAATGGACAGTGTAGGGAGAAAAGTTCCTGGCTCCTTGAATGCCGTTTCTGGAGACACTGCGATCAATGTGGGAGATATGTCAAGATGTGTGTTGGTTTTGAGGACGGCTCTCTGGAGAGTCTTAGCAAAGAGGTCACACGGATAATCAGAGCAATTCTCAGAGACACTGAGAACAAGATCGACAATTCCCTCCTGGCCCTTTCCCTGTAGGAGATACCGCAAGACATTTCTGTATATTGGGCACTGCGCTCTGCAGGGTGTTAGCAGAGACTTTCCCGGGACAGTGAAACCCTATGTCAGAGACACTGAGAAGAAGCCCCAATGTTCTTCCAGGCATTTTCAGTGTGGGTGCCTTCTCCACGTGGTTCCTGGTTTCACTGCAGCTCTGAAGAGAATGTTAGCAAAGAGGTAACCGGGACAGTGAAAACAGTACTCAAAGACAGGGAGAGCAAGCTCTACATTACTCTCTTGGCACTTTCGATGTGGGACATACAGCGAGATGTTTGCTGCTTTTGCGTTTGCCTGTTGGGAGATTTACAGCACAAAGATATCTAGTTGATTTGAAGCAGTTCCGAGAAAGTCTAAACATAATCCCCACTTCTCCCTCCTGGCATTTTCCATGTGGGAGATATAGCAGGATGTATATTGGTTTTGAGGACAACTCAATGGACAGTGTAGGGAGAAAAGTTCCTGGCTCCTTGAATGCCGTTTCTGGAGACACTGCGATCAATGTGGGAGATATGTCAAGATGTGTGTTGGTTTTGAGGACGGCTCTCTGGAGAGTCTTAGCAAAGAGGTCACACGGATAATCAGAGCAATTCTCAGAGACACTGAGACCAAGCTCCACAATTCCCTCCTGGCCCTTTCCTTGTAGGAGATACCGCAAGACGTTTCTGTATATTGGGCACTGCGCTGTGCAGGGTGTTAGCAGAGACTTTCCCGGGACAGTGAAACCCTATGTCAGAGACACTGAGAAGAAGCCCCAATGTTCCTTCCAGACATTTTCAGTGTGGGTGCCTTCTCCACGTGGTTCCTGGTTTCACTGCAGCTCTGAAGAGAATGTTAGCAAAGCGGTAATTGGGACAGTGAAAACAGTACTCAAAGACAGGGAGAGCAAGCTCTACATTACTCTCTTGGCACTTTCGATGTGGGACATACAGCGAGATGTTTGCTGCTTTTGCATTTGGCTGTTGAGAGATTTACAGCACAAAGATATCTAGTTGATTTGAAGCAGTTCCGAGAAAGTCTAAACATAATCCCCACTTCTCCCTCCTGGCACTTTCCATGTGGGAGATATAGCAGGATGTATATTGGTTTGAGGACAACTCAATGGACAGTGTAGGGAGAAAAGTTCCTGGCTCCTTGAATGCCGTTTCTGGAGACACTGCGATCAATGTGGGAGATATGTCAAGATGTGTGTTGGTTTTGAGGACGGCTCTCTGGAGAGTCTTAGCAAAGAGGTCACACGGATAATCAGAGCAATTCTCAGAGACACTGAGACCAAGCTCCACAATTCCCTCCTGGCCCTTTCCTTGTAGGAGATACCGCAAGACGTTTCTGTATATTGGGCACTGCGCTCTGCAGGGTGTTAGCAGAGACTTTCCCGGGACAGTGAAACCCTATGTCAGAGACACTGAGAAGAAGCCCCAATGTTCTTCCAGGCATTTTCAGTGTGGGTGCCTTCTCCACGTGGTTCCTGGTTTCACTGCAGCTCTGAAGAGAATGTTAGCAAAGCGGTAATTGGGACAGTGAAAAGAGTACTCAAAGACAGGGAGAGCAAGCTCTACATTACTCTCTTGGCACTTTCGATGTGGGACATACAGCGAGATGTTTGCTGCTTTTGCATTTGGCTGTTGAGAGATTTACAGCACAAAGATATCTAGTTGATTTGAAGCAGTTCCGAGAAAGTCTAAGCATAATCCCCACTTTTCCCTCCTGGCACTTTCCATGTGGGAGATATAGCAGGATGTATATTGGTTTTGAGGACAACTCAATGGACAGTGTAGGGAGAAAAGTTCCTGGCTCCTTGAATGCCATTTCTGGAGACACTGCGATCAATGTGGGAGATATGTCAAGATGTGTGTTGGTTTTGAGGACGGCTCTCTGGAGAGTCTTAGCAAAGAGGTCACACGGATAATCAGAGCAATTCTCAGAGACACTGAGACCAAGCTCCACAATTCCCTCCTGGCCCTTTCCTTGTAGGAGATACCGCAAGACGTTTCTGTATATTGGGCACTGCGCTCTGCAGGGTGTTAGCAGAGACTTTCCCGGGACAGTGAAACCCTATGTCAGAGACACTGAGAAGAAGCCCCAATGTTCCTTCCAGGCATTTTCAGTGTGGGTGCCTTCTCCACGTGGTTTCTGGTTTCACTGCAGCTCTGAAGAGAATGTTAGCAAAGAGGTAACCGGGACAGTGAAAACAGTACTCAAAGACAGGGAGAGCAAGCTCTACATTACTCTCTTGGCACTTTCGATGTGGGACATACAGCGAGATGTTTGCTGCTTTTGCATTTGGCTGTTGGGAGATTTACAGCACAAAGATATCTAGTTGATTTGAAGCAGTTCCGAGAAAGTCTAAGCATAATCCCCGCTTCTCCCTCCTGGCATTTTCCATGTGGGAGATATAGCAGGATGTATATTGGTTTTGAGGACAAGTCAATGGACAGTGTAGGGAGAAAAGTTCCTGGCTCCTTGAATGCCGTTTCTGGAGACACTGCGATCAATGTGGGAGATATGTCAAGATGTGTGTTGGTTTTGAGGACGGCTCTCTGGAGAGTCTTAGCAAAGAGGTCACACGGATAATCAGAGCAATTCTCAGAGACACTGAGACCAAGCTCCACAATTCCCTCCTGGCCCTTTCCTTGTAGGAGATACCGCAAGACGTTTCTGTATATTGGGCACTGCGCTCTGCAGGGTGTTAGCAGAGACTTTCCCGGGACAGTGAAACCCTATGTCAGAGACACTGAGAAGAAGCCCCAATGTTCTTCCAGGCATTTTCAGTGTGGGTGCCTTCTCCACGTGGTTCCTGGTTTCACTGCAGCTCTGAAGAGAATGTTAGCAAAGCGGTAATTGGGACAGTGAAAAGAGTACTCAAAGACAGGGAGAGCAAGCTCTACATTACTCTCTTGGCACTTTCGATGTGGGACATACAGCGAGATGTTTGCTGCTTTTGCATTTGGCTGTTGAGAGATTTACAGCACAAAGATATCTAGTTGATTTGAAGCAGTTCCGAGAAAGTCTAAGCATAATCCCCACTTTTCCCTCCTGGCACTTTCCATGTGGGAGATATAGCAGGATGTATATTGGTTTTGAGGACAACTCAATGGACAGTGTAGGGAGAAAAGTTCCTGGCTCCTTGAATGCCGTTTCTGGAGACACTGCGATCAATGTGGGAGATATGTCAAGATGTGTGTTGGTTTTGAGGACGGCTCTCTGGAGAGTCTTAGCAAAGAGGTCACACGGATAATCAGAGCAATTCTCAGAGACACTGAGAACAAGATCGACAATTCCCTCCTGGCACTTTCCCTGTAGGAGATACCGCAAGACATTTCTGTATATTGGGCACTGCGCTCTGCAGGGTGTTAGCAGAGACTTTCCCGGGACAGTGAAACCCTATGTCAGAGACACTGAGAAGAAGCCCCAATGTTCTTCCAGGCATTTTCAGTGTGGGTGCCTTCTCCACGTGGTTCCTGGTTTCACTGCAGCTCTGAAGAGAATGTTAGCTAAGAGGTAACCGGGACAGTGAAAACAGTACTCAAAGACAGGGAGAGCAAGCTCTACATTACTCTCTTGGCACTTTTGATGTGGGACATACAGCGAGATGTTTGCTGCTTTTGCGTTTGCCTGTTGGGAGATTTACGGCACAAAGATATCTAGTTGATTTGAAGCAGTTCCGAGAAAGTCTAAACATAATCCCCACTTCTCCCTCCTGGCATTTTCCATGCGGGAGATATAGCAGGATGTATATTGGTTTTGAGGACAACTCAATGGACAGTGTAGGGAGAAAAGTTCCTGGCTCCTTGAATGCCGTTTCTGGAGACACTGCGATCAATGTGGGAGATATGTCAAGATGTGTGTTGGTTTTGAGGACGGCTCTCTGGAGAGTCTTAGCAAAGAGGTCACACGGATAATCAGAGCAATTCTCAGAGACACTGAGAACAAGATCGACAATTCCCTCCTGGCCCTTTCCCTGTAGGAGATACCGCAAGACATTTCTGTATATTGGGCACTGCGCTCTGCAGGGTGTTAGCAGAGACTTTCCCGGGACAGTGAAACCCTATGTCAGAGACACTGAGAAGAAGCCCCAATGTTCTTCCAGGCATTTTCAGTGTGGGTGCCTTCTCCACGTGGTTCCTGGTTTCACTGCAGCTCTGAAGAGAATGTTAGCAAAGAGGTAACCGGGACAGTGAAAACAGTACTCAAAGACAGGGAGAGCAAGCTCTACATTACTCTCTTGGCACTTTCGATGTGGGACATACAGCGAGATGTTTGCTGCTTTTGCGTTTGCCTGTTGGGAGATTTACAGCACAAAGATATCTAGTTGATTTGAAGCAGTTCCGAGAAAGTCTAAACATAATCCCCACTTCTCCCTCCTGGCATTTTCCATGTGGGAGATATAGCAGGATGTATATTGGTTTTGAGGACAACTCAATGGACAGTGTAGGGAGAAAAGTTCCTGGCTCCTTGAATGCCGTTTCTGGAGACACTGCGATCAATGTGGGAGATATGTCAAGATGTGTGTTGGTTTTGAGGACGGCTCTCTGGAGAGTCTTAGCAAAGAGGTCACACGGATAATCAGAGCAATTCTCAGAGACACTGAGACCAAGCTCCACAATTCCCTCCTGGCCCTTTCCTTGTAGGAGATACCGCAAGACGTTTCTGTATATTGGGCACTGCGCTGTGCAGGGTGTTAGCA
Organism: Larus michahellis; assembly: GCF_964199755.1. Classification (NCBI taxonomy): domain Eukaryota; kingdom Metazoa; phylum Chordata; class Aves; order Charadriiformes; family Laridae; genus Larus; species Larus michahellis. Next base: position 31,758 of record NW_027435886.1, on the reverse strand, counting down.
GAGACTTTCCCGGGACAGTGAAACCCTATGTCAGAGACACTGAGAAGAAGCCCCAATGTTCCTTCCAGACATTTTCAGTGTGGGTGCCTTCTCCACGTGGTTCCTGGTTTCACTGCAGCTCTGAAGAGAATGTTAGCAAAGCGGTAATTGGGACAGTGAAAACAGTACTCAAAGACAGGGAGAGCAAGCTCTACATTACTCTCTTGGCACTTTCGATGTGGGACATACAGCGAGATGTTTGCTGCTTTTGCATTTGGCTGTTGAGAGATTTACAGCACAAAGATATCTAGTTGATTTGAAGCAGTTCCGAGAAAGTCTAAACATAATCCCCACTTCTCCCTCCTGGCACTTTCCATGTGGGAGATATAGCAGGATGTATATTGGTTTGAGGACAACTCAATGGACAGTGTAGGGAGAAAAGTTCCTGGCTCCTTGAATGCCGTTTCTGGAGACACTGCGATCAATGTGGGAGATATGTCAAGATGTGTGTTGGTTTTGAGGACGGCTCTCTGGAGAGTCTTAGCAAAGAGGTCACACGGATAATCAGAGCAATTCTCAGAGACACTGAGACCAAGCTCCACAATTCCCTCCTGGCCCTTTCCTTGTAGGAGATACCGCAAGACGTTTCTGTATATTGGGCACTGCGCTCTGCAGGGTGTTAGCAGAGACTTTCCCGGGACAGTGAAACCCTATGTCAGAGACACTGAGAAGAAGCCCCAATGTTCTTCCAGGCATTTTCAGTGTGGGTGCCTTCTCCACGTGGTTCCTGGTTTCACTGCAGCTCTGAAGAGAATGTTAGCAAAGCGGTAATTGGGACAGTGAAAAGAGTACTCAAAGACAGGGAGAGCAAGCTCTACATTACTCTCTTGGCACTTTCGATGTGGGACATACAGCGAGATGTTTGCTGCTTTTGCATTTGGCTGTTGAGAGATTTACAGCACAAAGATATCTAGTTGATTTGAAGCAGTTCCGAGAAAGTCTAAGCATAATCCCCACTTTTCCCTCCTGGCACTTTCCATGTGGGAGATATAGCAGGATGTATATTGGTTTTGAGGACAACTCAATGGACAGTGTAGGGAGAAAAGTTCCTGGCTCCTTGAATGCCATTTCTGGAGACACTGCGATCAATGTGGGAGATATGTCAAGATGTGTGTTGGTTTTGAGGACGGCTCTCTGGAGAGTCTTAGCAAAGAGGTCACACGGATAATCAGAGCAATTCTCAGAGACACTGAGACCAAGCTCCACAATTCCCTCCTGGCCCTTTCCTTGTAGGAGATACCGCAAGACGTTTCTGTATATTGGGCACTGCGCTCTGCAGGGTGTTAGCAGAGACTTTCCCGGGACAGTGAAACCCTATGTCAGAGACACTGAGAAGAAGCCCCAATGTTCCTTCCAGGCATTTTCAGTGTGGGTGCCTTCTCCACGTGGTTTCTGGTTTCACTGCAGCTCTGAAGAGAATGTTAGCAAAGAGGTAACCGGGACAGTGAAAACAGTACTCAAAGACAGGGAGAGCAAGCTCTACATTACTCTCTTGGCACTTTCGATGTGGGACATACAGCGAGATGTTTGCTGCTTTTGCATTTGGCTGTTGGGAGATTTACAGCACAAAGATATCTAGTTGATTTGAAGCAGTTCCGAGAAAGTCTAAGCATAATCCCCGCTTCTCCCTCCTGGCATTTTCCATGTGGGAGATATAGCAGGATGTATATTGGTTTTGAGGACAAGTCAATGGACAGTGTAGGGAGAAAAGTTCCTGGCTCCTTGAATGCCGTTTCTGGAGACACTGCGATCAATGTGGGAGATATGTCAAGATGTGTGTTGGTTTTGAGGACGGCTCTCTGGAGAGTCTTAGCAAAGAGGTCACACGGATAATCAGAGCAATTCTCAGAGACACTGAGACCAAGCTCCACAATTCCCTCCTGGCCCTTTCCTTGTAGGAGATACCGCAAGACGTTTCTGTATATTGGGCACTGCGCTCTGCAGGGTGTTAGCAGAGACTTTCCCGGGACAGTGAAACCCTATGTCAGAGACACTGAGAAGAAGCCCCAATGTTCTTCCAGGCATTTTCAGTGTGGGTGCCTTCTCCACGTGGTTCCTGGTTTCACTGCAGCTCTGAAGAGAATGTTAGCAAAGCGGTAATTGGGACAGTGAAAAGAGTACTCAAAGACAGGGAGAGCAAGCTCTACATTACTCTCTTGGCACTTTCGATGTGGGACATACAGCGAGATGTTTGCTGCTTTTGCATTTGGCTGTTGAGAGATTTACAGCACAAAGATATCTAGTTGATTTGAAGCAGTTCCGAGAAAGTCTAAGCATAATCCCCACTTTTCCCTCCTGGCACTTTCCATGTGGGAGATATAGCAGGATGTATATTGGTTTTGAGGACAACTCAATGGACAGTGTAGGGAGAAAAGTTCCTGGCTCCTTGAATGCCGTTTCTGGAGACACTGCGATCAATGTGGGAGATATGTCAAGATGTGTGTTGGTTTTGAGGACGGCTCTCTGGAGAGTCTTAGCAAAGAGGTCACACGGATAATCAGAGCAATTCTCAGAGACACTGAGACCAAGCTCCACAATTCCCTCCTGGCCCTTTCCTTGTAGGAGATACCGCAAGACGTTTCTGTATATTGGGCACTGCGCTCTGCAGGGTGTTAGCAGAGACTTTCCCGGGACAGTGAAACCCTATGTCAGAGACACTGAGAAGAAGCCCCAATGTTCCTTCCAGGCATTTTCAGTGTGGGTGCCTTCTCCACGTGGTTTCTGGTTTCACTGCAGCTCTGAAGAGAATGTTAGCAAAGAGGTAACCGGGACAGTGAAAAGAGTACTCAAAGACAGGGAGAGCAAGCTCTACATTACTCTCTTGGCACTTTCGATGTGGGACATACAGCGAGATGTTTGCTGCTTTTGCATTTGGCTGTTGGGAGATTTACAGCACAAAGATATCTAGTTGATTTGAAGCAGTTCCGAGAAAGTCTAAGCATAATCCCCGCTTCTCCCTCCTGGCATTTTCCATGTGGGAGATATAGCAGGATGTATATTGGTTTTGAGGACAACTCAATGGACAGTGTAGGGAGAAAAGTTCCTGGCTCCTTGAATGCCGTTTCTGGAGACACTGCGATCAATGTGGGAGATATGTCAAGATGTGTGTTGGTTTTGAGGACGGCTCTCTGGAGAGTCTTAGCAAAGAGGTCACACGGATAATCAGAGCAATTCTCAGAGACACTGAGACCAAGCTCCACAATTCCCTCCTGGCCCTTTCCTTGTAGGAGATACCGCAAGACGTTTCTGTATATTGGGCACTGCGCTCTGCAGGGTGTTAGCAGAGACTTTCCCGGGACAGTGAAACCCTATGTCAGAGACACTGAGAAGAAGCCCCAATGTTCCTTCCAGGCATTTTCAGTGTGGGTGCCTTCTCCACGTGGTTCCTGGTTTCACTGCAGCTCTGAAGAGAATGTTAGCAAAGCGGTAATTGGGACAGTGAAAACAGTACTCAAAGACAGGGAGAGCAAGCTCTACATTACTCTCTTGGCACTTTCGATGTGGGACATACAGCGAGATGTTTGCTGCTTTTGCATTTGGCTGTTGCGAGATTTACAGCACAAAGATATCTAGTTGATTTGAAGCAGTTCCGAGAAAGTCTAAACATAATCCCCACTTATCCCTCCTGGCACTTTCCATGTGGGAGATATAGCAGGATGTATATTGGTTTTGAGGACAACTCAATGGACAGTGTAGGGAGAAAAGTTCCTGGCTCCTTGAATGCCGTTTCTGGAGACACTGCGATCAATGTGGGAGATATGTCAAGATGTGTGTTGGTTTTGAGGACGGCTCTCTGGAGAGTCTTAGCAAAGAGGTCACACGGATAATCAGAGCAATTCTCAGAGACACTGAGAACAAGATCGACAATTCCCTCCTGGCACTTTCCCTGTAGGAGATACCGCAAGACATTTCTGTATATTGGGCACTGCGCTCTGCAGGGTGTTAGCAGAGACTTTCCCGGGACAGTGAAACCCTATGTCAGAGACACTGAGAAGAAGCCCCAATGTTCTTCCAGGCATTTTCAGTGTGGGTGCCTTCTCCACGTGGTTCCTGGTTTCACTGCAGCTCTGAAGAGAATGTTAGCTAAGAGGTAACCGGGACAGTGAAAACAGTACTCAAAGACAGGGAGAGCAAGCTCTACATTACTCTCTTGGCACTTTTGATGTGGGACATACAGCGAGATGTTTGCTGCTTTTGCGTTTGCCTGTTGGGAGATTTACGGCACAAAGATATCTAGTTGATTTGAAGCAGTTCCGAGAAAGTCTAAACATAATCCCCACTTCTCCCTCCTGGCATTTTCCATGTGGGAGATATAGCAGGATGTATATTGGTTTTGAGGACAACTCAATGGACAGTGTAGGGAGAAAAGTTCCTGGCTCCTTGAATGCCGTTTCTGGAGACACTGCGATCAATGTGGGAGATATGTCAAGATGTGTGTTGGTTTTGAGGACGGCTCTCTGGAGAGTCTTAGCAAAGAGGTCACACGGATAATCAGAGCAATTCTCAGAGACACTGAGAACAAGATCGACAATTCCCTCCTGGCCCTTTCCCTGTAGGAGATACCGCAAGACATTTCTGTATATTGGGCACTGCGCTCTGCAGGGTGTTAGCAGAGACTTTCCCGGGACAGTGAAACCCTATGTCAGAGACACTGAGAAGAAGCCCCAATGTTCTTCCAGGCATTTTCAGTGTGGGTGCCTTCTCCACGTGGTTCCTGGTTTCACTGCAGCTCTGAAGAGAATGTTAGCAAAGAGGTAACCGGGACAGTGAAAACAGTACTCAAAGACAGGGAGAGCAAGCTCTACATTACTCTCTTGGCACTTTCGATGTGGGACATACAGCGAGATGTTTGCTGCTTTTGCGTTTGCCTGTTGGGAGATTTACAGCACAAAGATATCTAGTTGATTTGAAGCAGTTCCGAGAAAGTCTAAACATAATCCCCACTTCTCCCTCCTGGCATTTTCCATGTGGGAGATATAGCAGGATGTATATTGGTTTTGAGGACAACTCAATGGACAGTGTAGGGAGAAAAGTTCCTGGCTCCTTGAATGCCGTTTCTGGAGACACTGCGATCAATGTGGGAGATATGTCAAGATGTGTGTTGGTTTTGAGGACGGCTCTCTGGAGAGTCTTAGCAAAGAGGTCACACGGATAATCAGAGCAATTCTCAGAGACACTGAGACCAAGCTCCACAATTCCCTCCTGGCCCTTTCCTTGTAGGAGATACCGCAAGACGTTTCTGTATATTGGGCACTGCGCTGTGCAGGGTGTTAGCAGAGACTTTCCCGGGACAGTGAAACCCTATGTCAGAGACACTGAGAAGAAGCCCCAATGTTCCTTCCAGACATTTTCAGTGTGGGTGCCTTCTCCACGTGGTTCCTGGTTTCACTGCAGCTCTGAAGAGAATGTTAGCAAAGCGGTAATTGGGACAGTGAAAACAGTACTCAAAGACAGGGAGAGCAAGCTCTACATTACTCTCTTGGCACTTTCGATGTGGGACATACAGCGAGATGTTTGCTGCTTTTGCATTTGGCTGTTGAGAGATTTACAGCACAAAGATATCTAGTTGATTTGAAGCAGTTCCGAGAAAGTCTAAACATAATCCCCACTTCTCCCTCCTGGCACTTTCCATGTGGGAGATATAGCAGGATGTATATTGGTTTGAGGACAACTCAATGGACAGTGTAGGGAGAAAAGTTCCTGGCTCCTTGAATGCCGTTTCTGGAGACACTGCGATCAATGTGGGAGATATGTCAAGATGTGTGTTGGTTTTGAGGACGGCTCTCTGGAGAGTCTTAGCAAAGAGGTCACACGGATAATCAGAGCAATTCTCAGAGACACTGAGACCAAGCTCCACAATTCCCTCCTGGCCCTTTCCTTGTAGGAGATACCGCAAGACGTTTCTGTATATTGGGCACTGCGCTCTGCAGGGTGTTAGCAGAGACTTTCCCGGGACAGTGAAACCCTATGTCAGAGACACTGAGAAGAAGCCCCAATGTTCTTCCAGGCATTTTCAGTGTGGGTGCCTTCTCCACGTGGTTCCTGGTTTCACTGCAGCTCTGAAGAGAATGTTAGCTAAGAGGTAACCGGGACAGTGAAAACAGTACTCAAAGACAGGGAGAGCAAGCTCTACATTACTCTCTTGGCACTTTTGATGTGGGACATACAGCGAGATGTTTGCTGCTTTTGCGTTTGCCTGTTGGGAGATTTACGGCACAAAGATATCTAGTTGATTTGAAGCAGTTCCGAGAAAGTCTAAACATAATCCCCACTTCTCCCTCCTGGCATTTTCCATGTGGGAGATATAGCAGGATGTATATTGGTTTTGAGGACAACTCAATGGACAGTGTAGGGAGAAAAGTTCCTGGCTCCTTGAATGCCGTTTCTGGAGACACTGCGATCAATGTGGGAGATATGTCAAGATGTGTGTTGGTTTTGAGGACGGCTCTCTGGAGAGTCTTAGCAAAGAGGTCACACGGATAATCAGAGCAATTCTCAGAGACACTGAGAACAAGATCGACAATTCCCTCCTGGCCCTTTCCCTGTAGGAGATACCGCAAGACATTTCTGTATATTGGGCACTGCGCTCTGCAGGGTGTTAGCAGAGACTTTCCCGGGACAGTGAAACCCTATGTCAGAGACACTGAGAAGAAGCCCCAATGTTCTTCCAGGCATTTTCAGTGTGGGTGCCTTCTCCACGTGGTTCCTGGTTTCACTGCAGCTCTGAAGAGAATGTTAGCAAAGAGGTAACCGGGACAGTGAAAACAGTACTCAAAGACAGGGAGAGCAAGCTCTACATTACTCTCTTGGCACTTTCGATGTGGGACATACAGCGAGATGTTTGCTGCTTTTGCGTTTGCCTGTTGGGAGATTTACAGCACAAAGATATCTAGTTGATTTGAAGCAGTTCCGAGAAAGTCTAAACATAATCCCCACTTCTCCCTCCTGGCATTTTCCATGTGGGAGATATAGCAGGATGTATATTGGTTTTGAGGACAACTCAATGGACAGTGTAGGGAGAAAAGTTCCTGGCTCCTTGAATGCCGTTTCTGGAGACACTGCGATCAATGTGGGAGATATGTCAAGATGTGTGTTGGTTTTGAGGACGGCTCTCTGGAGAGTCTTAGCAAAGAGGTCACACGGATAATCAGAGCAATTCTCAGAGACACTGAGACCAAGCTCCACAATTCCCTCCTGGCCCTTTCCTTGTAGGAGATACCGCAAGACGTTTCTGTATATTGGGCACTGCGCTGTGCAGGGTGTTAGCAGAGACTTTCCCGGGACAGTGAAACCCTATGTCAGAGACACTGAGAAGAAGCCCCAATGTTCCTTCCAGACATTTTCAGTGTGGGTGCCTTCTCCACGTGGTTCCTGGTTTCACTGCAGCTCTGAAGAGAATGTTAGCAAAGCGGTAATTGGGACAGTGAAAACAGTACTCAAAGACAGGGAGAGCAAGCTCTACATTACTCTCTTGGCACTTTCGATGTGGGACATACAGCGAGATGTTTGCTGCTTTTGCATTTGGCTGTTGAGAGATTTACAGCACAAAGATATCTAGTTGATTTGAAGCAGTTCCGAGAAAGTCTAAACATAATCCCCACTTCTCCCTCCTGGCACTTTCCATGTGGGAGATATAGCAGGATGTATATTGGTTTGAGGACAACTCAATGGACAGTGTAGGGAGAAAAGTTCCTGGCTCCTTGAATGCCGTTTCTGGAGACACTGCGATCAATGTGGGAGATATGTCAAGATGTGTGTTGGTTTTGAGGACGGCTCTCTGGAGAGTCTTAGCAAAGAGGTCACACGGATAATCAGAGCAATTCTCAGAGACACTGAGACCAAGCTCCACAATTCCCTCCTGGCCCTTTCCTTGTAGGAGATACCGCAAGACGTTTCTGTATATTGGGCACTGCGCTCTGCAGGGTGTTAGCAGAGACTTTCCCGGGACAGTGAAACCCTATGTCAGAGACACTGAGAAGAAGCCCCAATGTTCTTCCAGGCATTTTCAGTGTGGGTGCCTTCTCCACGTGGTTCCTGGTTTCACTGAAGCTCTGAAGAGAATGTTAGCAAAGCGGTAATTGGGACAGTGAAAAGAGTACTCAAAGACAGGGAGAGCAAGCTCTACATTACTCTCTTGGCACTTTCGATGTGGGACATACAGCGAGATGTTTGCTGCTTTTGCATTTGGCTGTTGAGAGATTTACAGCACAAAGATATCTAGTTGATTTGAAGCAGTTCCGAGAAAGTCTAAGCATAATCCCCACTTTTCCCTCCTGGCACTTTCCATGTGGGAGATATAGCAGGATGTATATTGGTTTTGAGGACAACTCAATGGACAGTGTAGGGAGAAAAGTTCCTGGCTCCTTGAATGCCGTTTCTGGAGACACTGCGATCAATGTGGGAGATATGTCAAGATGTGTGTTGGTTTTGAGGACGGCTCTCTGGAGAGTCTTAGCAAAGAGGTCACACGGATAATCAGAGCAATTCTCAGAGACACTGAGACCAAGCTCCACAATTCCCTCCTGGCCCTTTCCTTGTAGGAGATACCGCAAGACGTTTCTGTATATTGGGCACTGCGCTCTGCAGGGTGTTAGCAGAGACTTTCCCGGGACAGTGAAACCCTATGTCAGAGACACTGAGAAGAAGCCCCAATGTTCCTTCCAGGCATTTTCAGTGTGGGTGCCTTCTCCACGTGGTTTCTGGTTTCACTGCAGCTCTGAAGAGAATGTTAGCAAAGAGGTAACCGGGACAGTGAAAACAGTACTCAAAGACAGGGAGAGCAAGCTCTACATTACTCTCTTGGCACTTTCGATGTGGGACATACAGCGAGATGTTTGCTGCTTTTGCATTTGGCTGTTGGGAGATTTACAGCACAAAGATATCTAGTTGATTTGAAGCAGTTCCGAGAAAGTCTAAGCATAATCCCCGCTTCTCCCTCCTGGCATTTTCCATGTGGGAGATATAGCAGGATGTATATTGGTTTTGAGGACAAGTCAATGGACAGTGTAGGGAGAAAAGTTCCTGGCTCCTTGAATGCCGTTTCTGGAGACACTGCGATCAATGTGGGAGATATGTCAAGATGTGTGTTGGTTTTGAGGACGGCTCTCTGGAGAGTCTTAGCAAAGAGGTCACACGGATAATCAGAGCAATTCTCAGAGACACTGAGACCAAGCTCCACAATTCCCTCCTGGCCCTTTCCTTGTAGGAGATACCGCAAGACGTTTCTGTATATTGGGCACTGCGCTCTGCAGGGTGTTAGCAGAGACTTTCCCGGGACAGTGAAACCCTATGTCAGAGACACTGAGAAGAAGCCCCAATGTTCTTCCAGGCATTTTCAGTGTGGGTGCCTTCTCCACGTGGTTCCTGGTTTCACTGCAGCTCTGAAGAGAATGTTAGCAAAGCGGTAATTGGGACAGTGAAAAGAGTACTCAAAGACAGGGAGAGCAAGCTCTACATTACTCTCTTGGCACTTTCGATGTGGGACATACAGCGAGATGTTTGCTGCTTTTGCATTTGGCTGTTGGGAGATTTACAGCACAAAGATATCTAGTTGATTTGAAGCAGTTCCGAGAAAGTCTAAGCATAATCCCCGCTTCTCCCTCCTGGCATTTTCCATGTGGGAGATATAGCAGGATGTATATTGGTTTTGAGGACAACTCAATGGACAGTGTAGGGAGAAAAGTTCCTGGCTCCTTGAATGCCGTTTCTGGAGACACTGCGATCAATGTGGGAGATATGTCAAGATGTGTGTTGGTTTTGAGGACGGCTCTCTGGAGAGTCTTAGCAAAGAGGTCACACGGATAATCAGAGCAATTCTCAGAGACACTGAGACCAAGCTCCACAATTCCCTCCTGGCCCTTTCCTTGTAGGAGATACCGCAAGACGTTTCTGTATATTGGGCACTGCGCTCTGCAGGGTGTTAGCAGAGACTTTCCCGGGACAGTGAAACCCTATGTCAGAGACACTGAGAAGAAGCCCCAATGTTCCTTCCAGGCATTTTCAGTGTGGGTGCCTTCTCCACGTGGTTCCTGGTTTCACTGCAGCTCTGAAGAGAATGTTAGCAAAGAGGTAACCGGGACAGTGAAAACAGTACTCAAAGACAGGGAGAGCAAGCTCTACATTACTCTCTTGGCACTTTCGATGTGGGACATACAGCGAGATGTTTGCTGCTTTTGCATTTGGCTGTTGCGAGATTTACAGCACAAAGATATCTAGTTGATTTGAAGCAGTTCCGAGAAAGTCTAAACATAATCCCCACTTATCCCTCCTGGCACTTTCCATGTGGGAGATATAGCAGGATGTATATTGGTTTTGAGGACAACTCAATGGACAGTGTAGGGAGAAAAGTTCCTGGCTCCTTGAATGCCGTTTCTGGAGACACTGCGATCAATGTGGGAGATATGTCAAGATGTGTGTTGGTTTTGAGGACGGCTCTCTGGAGAGTCTTAGCAAAGAGGTCACACGGATAATCAGAGCAATTCTCAGAGACACTGAGAACAAGATCGACAATTCCCTCCTGGCACTTTCCCTGTAGGAGATACCGCAAGACATTTCTGTATATTGGGCACTGCGCTCTGCAGGGTGTTAGCAGAGACTTTCCCGGGACAGTGAAACCCTATGTCAGAGACACTGAGAAGAAGCCCCAATGTTCTTCCAGGCATTTTCAGTGTGGGTGCCTTCTCCACGTGGTTCCTGGTTTCACTGCAGCTCTGAAGAGAATGTTAGCTAAGAGGTAACCGGGACAGTGAAAACAGTACTCAAAGACAGGGAGAGCAAGCTCTACATTACTCTCTTGGCACTTTTGATGTGGGACATACAGCGAGATGTTTGCTGCTTTTGCGTTTGCCTGTTGGGAGATTTACGGCACAAAGATATCTAGTTGATTTGAAGCAGTTCCGAGAAAGTCTAAACATAATCCCCACTTCTCCCTCCTGGCATTTTCCATGTGGGAGATATAGCAGGATGTATATTGGTTTTGAGGACAACTCAATGGACAGTGTAGGGAGAAAAGTTCCTGGCTCCTTGAATGCCGTTTCTGGAGACACTGCGATCAATGTGGGAGATATGTCAAGATGTGTGTTGGTTTTGAGGACGGCTCTCTGGAGAGTCTTAGCAAAGAGGTCACACGGATAATCAGAGCAATTCTCAGAGACACTGAGAACAAGATCGACAATTCCCTCCTGGCCCTTTCCCTGTAGGAGATACCGCAAGACATTTCTGTATATTGGGCACTGCGCTCTGCAGGGTGTTAGCAGAGACTTTCCCGGGACAGTGAAACCCTATGTCAGAGACACTGAGAAGAAGCCCCAATGTTCTTCCAGGCATTTTCAGTGTGGGTGCCTTCTCCACGTGGTTCCTGGTTTCACTGCAGCTCTGAAGAGAATGTTAGCAAAGAGGTAACCGGGACAGTGAAAACAGTACTCAAAGACAGGGAGAGCAAGCTCTACATTACTCTCTTGGCACTTTCGATGTGGGACATACAGCGAGATGTTTGCTGCTTTTGCGTTTGCCTGTTGGGAGATTTACAGCACAAAGATATCTAGTTGATTTGAAGCAGTTCCGAGAAAGTCTAAACATAATCCCCACTTCTCCCTCCTGGCATTTTCCATGTGGGAGATATAGCAGGATGTATATTGGTTTTGAGGACAACTCAATGGACAGTGTAGGGAGAAAAGTTCCTGGCTCCTTGAATGCCGTTTCTGGAGACACTGCGATCAATGTGGGAGATATGTCAAGATGTGTGTTGGTTTTGAGGACGGCTCTCTGGAGAGTCTTAGCAAAGAGGTCACACGGATAATCAGAGCAATTCTCAGAGACACTGAGACCAAGCTCCACAATTCCCTCCTGGCCCTTTCCTTGTAGGAGATACCGCAAGACGTTTCTGTATATTGGGCACTGCGCTGTGCAGGGTGTTAGCAGAGACTTTCCCGGGACAGTGAAACCCTATGTCAGAGACACTGAGAAGAAGCCCCAATGTTCCTTCCAGACATTTTCAGTGTGGGTGCCTTCTCCACGTGGTTCCTGGTTTCACTGCAGCTCTGAAGAGAATGTTAGCAAAGCGGTAATTGGGACAGTGAAAACAGTACTCAAAGACAGGGAGAGCAAGCTCTACATTACTCTCTTGGCACTTTCGATGTGGGACATACAGCGAGATGTTTGCTGCTTTTGTATTTGGCTGTTGAGAGATTTACAGCACAAAGATATCTAGTTGATTTGAAGCAGTTCCGAGAAAGTCTAAACATAATCCCCACTTCTCCCTCCTGGCACTTTCCATGTGGGAGATATAGCAGGATGTATATTGGTTTGAGGACAACTCAATGGACAGTGTAGGGAGAAAAGTTCCTGGCTCCTTGAATGCCGTTTCTGGAGACACTGCGATCAATGTGGGAGATATGTCAAGATGTGTGTTGGTTTTGAGGACGGCTCTCTGGAGAGTCTTAGCAAAGAGGTCACACGGATAATCAGAGCAATTCTCAGAGACACTGAGACCAAGCTCCACAATTCCCTCCTGGCCCTTTCCTTGTAGGAGATACCGCAAGACGTTTCTGTATATTGGGCACTGCGCTCTGCAGGGTGTTAGCAGAGACTTTCCCGGGACAGTGAAACCCTATGTCAGAGACACTGAGAAGAAGCCCCAATGTTCTTCCAGGCATTTTCAGTGTGGGTGCCTTCTCCACGTGGTTCCTGGTTTCACTGCAGCTCTGAAGAGAATGTTAGCAAAGCGGTAATTGGGACAGTGAAAAGAGTACTCAAAGACAGGGAGAGCAAGCTCTACATTACTCTCTTGGCACTTTCGATGTGGGACATACAGCGAGATGTTTGCTGCTTTTGCATTTGGCTGTTGAGAGATTTACAGCACAAAGATATCTAGTTGATTTGAAGCAGTTCCGAGAAAGTCTAAGCATAATCCCCACTTTTCCCTCCTGGCACTTTCCATGTGGGAGATATAGCAGGATGTATATTGGTTTTGAGGACAACTCAATGGACAGTGTAGGGAGAAAAGTTCCTGGCTCCTTGAATGCCGTTTCTGGAGACACTGCGATCAATGTGGGAGATATGTCAAGATGTGTGTTGGTTTTGAGGACGGCTCTCTGGAGAGTCTTAGCAAAGAGGTCACACGGATAATCAGAGCAATTCTCAGAGACACTGAGACCAAGCTCCACAATTCCCTCCTGGCCCTTTCCTTGTAGGAGATACCGCAAGACGTTTCTGTATATTGGGCACTGCGCTCTGCAGGGTGTTAGCAGAGACTTTCCCGGGACAGTGAAACCCTATGTCAGAGACACTGAGAAGAAGCCCCAATGTTCCTTCCAGGCATTTTCAGTGTGGGTGCCTTCTCCACGTGGTTTCTGGTTTCACTGCAGCTCTGAAGAGAATGTTAGCAAAGAGGTAACCGGGACAGTGAAAACAGTACTCAAAGACAGGGAGAGCAAGCTCTACATTACTCTCTTGGCACTTTCGATGTGGGACATACAGCGAGATGTTTGCTGCTTTTGCATTTGGCTGTTGGGAGATTTACAGCACAAAGATATCTAGTTGATTTGAAGCAGTTCCGAGAAAGTCTAAGCATAATCCCCGCTTCTCCCTCCTGGCATTTTCCATGTGGGAGATATAGCAGGATGTATATTGGTTTTGAGGACAAGTCAATGGACAGTGTAGGGAGAAAAGTTCCTGGCTCCTTGAATGCCGTTTCTGGAGACACTGCGATCAATGTGGGAGATATGTCAAGATGTGTGTTGGTTTTGAGGACGGCTCTCTGGAGAGTCTTAGCAAAGAGGTCACACGGATAATCAGAGCAATTCTCAGAGACACTGAGACCAAGCTCCACAATTCCCTCCTGGCCCTTTCCTTGTAGGAGATACCGCAAGACGTTTCTGTATATTGGGCACTGCGCTCTGCAGGGTGTTAGCAGAGACTTTCCCGGGACAGTGAAACCCTATGTCAGAGACACTGAGAAGAAGCCCCAATGTTCTTCCAGGCATTTTCAGTGTGGGTGCCTTCTCCACGTGGTTCCTGGTTTCACTGCAGCTCTGAAGAGAATGTTAGCAAAGCGGTAATTGGGACAGTGAAAAGAGTACTCAAAGACAGGGAGAGCAAGCTCTACATTACTCTCTTGGCACTTTCGATGTGGGACATACAGCGAGATGTTTGCTGCTTTTGCATTTGGCTGTTGAGAGATTTACAGCACAAAGATATCTAGTTGATTTGAAGCAGTTCCGAGAAAGTCTAAGCATAATCCCCACTTTTCCCTCCTGGCACTTTCCATGTGGGAGATATAGCAGGATGTATATTGGTTTTGAGGACAACTCAATGGACAGTGTAGGGAGAAAAGTTCCTGGCTCCTTGAATGCCGTTTCTGGAGACACTGCGATCAATGTGGGAGATATGTCAAGATGTGTGTTGGTTTTGAGGACGGCTCTCTGGAGAGTCTTAGCAAAGAGGTCACACGGATAATCAGAGCAATTCTCAGAGACACTGAGACCAAGCTCCACAATTCCCTCCTGGCCCTTTCCTTGTAGGAGATACCGCAAGACGTTTCTGTATATTGGGCACTGCGCTCTGCAGGGTGTTAGCAGAGACTTTCCCGGGACAGTGAAACCCTATGTCAGAGACACTGAGAAGAAGCCCCAATGTTCCTTCCAGGCATTTTCAGTGTGGGTGCCTTCTCCACGTGGTTTCTGGTTTCACTGCAGCTCTGAAGAGAATGTTAGCAAAGAGGTAACCGGGACAGTGAAAACAGTACTCAAAGACAGGGAGAGCAAGCTCTACATTACTCTCTTGGCACTTTCGATGTGGGACATACAGCGAGATGTTTGCTGCTTTTGCATTTGGCTGTTGGGAGATTTACAGCACAAAGATATCTAGTTGATTTGAAGCAGTTCCGAGAAAGTCTAAGCATAATCCCCGCTTCTCCCTCCTGGCATTTTCCATGTGGGAGATATAGCAGGATGTATATTGGTTTTGAGGACAAGTCAATGGACAGTGTAGGGAGAAAAGTTCCTGGCTCCTTGAATGCCGTTTCTGGAGACACTGCGATCAATGTGGGAGATATGTCAAGATGTGTGTTGGTTTTGAGGACGGCTCTCTGGAGAGTCTTAGCAAAGAGGTCACACGGATAATCAGAGCAATTCTCAGAGACACTGAGACCAAGCTCCACAATTCCCTCCTGGCCCTTTCCCTGTAGGAGATACCGCAAGACGTTTCTGTATATTGGGCACTGCGCTCTGCAGGGTGTTAGCAGAGACTTTCCCGGGACAGTGAAACCCTATGTCAGAGACACTGAGAAGAAGCCCCAATGTTCCTTCCAGACATTTTCAGTGTGGGTGCCTTCTCCACGTGGTTCCTGGTTTCACTGCAGCTCTGAAGAGAATGTTAGCAAAGAGGTAACAGGGACAGTGAAAAGAGTACTCAAAGACAGGGAGAGCAAGCTCTACATTACTCTCTTGGCACTTTCGATGTGGGACATACAGCGAGATGTTTGCTGCTTTTGCATTTGGCTGTTGAGAGATTTACAGCACAAAGATATCTAGTTGATTTGAAGCAGTTCCGAGAAAGTCTAAGCATAATCCCCACTTTTCCCTCCTGGCACTTTCCATGTGGGAGATATAGCAGGATGTATATTGGTTTTGAGGACAACTCAATGGACAGTGTAGGGAGAAAAGTTCCTGGCTCCTTGAATGCCGTTTCTGGAGACACTGCGATCAATGTGGGAGATATGTCAAGATGTGTGTTTGTTTTGAGGACGGCTCTCTGGAGAGTCTTAGCAAAGAGGTCACACAGATAATCAGAGCAATTCTCAGAGACACTGAGACCAAGATCCACAATTCCCTCCTGGCCCTTTCCCTGTAGGAGATACCGCAAGACGTTTCTGTATATTGGGCACTGCGCTCTGCAGGGTGTTAGCAGAGACTTTCCCGGGACAGTGAAACCCTATGTCAGAGACACTGAGAAGAAGCCCCAATGTTCCTTCCAGGCATTTTCAGTGTGGGTGCCTTCTCCACGTGGTTTCTGGTTTCACTGCAGCTCTGAAGAGAATGTTAGCAAAGAGGTAACCAGGACAGTGAAAACAGTACTCAAAGACAGGGAGAGCAAGCTCTACATTACTCTCTTGGCACTTTCGATGTGGGACATACAGCGAGATGTTTGCTGCTTTTGCATTTGGCTGTTGGGAGATTTACAGCACAAAGATATCTAGTTGATTTGAAGCAGTTCCGAGAAAGTCTAAGCATAATACCCGCTTCTCCCTCCTGGCATTTTCCATGTGGGAGATATAGCAGGATGTATATTGGTTTTGAGGACAACTCAATGGACAGTGTAGGGAGAAAAGTTCCTGGCTCCTTGAATGCCGTTTCTGGAGACACTGCGATCAATGTGGGAGATATGTCAAGATGTGTGTTGGTTTTGAGGACGGCTCTCTGGAGAGTCTTAGCAAAGAGGTCACACGGATAATCAGAGCAATTCTCAGAGACACTGAGACCAAGCTCCACAATTCCCTCCTGGCCCTTTCCTTGTAGGAGATACCGCAAGACGTTTCTGTATATTGGGCACTGCGCTCTGCAGGGTGTTAGCAGAGACTTTCCCGGGACAGTGAAACCCTATGTCAGAGACACTGAGAAGAAGCCCCAATGTTCCTTCCAGACATTTTCAGTGTGGGTGCCTTCTCCACGTGGTTCCTGGTTTCACTGCAGCTCTGAAGAGAATGTTAGCAAAGAGGTAACAGGGACAGTGAAAACAGTACTCAAAGACAGGGAGAGCAAGCTCTACATTACTCTCTTGGCACTTTCGATGTGGGACATACAGCGAGATGTTTGCTGCTTTTGCATTTGGCTGTTGCGAGATTTACAGCACAAAGATATCTAGTTGATTTGAAGCAGTTCCGAGAAAGTCTAAGCATAATCCCCACTTCTCCCTCCTGGCACTTTCCATGTGGGAGATATAGCAGGATGTATATTGGTTTTGAGGACAAGTCAATGGACAGTGTAGGGAGAAAAGTTCCTGGCTCCTTGAATGCCGTTTCTGGAGACACTGCGATCAATGTGGGAGATATGTCAAGATGTGTGTTGGTTTTGAGGACGGCTCTCTGGAGAGTCTTAGCAAAGAGGTCACACGGATAATCAGAGCAATTCTCAGAGACACTGAGACCAAGCTCCACAATTCCCTCCTGGCCCTTTCCTTGTAGGAGATACCGCAAGACGTTTCTGTATATTGGGCACTGCGCTCTGCAGGGTGTTAGCAGAGACTTTCCCGGGACAGTGAAACCCTATGTCAGAGACACTGAGAAGAAGCCCCAATGTTCTTCCAGGCATTTTCAGTGTGGGTGCCTTCTCCACGTGGTTCCTGGTTTCACTGCAGCTCTGAAGAGAATGTTAGCAAAGCGGTAATTGGGACAGTGAAAAGAGTACTCAAAGACAGGGAGAGCAAGCTCTACATTACTCTCTTGGCACTTTCGATGTGGGACATACAGCGAGATGTTTGCTGCTTTTGCATTTGGCTGTTGAGAGATTTACAGCACAAAGATATCTAGTTGATTTGAAGCAGTTCCGAGAAAGTCTAAGCATAATCCCCACTTTTCCCTCCTGGCACTTTCCATGTGGGAGATATAGCAGGATGTATATTGGTTTTGAGGACAACTCAATGGACAGTGTAGGGAGAAAAGTTCCTGGCTCCTTGAATGCCGTTTCTGGAGACACTGCAATCAATGTGGGAGATATGTCAAGATGTGTGTTTGTTTTGAGGACGGCTCTCTGGAGAGTCTTAGCAAAGAGGTCACACAGATAATCAGAGCAATTCTCAGAGACACTGAGAACAAGATCGACAATTCCCTCCTGGCACTTTCCCTGTAGGAGATACCGCAAGACATTTCTGTATATTGGGCACTGCGCTCTGCAGGGTGTTAGCAGAGACTTTCCCGGGACAGTGAAACCCTATGTCAGAGACACTGAGAAGAAGCCCCAATGTTCCTTCCAGGCATTTTCAGTGTGGGTGCCTTCTCCACGTGGTTCCTGGTTTCACTGCAGCTCTGAAGAGAATGTTAGCTAAGAGGTAACCGGGACAGTGAAAACGGTACTCAAAGACAGGGAGAGCAAGCTCTACATTACTCTCTTGGCACTTTCGATGTGGGACATACAGCGAGATGTTTGCTGCTTTTGCATTTGCCTGTTGGGAGATTTACAGCACAAAGATATCTAGTTGATTTGAAGCAGTTCCGAGAAAGTCTAAGCAGAATCCCCACTTTTCCCTCCTGGCATTTTCCATGTGGGAGATATAGCAGGATGTATATTGGTTTTGAGGACAAGTCAATGGACAGTGTAGGGAGAAAAGTTCCTGGCTCCTTGAATGCCGTTTCTGGAGACACTGCGATCAATGTGGGAGATATGTCAAGATGTGTGTTGGTTTTGAGGACTCCTCTCTGGAGAGTCTTAGCAAAGAGGTCACACGGATAATCAGAGCAATTCTCAGAGACACTGAGACCAAGCTCCACAATTCCCTCCTGGCCCTTTCCTTGTAGGAGATACCGCAAGACGTTTCTGTATATTGGGCACTGCGCTCTGCAGGGTGTTAGCAGAGACTTTCCCGGGACAGTGAAACCCTATGTCAGAGACACTGAGAAGAAGCCCCAATGTTCTTCCAGGCATTTTCAGTGTGGGTGCCTTCTCCACGTGGTTCCTGGTTTCACTGCAGCTCTGAAGAGAATGTTAGCAAAGAGGTAACCGGGACAGTGAAAACAGTACTCAAAGACAGGGAGAGCAAGCTCTACATTACTCTCTTGGCACTTTCGATGTGGGACATACAGCGAGATGTTTGCTGCTTTTGCGTTTGCCTGTTGGGAGATTTACGGCACAAAGATATCTAGTTGATTTGAAGCAGTTCCGAGAAAGTCTAAACATAATCCCCACTTATCCCTCCTGGCACTTTCCATGTGGGAGATATAGCAGGATGTATATTGGTTTGAGGACAACTCAATGGACAGTGTAGGGAGAAAAGTTCCTGGCTCCTTGAATGCCGTTTCTGGAGACACTGCGATCAATGTGGGAGATATGTCAAGATGTGTGTTGGTTTTGAGGACGGCTCTCTGGAGAGTCTTAGCAAAGAGGTCACACGGATAATCAGAGCAATTCTCAGAGACACTGAGACCAAGCTCCACAATTCCCTCCTGGCCCTTTCCCTGTAGGAGATACCGCAAGACGTTTCTGTATATTGGGCACTGCGCTCTGCAGGGTGTTAGCAGAGACTTTCCCGGGACAGTGAAACCCTATGTCAGAGACACTGAGAAGAAGCCCCAATGTTACTTCCAGGCATTTTCAGTGTGGGTGCCTTCTCCACGTGGTTTCTGGTTTCACTGCAGCTCTGAAGAGAATGTTAGCAAAGAGGTAACCGGGACAGTGAAAAGAGTACTCAAAGACAGGGAGAGCAAGCTCTACATTACTCTCTTGGCACTTTCGATGTGGGACATACAGCGAGATGTTTGCTGCTTTTGCATTTGGCTGTTGGGAGATTAACAGCACAAAGATATCTAGTTGATTTGAAGCAGTTCCGAGAAAGTCTAAGCATAATCCCCGCTTCTCCCTCCTGGCATTTTCCATGTGGGAGATATAGCAGGATGTATATTGGTTTTGAGGACAAGTCAATGGACAGTGTAGGGAGAAAAGTTCCTGGCTCCTTGAATGCCGTTTCTGGAGACACTGCGATCAATGTGGGAGATATGTCAAGATGTGTGTTGGTTTTGAGGACGGCTCTCTGGAGAGTCTTAGCAAAGAGGTCACACGGATAATCAGAGCAATTCTCAGAGACACTGAGACCAAGCTCCACAATTCCCTCCTGGCCCTTTCCCTGTAGGAGATACCGCAAGACGTTTCTGTATATTGGGCACAGCTCCCTGCAGGGTGTTAGCAGAGACTTTCCCGGGACAGTGAAACCCTATGTCAGAGACACTGAGAAGAAGCCCCAATGTTCCTTCCAGACATTTTCAGTGTGGGTGCCTTCTCCACGTGGTTCCTGGTTTCACTGCAGCTCTGAAGAGAATGTTAGCAAAGAGGTAATTGGGACAGTGAAAACAGTACTCAAAGACAGGGAGAGCAAGCTCTACATTACTCTCTTGGCACTTTCGATGTGGGACATACAGCGAGATGTTTGCTGCTTTTGCGTTTGCCTGTTGCGAGATTTACAGCACAAAGATATCTAGTTGATTTGAAGCAGTTCCGAGAAAGTCTAAGCATAATCCCCACTTTTCCCTCCTGGCACTTTCCATGTGGGAGATATAGCAGGATGTATATTGGTTTGAGGACAACTCAATGGACAGTGTAGGGAGAAAAGTTCCTGGCTCCTTGAATGCCGTTTCTGGAGACACTGCGATCAATGTGGGAGATATGTCAAGATGTGTGTTGGTTTTGAGGACGGCTCTCTGGAGAGTCTTAGCAAAGAGGTCACACGGATAATCAGAGCAATTCTCAGAGACACTGAGACCAAGCTCCACAATTCCCTCCTGGCCCTTTCCCTGTAGGAGATACCGCAAGACGTTTCTGTATATTGGGCACTGCGCTCTGCAGGGTGTTAGCAGAGACTTTCCCGGGACAGTGAAACCCTATGTCAGAGACACTGAGAAGAAGCCCCAATGTTCTTCCAGGCATTTTCAGTGTGGGTGCCTTCTCCACGTGGTTCCTGGTTTCACTGCAGCTCTGAAGAGAATGTTAGCAAAGCGGTAATTGGGACAGTGAAAACAGTACTCAAAGACAGGGAGAGCAAGCTCTACATTACTCTCTTGGCACTTTCGATGTGGGACATACAGCGAGATGTTTGCTGCTTTTGCATTTGGCTGTTGGGAGATTTACAGCACAAAGATATCTAGTTGATTTGAAGCAGTTCTGAGAAAGTCTAAACATAATCCCCACTTTTCCCTCCTGGCATTTTCCATGTGGGAGATATAGCAGGACGTATATTGGTTTGAGGACAACTCAATGGACAGTGTAGGGAGAAAAGTTCCTGGCTCCTTGAATGCCGTTTCTGGAGACACTGCAATCAATGTGGGAGATATGTCAAGATGTGTGTTGGTTTTGAGGACGGCTCTCTGGAGAGTCTTAGCAAAGAGGTCACACGGATAACCAGAGCTATTCTCAGACACACTGAGACCAAGCTCCACAATTCCCTCCTGGCCCTTTCCCTGTAGGAGATACCGCAAGACGTTTCTGTATATTGGGCACTGCGCTCTGCAGGGTGTTAGCAGAGACTTTCCCGGGACAGTGAAACCCTATGTCAGAGACACTGAGAAGAAGCCCCAATGTTCTTCCAGGCATTTTCAGTGTGGGTGCCTTCTCCACGTGGTTCCTGGTTTCACTGCAGCTCTGAAGAGAATGTTAGCAAGCGGTAATTGGGACAGTGAAAAGAGTACTCAAAGACAGGGAGAGCAAGCTCTACATTACTCTCTTGGCACTTTCGATGTGGGACATACAGCGAGATGTTTGCTGCTTTTGCGTTTGCCTGTTGCGAGATTTACAGCACAAAGATATCTAGTTGATTTGAAGCAGTTCCGAGAAAGTCTAAACATAATCCCCACTTTTCCCTCCTGGCATTTTCCATGTGGGAGATATAGCAGGATGTATATTGGTTTTGAGGACAACTCAATGGACAGTGTAGGGAGAAAAGTTCCTGGCTCCTTGAATGCCGTTTCTGGAGAAACTGCGATCAATGTGGGAGATATGTCAAGATGTGTGTTGGTTTTGAGGACGGCTCTCTGGAGAGTCTTAGCAAAGAGGTCACACGGATAATCAGAGCAATTCTCAGAGACACTGAGAACAAGCTCCGCAATTCCCTCCTGGCACTTTCCCTGTAGGAGATACCGCAAGACATTTCTCTACATTGGGCACAGCCCTCTGCAGGGTGTTAGCAGAGACTTTCCCGGGACAGTGAAACCCTATGTCAGAGACACTGAGAAGAAGCCCCAATGTTCCTTCCAGGCATTTTCAGTGTGGGTGCCTTCTCCACGTGGTTCCTGGTTTCACTGCAGCTCTGAAGAGAACGTTAGCAAAGAGGTAACCGGGACAGTGAAAACAGTACTCAAAGACAGGGAGAGCAAGCTCTCTCTTGGCACTTTGGATGTGGGACATACAGCGAGATGTTTGCTGCTTTTGCGTTTGGCTGTTGGGAGATTTACAGCACAAAGATATCTAGTTGATTTGAAGCAGTTCCGAGAAAGTCTAAACATAATCCCCACTTCTCCCTCCTGGCACTTTCCATGTGGGAGATATAGCAGGATGTATATTGGTTTTGAGGACAACTCAATGGACAGTGTAGGGAGAAAAGTTCCTGGCTCCTTGAATGCCGTTTCTGGAGACACTGCGATCAATGTGGGAGATATGTCAAGATGTGTGTTGGTTTTGAGGACGGCTCTCTGGAGAGTCTTAGCAAAGAGGTCACACAGATAATCAGAGCAATTCTCAGAGACACTGAGACCAAGCTCGACAATTCCCTCCTGGCACTTTCCCTGTAGGAGATACCGCAAGACGTTTCTGTATATTGGGCACAGCGCTCTGCAGGGTGTTAGCAGAGACTTTCCCGGGACAGTGAAACCCTATGTCAGAGACACTGAGAAGAAGCCCCAATGTTCTTCCAGGCATTTTCAGTGTGGGTGCCTTCTCCACGTGGTTCCTGGTTTCACTGCAGCTCTGAAGAGAATGTTAGCAAAGCGGTAATTGGGACAGTGAAAACAGTACTCAAAGACAGGGAGAGCAAGCTCTACATTACTCTCTTGGCACTTTGGATGTGGGACATACAGCGAGATGTTTGCTGCTTTTGCGTTTGCCTGTTGCGAGATTTACAGCACAAAGATATCTAGTTGATTTGAAGCAGTTCCGAGAAAGTCTAAGCATAATCCCCACTTCTCCCTCCTGGCACTTTCCATGTGGGAGATATAGCAGGATGTATATTGGTTTTGAGGACAACTCAATGGACAGTGTAGGGAGAAAAGTTCCTGGCTCCTTGAATGCCGTTTCTGGAGACACTGCGATCAATGTGGGAGATATGTCAAGATGTGTGTTGGTTTTGAGGACGGCTCTCTGGAGAGTCTTAGCAAAGAGGTCACACGGATAATCAGAGCAATTCTCAGAGACACTGAGACCAAGCTCCACAATTCCCTCCTGGCCCTTTCCTTGTAGGAGATACCACAAGACGTTTCTGTATATTGGGCACTGCGCTCTGCAGGGTGTTAGCAGAGACTTTCCCGGGACAGTGAAACCCTATGTCAGAGACACTGAGAAGAAGCCCCAATGTTCCTTCCAGGCATTTTCAGTGTGGGTGCCTTCTCCACGTGGTTCCTGGTTTCACTGCAGCTCTGAAGAGAATGTTAGCAAAGCGGTAATTGGGACAGTGAAAAGAGTACTCAAAGACAGGGAGAGCAAGCTCTACATTACTCTCTTGGCACTTTCGATGTGGGACATACAGCGAGATGTTTGCTGCTTTTGCGTTTGCCTGTTGCGAGATTTACAGCACAAAGATATCTAGTTGATTTGAAGCAGTTCCGAGAAAGTCTAAACATAATCCCCACTTCTCCCTCCTGGCATTTTCCATGTGGGAGATATAGCAGGATGTATATTGGTTTTGAGGACAACTCAATGGACAGTGTAGGGAGAAAAGTTCCTGGCTCCTTGAATGCCGTTTCTGGAGACACTGCGATCAATGTGGGAGATATGTCAAGATGTGTGTTGGTTTTGAGGACGGCTCTCTGGAGAGTCTTAGCAAAGAGGTCACACGGATAATCAGAGCAATTCTCAGAGACACTGAGACCAAGCTCCACAATTCCCTCCTGGCCCTTTCCTTGTAGGAGATACCGCAAGACGTTTCAGTATATTGGGCACTGCGCTCTGCAGGGTGTTAGCAGAGACTTTCCCGGGACAGTGAAACCCTATGTCAGAGACACTGAGAAGAAGCCCCAATGTTCCTTCCAGGCATTTTCAGTGTGGGTGCCTTCTCCACGTGGTTCCTGGTTTCACTGCAGCTCTGAAGAGAATGTTAGCAAAGCGGTAACCAGGACAGTGAAAACAGTACTCAAAGTCAGGGAGAGCAAGCTCTACATTACTCTCTTGGCACTTTTGATGTGGGACATACAGCGAGATGTTTGCTGCTTTTGCGTTTGCCTGTTGCGAGATTTACAGCACAAAGATATCTAGTTGATTTGAAGCAGTTCCGAGAAAGTCTAAACATAATCCCCACTTATCCCTCCTGGCACTTTCCATGTGGGAGATATAGCAGGATGTATATTGGTTTTGAGGACAACTCAATGGACAGTGTAGGGAGAAAAGTTCCTGGCTCCTTGAATGCCGTTTCTGGAGACACTGCGATCAATGTGGGAGATATGTCAAGATGTGTGTTGGTTTTGAGGACGGCTCTCTGGAGAGTCTTAGCAAAGAGGTCACACGGATAATCAGAGCAATTCTCAGAGACACTGAGACCAAGCTCCACAATTCCCTCCTGGCCCTTTCCTTGTAGGAGATACCGCAAGACGTTTCTGTATATTGGGCACTGCGCTCTGCAGGGTGTTAGCAGAGACTTTCCCGGGACAGTGAAACCCTATGTCAGAGACACTGAGAAGAAGCCCCAATGTTCTTCCAGGCATTTTCAGTGTGGGTGCCTTCTCCACGTGGTTCCTGGTTTCACTGCAGCTCTGAAGAGAATGTTAGCAAAGAGGTAACCGGGACAGTGAAAACAGTACTCAAAGACAGGGAGAGCAAGCTCTACATTACTCTCTTGGCACTTTCGATGTGGGACATACAGCGAGATGTTTGCTGCTTTTGCGTTTGCCTGTTGCGAGATTTACAGCACAAAGATATCTAGTTGATTTGAAGCAGTTCCGAGAAAGTCTAAACATAATCCCCACTTCTCCCTCCTGGCATTTTCCATGTGGGAGATATAGCAGGATGTATATTGGTTTTGAGGACAACTCAATGGACAGTGTAGGGAGAAAAGTTCCTGGCTCCTTGAATGCCGTTTCTGGAGACACTGCGATCAATGTGGGAGATATGTCAAGATGTGTGTTGGTTTTGAGGACGGCTCTCTGGAGAGTCTTAGCAAAGAGGTCACACGGATAATCAGAGCAATTCTCAGAGACACTGAGACCAAGCTCCACAATTCCCTCCTGGCCCTTTCCTTGTAGGAGATACCGCAAGACGTTTCTGTATATTGGGCACTGCGCTCTGCAGGGTGTTAGCAGAGACTTTCCCGGGACAGTGAAACCCTATGTCAGAGACACTGAGAAGAAGCCCCAGTGTTCTTCCAGGCATTTTCAGTGTGGGTGCCTTCTCCACGTGGTTCCTGGTTTCACTGCAGCTCTGAAGAGAATGTTAGCAAAGAGGTAACCAGGACAGTGAAAACAGTACTCAAAGACAGGGAGAGCAAGCTCTACATTACTCTCTTGGCACTTTCGATGTGGGACATACAGCGAGATGTTTGCTGCTTTTGCATTTGGCTGTTGGGAGATTTACAGCACAAAGATATCTAGTTGATTTGAAGCAGTTCCGAGAAAGTCTAAACATAATCCCCACTTTTCCCTCCTGGCACTTTCCATGTGGGAGATATAGCAGGATGTATATTGGTTTGAGGACAACTCAATGGACAGTGTAGGGAGAAAAGTTCCTGGCTCATTGAATGCCGTTTCTGGAGACACTGCGATCAATGTGGGAGATATGTCAAGATGTGTGTTGGTTTTGAGGACGGCTCTCTGGAGAGTCTTAGCAAAGAGGTCACACGGATAATCAGAGGTATTCTCAGAGACACTGAGAACAAGCTCGACAATTCCCTCCTGGCCCTTTCCCTGTAGGAGATACCGCAAGACGTTTCTGTATATTGGGCACTGCGCTCTGCAGGGTGTTAGCAGAGACTTTCCCAGGACAGTGAAACCCTATGTCAGAGACACTGAGAAGAAGCCCCAATGTTCCCTCCAGGCACTTTCAGTGTGGGTGCCTTCTCCACGTGGTTCCTGGTTTCACTGCAGCTCTGAAGAGAATGTTACCAAAGCGGTAATTGGGACAGTGAAAACAGTACTCAAAGACAGGGAGAGCAAGCTCTACATTACTCTCTTGGCACTTTCGATGTGGGACATACAGCGAGATGTTTGCTGCTTTTGCGTTTGCCTGTTGCGAGATTTACAGCACAAAGATATCTAGTTGATTTGAAGCAGTTCCGAGAAAGTCTAAACATAATCCCCACTTTTCCCTCCTGGCACTTTCCATGTGGGAGATATAGCAGGATGTATATTGGTTTTGAGGACAACTCAATGGACAGAGTAGGGAGAAAAGTTCCTGGCTCCTTGAATGCCGTTTCTGGAGACACTGCGATCAATGTGGGAGATATGTCAAGATGTGTGTTGGTTTTGAGGACGGCTCTCTGGAGAGTCTTAGCAAAGAGGTCACACAGATAATCAGAGCAATTCTCAGAGACACTGAGAACAAGCTCGACAATTCCCTCCTGGCACTTTCCCTGTCGGAGATACCGCAAGACGTTTCTGTATATTGGGCACTGCGCTCTGCAGGGTGTTAGCAGAGACTTTCCCGGGACAGTGAAACCCTATGTCAGAGACACTGAGAAGAAGCCCCAATGTTCCCTCCAGGCACTTTCAGTGTGGGTGCCTTCTCCACGTGGTTCCTGGTTTCACTGCAGCTCTGAAGAGAATGTTAGCAAAGAGGTAACCGGGACAGTGAAAAGAGTACTCAAAGACAGGGAGAGCAAGCTCTCTCTTGGCACTTTGGATGTGGGACATACAGCGAGATGTTTGCTGCTTTTGCATTTGGCTGTTGCGAGATTTACAGCACAAAGATATCTAGTCGATTTGAAGCAGTTCCGAGAAAGTCTAAGCATAATCCCCACTTTTCCCTCCTGGCACTTTCCATGTGGGAGATATAGCAGGATGTATATTGGTTTGGGGACAACTCAATGGACAGTGTAGGGAGAAAAGTTCCTGGCTCCTTGAATGCCGTTTCTGGAGACACTGCGATCAATGTGGGAGATATGTCAAGATGTGTGTTGATTTTGAGGACGGCTCTCTGGAGAGTCTTAGCAAAGAGGTCACACGGATAATCAGAGCAATTCTCAGAGATACTGAGACCAAGCTCCACAATTCCCTCCTGGCCCTTTCCCTGTAGGAGATACCGCAAGACGTTTCTGTATATTGGGCACAGCTCTCTGCAGGGTGTTAGCAGAGACTTTCCCGGGACAGTGAAACCCTATGTCAGAGACACTGAGAAGAATCCCCAATGTTCCTTCCAGGCATTTTCAGTGTGGGTGCCTTCTCCACGTGGTTCCTGGTTTCACTGCAGCTCTGAAGAGAATGTTAGCAAAGCGGTAATTGGGACAGTGAAAAGAGTACTCAAAGACAGGGAGAGCAAGCTCTACATTACTCTCTTGGCACTTTCGATGTGGGACATACAGCGAGATGTTTGCTGCTTTTGCGTTTGCCTGTTGCGAGATTTACAGCACAAAGATATCTAGTTGATTTGAAGCAGTTCCGAGAAAGTCTAAGCATAATCCCCACTTTTCCCTCCTGGCACTTTCCATGTGGGAGATATAGCAGGATGTATATTGGTTTGAGGACAACTCAATGGACAGTGTAGGGAGAAAAGTTCCTGGCTCCTTGAATGCCGTTTCTGGAGACACTGCAATCAATGTGGGAGATATGTCAAGATGTGTGTTGGTTTTGAGGACGGCTCTCTGGAGAGTCTTAGCAAAGAGGTCACACGGATAATCAGAGCAATTCTCAGAGACACTGAGACCAAGCTCCACAATTCCCTCCTGGCACTTTCCTTGTAGGAGATACCGCAAGACGTTTCTGTATATTGGGCACTGCGCTCTGCAGGGTGTTAGCAGAGACTTTCCCGGGACAGTGAAACCCTATGTCAGAGACACTGAGAAGAAGCCCCAATGTTCTTCCAGGCATTTTCAGTGTGGGTGCCTTCTCCACGTGGTTCCTGGTTTCACTGCAGCTCTGAAGAGAATGTTAGCAAAGAGGTAACCGGGACAGTGAAAAGAGTACTCAAAGACAGGGAGAGCAAGCTCTCTCTTGGCACTTTGGATGTGGGACATACAGCGAGATGTTTGCTGCTTTTGCGTTTGGCTGTTGGGAGATTTACAGCACAAAGATATCTAGTTGATTTGAAGCAGTTCCGAGAAAGTCTAAACATAATCCCCACTTCTCCCTCCTGGCATTTTCCATGTGGGAGATATAGCAGGATGTATATTGGTTTTGAGGACAACTCAATGGACAGTGTAGGGAGAAAAGTTCCTGGCTCCTTGAATGCCGTTTCTGGAGACACTGCGATCAATGTGGGAGATATGTCAAGATGTGTGTTGGTTTTGAGGACGGCTCTCTGGAGAGTCTTAGCAAAGAGGTCACACGGATAATCAGAGCTATTCTCAGAGACACTGAGACCAAGCTCCACAATTCCCTCCTGGCCCTTTCCCTGTAGGAGATACCGCAAGACGTTTCTGTATATTGGGCACTGCGCTCTGCAGGGTGTTAGCAGAGACTTTCCCGGGACAGTGAAACCCTATGTCAGAGACACTGAAAAGAAGCCCCAATGTTCTTCCAGGCATTTTCAGTGTGGGTGCCTTCTCCACGTGGTTCCTGGTTTCACTGCAGCTCTGAAGAGAATGTTAGCAAAGCGGTAATTGGGACAGTGAAAACAGTACTCAAAGACAGGGAGAGCAAGCTCTACATTACTCTCTTGGCACTTTCGATGTGGGACATACAGCGAGATGTTTGCTGCTTTTGCGTTTGGCTGTTGGGAGATTTACAGCACAAAGATATCTAGTTGATTTGAAGCAGTTCCGAGAAAGTCTAAACATAATCCCCACTTCTCCCTCCTGGCACTTTCCATGTGGGAGATATAGCAGGATGTATATTGGTTTTGAGGACAACTCAATGGACAGTGTAGGGAGAAAAGTTCCTGGCTCCTTGAATGCCGTTTCTGGAGACACTGCGATCAATGTGGGAGATATGTCAAGATGTGTGTTGGTTTTGAGGACGGCTCTCTGGAGAGTCTTAGCAAAGAGATCACACGGATAATCAGAGCAATTCTCAGAGACACTGAGACCAAGCTCCACAATTCCCTCCTGGCCCTTTCCCTGTAGGAGATACCGCAAGACGTTTCTGTATATTGGGCACTGCGATCTGCAGGGTGTTAGCAGAGACTTTCCCGGGACAGTGAAACCCTATGTCAGAGACACTGAGAAGAAGCCCCAATGTTCTTCCAGGCATTTTCAGTGTGGGTGCCTTCTCCACGTGGTTCCTGGTTTCACTGCAGCTCTGAAGAGAATGTTAGCAAAGAGGTAACCGGGACAGTGAAAAGAGTACTCAAAGACAGGGAGAGCAAGCTCTACATTACTCTCTTGGCACTTTCGATGTGGGACATACAGCGAGATGTTTGCTGCTTTTGCGTTTGGCTGTTGGGAGATTTACAGCACAAAGATATCTAGTTGATTTGAAGCAGTTCCGAGAAAGTCTAAACATAATCCCCACTTCTCCCTCCTGGCATTTTCCATGTGGGAGATATAGCAGGATGTATATTGGTTTTGAGGACAACTCAATGGACAGTGTAGGGAGAAAAGTTCCTGGCTCCTTGAATGCCGTTTCTGGAGACACTGCGATCAATGTGGGAGATATGTCAAGATGTGTGTTGGTTTTGAGGACGGCTCTCTGGAGAGTCTTAGCAAAGAGGTCACACGGATAATCAGAGCTATTCTCAGAGACACTGAGACCAAGCTCCACAATTCCCTCCTGGCCCTTTCCCTGTAGGAGATACCGCAAGACGTTTCTGTATATTGGGCACTGCGCTCTGCAGGGTGTTAGCAGAGACTTTCCCGGGACAGTGAAACCCTATGTCAGAGACACTGAAAAGAAGCCCCAATGTTCTTCCAGGCATTTTCAGTGTGGGTGCCTTCTCCACGTGGTTCCTGGTTTCACTGCAGCTCTGAAGAGAATGTTAGCAAAGCGGTAATTGGGACAGTGAAAACAGTACTCAAAGACAGGGAGAGCAAGCTCTCTCTTGGCACTTTGGATGTGGGACATACAGCGAGATGTTTGCTGCTTTTGCGTTTGGCTGTTGGGAGATTTACAGCACAAAGATATCTAGTTGATTTGAAGCAGTTCCGAGAAAGTCTAAACATAATCCCCACTTCTCCCTCCTGGCATTTTCCATGTGGGAGATATAGCAGGATGTATATTGGTTTTGAGGACAACTCAATGGACAGTGTAGGGAGAAAAGTTCCTGGCTCCTTGAATGCCGTTTCTGGAGACACTGCGATCAATGTGGGAGATATGTCAAGATGTGTGTTGGTTTTGAGGACGGCTCTCTGGAGAGTCTTAGCAAAGAGGTCACACGGATAATCAGAGCAATTCTCAGAGACACTGAGACCAAGCTCCACAGTTCCCTCCTGGCCCTTTCCCTGTAGAATATACCGCAAGACGTTTCTGTATATTGGGCACTGCGCTCTGCAGGGTGTTAGCAGAGACTTTCCCGGGACAGTGAAACCCTATGTCAGAGACACTGAGAAGAAGCCCCAATGTTCCTTCCAGGCATTTTCAGTGTGGGTGCCTTCTCCACGTGGTTCCTGGTTTCACTGCAGCTCTGAAGAGAATGTTAGCAAAGCGGTAACCAGGACAGTGAAAACAGTACTCAAAGACAGGGAGAGCAAGCTCTACATTACTCACTTGGCACTTTCGATGTGGGACATACAGCGAGATGTTTGCTGCTTTTGCATTTGGCTGTTGCGAGATTTACAGCACAAAGATATCTAGTTGATTTGAAGCAGTTCCGAGAAAGTCTAAGCATAATCCCCACTTTTCCCTCCTGGCACTTTCCATGTGGGAGATATAGCAGGATGTATATTGGTTTGAGGACAACTCAATGGACAGTGTAGGGAGAAAAGGTCCTGGCTCCTTGAATGCCGTTTCTGGAGACACTGCGATCAATGTGGGAGATATGTCAAGATGTGTGTTGGTTTTGAGGACGGCTCTCTGGAGAGTCTTAGCAAAGAGGTCACACGGATAATCAGAGCAATTCTCAGAGATACTGAGACCAAGCTCCACAATTCCTCCTGGCCCTTTCCCTGTAGGAGATACCGCAAGACGTTTCTGTATATTGGGCACTGCGCTCTGCAGGGTGTTAGCAGAGACTTTCCCGGGACAGTGAAACCCTATGTCAGAGTCACTGAGAAGAAGCCCCAACGTTCCTTCCAGGCATTTTCAGTGTGGGTGCCTTCTCCACGTGGTTCCTGGTTTCACTGCAGCTCTGAAGAGAATGTTAGCAAAGAGGTAACCGGGACACTGAAAACAGTACTCAAAGACAGGGAGAGCAAGCTCTACATTACTCTCTTGGCACTCTCGATGTGGGACATACAGCGAGATGTTTGCTGCTTTTGCTTTTGGCTGTTGGGAGATTTACAGCACAAAGCTATCTAATGGATTTGAAGCAGTTCCGAGAAAGTCTAAGCAGAATCCCCACTTTTCCCTCCTGGCATTTTCCATGTGGGAGATATAGCAGGATGTATATTGGTTTTAAGGAACTGTCCCCGGAGAGTGTGGGCAGAAAAGTTCCTGGCTCCTTGAATGCCGTTCCTGGAGACACTGCGATCAATGTGGGAGATATGTCAAGATGTGTGTTGGTTTTGAGGACGGCTCTCTGGAGAGTCTTAGCAAAGAGGACACACGGATAATCAGAGCAATTCTCAGAGACACTGAGA